>NC_142255.1:2563030-2866060 GCF_052056855.1 Sturnus vulgaris
GCACCCCCTGTGGTGGCACGGTGTCCCCATCACCCTGGGGCCCCTGGGGTGGTGCAGGGGGCCTGGGGCACCTCAGTCCTGCCCTACCTTGGTGCACGAAGAGGATGAGGCCGTTGTCTATCTGGGCCTGGGTGAACCTCTGGACCTCAGCTCCGGGCGCTGACCTCAGCACAACCTTCCCGTTGGCCGGGGGCTGGATGGAATAGGTCACCTCTTCTGCTGGGGAGTCTTCATCCTCAGCACTCAGGATGTGGGGGCTGAGAACAGCCGTGGCACCTTCCCGCAGCTGGGGGACAGGGAGAGGCTGTAATCCCCCTGCCATACCCCTGGCACCTCTCCCCTTTTTCCCATCCCAGCTCAGACTGCTCTGCTGGGTGCCAGAGCACATCCCAGCCCAACAAGGGTGCCTTGTCTGCGCCCCGGCTGACGCCTCCATCCTCTGGCCTCTTCCCAGCCCTGCGTCACCGCTGCCGTGTTTGCCAGCACGTGCCACACAGCTGGGTCTGTGCCTCTGCTGGAGGGCAAGCGTGCCTCAGTTTCCCCAGTTCCTGGAAGTGGAAGAGGGCACGGTGCCCCGGGGCAGGGCTGTGCCTTTGAGACCTTGCTTTGCAGGGAAGGGGTTTTGGTGGGGTGCACAAGCACACAGTGACCACAAGCAGCCCTGTCTCTCCCTGGCTGGGTGTTTCTCCTCACTCCCGTCCCAGTTCCCGTCTCACCACCCCCTCACAAGGCTGTGCAGCAAGGCCTGCTGTCCCAGCAAACCCTCCAGGAATGACAAATATGTGGCCGAGTTCAGAGCCACTGAGGAACTTCCCAGGACCACTTCCTCCCGTCCAGTGGTGCCGACCCTCGCGTGGGAACATTGCCACCCCAAAGCACCAGCATCTCCCATCACCAGCTGGAGGCAACAATTTTCCCTGCTCGTGATCCTGTGCCACATCTCTGTCTTGGCAGACCACAGGGATGAATCTTGTGCTGCCAAACAGGTCCTGCCCACACAGCCCAGAGCTGCCCTTTGCCCTCAGGATGCCTGGAAATCATGGGGTGCATGGATGGAGCCGTGCAATGGCTCACGTGGGGTGGAGGGGTGGGATGTGCAGCATCCCACAGCATCATGAGGCTGGGATCTTGGAAATCTGCAGCTTGGAAATCTGCAAGACAACACCCAGGCAGGCGCTGGAGGAGGTGCTCTGCTGGATGAGCTCTTTTCTGCTGTTTTCAGCTGGCCTAACCCAAAACATTGCTTGAGTGGGTGTGGGTGCCGACAGAGAAATGAAATCCCTCAGCAGTCCCCACGGGATGGCAGAAGCAGGCTGGAAAACACAGATTTGGAGAGGCAGGGTGGGGGAAGTGCTGCTGGACACGCAGCCGGGACAGGAGCTTCACTGTGCATGCACTGAGGTTTTTGGGCTGCTTCCTCTCCCCAGCATCCACAGCAGTCAGAATTACAATCACACTGGGGGCTTGGAGCCAAAAAAAAAACCCTCCCTGTGGGCAAAGCAGGGGGGACTGGCAGCCCCAGGGCATCGCTGTCCATTGGGAAGGGACAGCCAGAGTGGCTGGAGCAGCTCTGCTCCCCGCCCAGAGCCCGCGCCGCGGGAGCTGACCCATTTCTCCACGCTCCTCGTCCTCCCTGAATTATTAAAGCTTTCCGCCTGGCTCTTGCGGAGCTCCTCGGCTCATTGTGTTTGCTCAGCCTCCGTGTCGCCTCTGCTCTCGGGGAGAGCGCACGGGGAGGCGGCGGAGCAGTGCCGGGAGCGTGGCCGTGCAGTGCTGGAAGCCTCTCCCTTGGTGGCATCCAGCCATCCTTCCTTCAGATCCAGCCCAAAAACTGCTGCTCCTTCCCAAGGGGCTCCACTTTGGGGTCTAGACCCAGCCTGTTGTCTCCCAGCCCTGCGAGGACTCGGCATCCCTGGAAACCTTTGTGCAATCCCTCTCTGGGGCCTGGCCTGACCTTTAAACACTGAAGTCATCCCTCACCAGAGCACAAACACAGCAGGGCTGTGCCTCTCCCATCGTTCCTGTTGGGGGAAGGAAGCTTTTCACAGCTCCACTGGGCAGCTGTGGCTACTCTTCCCAGGGTGCAAAGGGATTCCCATGGAAAGGCAGACAAATTGCTGCCTCAGAGTTTATTTTTAGGAGGTTTTTCTGTCTTTTCACCCTTATTCTTATGATGGTTGGGGGGGGGGGGGAGGGAAGGCCTTGATTACACTGGATGTCTGGAGTGCAGAAAAGGGGCTGGCACGGGCCCAGCAGCTGAGGGGTCAACTTCTCCCTAAATTTTGGCTCAGGTGAGACAGGTTTACAAAAGGGATTTGGTGGGAAGCTTCCTGGGCTGGAGGGGGAAAACTGGGGCAGGCACAGAGCTAGGGCTTGGGGGGTACCTCCCAAACTTTACTGGTATCCTTCAAAATGGCTGTTTATGGGGCTAGGCAGGGCAGCACCTTCCCCTTGGGTATCTTCTCCAGAATCCAGGCTCCCAGAACCCTTCCCAAGGCAGTTGTGTGATGATCTCATGGAGTAGATTGCTTTCCAGCTGCTAGGCTGGGAAATCCCGGGATAGTGAAAGTAGGTGTGGGGTGGGGGTGGGAGGGGGATGATTGTGCTTCCATGGTTTTTACGAACTTCTAATTTGCTGGAATTTTGCATTAGTGACCCCGAATGGGACAGAGAGGTGCTGGAAGCAGAAGGTGGGAGTTCACCAGCAGGTGAGACCTCTTCCCTTCTGCCGCTTTCTGGGATGGACGTAAAGCGAGGTGTGAAAGCTGCCCAGATCACCGAGTAATTCCAGCCTGTGTTGGTGAAAGGTGGGCAAGGCTGCTGTCGGAGCTGCCGGGGATCGCCCCGGAGCAGGGGCCGCGGAGGCGCCGCTGCCGCCGTGGCAGCGCTCGGCACCGCGGGGCGATGCTCCCACCTCGCGGCCGCTCCCCGCATCAGCGGCGGGGCGGGGCGGACCCGGGGCCGAGCACGGCTCCTTCTCCGCCTCCTCCAGAGCCTCGCCCCGTCGGGAAAACGCTCCTCCTTTCGCCATTCCCCATGGCCCGCCTCTGGGCGGCAGCCGAGCCCCAGCTCACCGAGGAGTGTGACCGCCAGTGCAGGTGGTCCCCAGGCTGGGCTGGCCGCCCCTGCCCGTGGCGTCCCCCCAGCCTTACCTGCAAACCGGCGTTGACCTTCAGCCGCGGCCCCTTGGTGCTGCGGGGCAGGATGGTGATGAAGAGAGTCCGGGGATGGCTCTGTCGGGATACCTCGGAGGCGTTGGCCAGGATGGTAAAACTGTCCGTGAGGGATCGGGGACCGTCCTGCCGGTACTGGATCTGCTGGTTCTCCACCTGCGGGGCAAGGGCCAGGTGATCCTCCATGGAGAACACAGGACACCAGCCCCTCTGGGGAGGGGACCCTGAACCACCCTGGGAGGATGATGGCAACCCACCGCCAGCTCAGGGTTAGTTAGAACCCTGCAGGATCTCTGTGGGAAGCAGACCTGGAACCCAGCATGGATGCTCTGCCTGCATCCCTGCCCCGTATCCCCAGGGGCTGCACAGCAAACCCATCACCCCAAACGCCTCCGTCCCTTCTGATGGGGAGAAGACTCCTGCAGCTCTCCCCAACTTCCCAGTGTGGCTGGGGGCTGGAGACCACCCTGGGCTCTCCTCAAACCCTCGGGAAAGCAGCCTGGTGGGTGCTTTACCTCGCTCCAGGTGAAGCTGTGCAGCCCGCCCTGCTCGGGCCGCTGGCTGCTCAGGAGGCTTCCAAAGCGGGGGGGCTCGAGCACCCTGAACTCCACGCCAAAAGCTGGGTAGTAGGCGTTGGGAATGCGGAGGATGCTCGAGGAGATGGTGGCAGAGCCACCTCCTGGCACCGTGATGTTGTGGACATCCAAGGGGACGGTGATGGGGAGCACAACCAGGCTGACCACCACCCCCTCCAGAGGGTCTGCACTGCGGGCTGTGATGTCCACGACAAACCGGTCACGCTCCTCACTGGGCTTGGAGTGGAGGTAGAGGACTCTGCCACTGTTGATGTCCTCCTGGGTGAAGGACTGGATGGGGTCCAGGCTGGGCTGCTCGTTCACATCCTGGCTGTGCTGAAGCATTGCCAGGAAGCCAGAGGCTGGGGGGCTGCTCACCAGGTAGACTATGTCTTGGGAAGGGATCTCTTCGTGGGTCACCTGCGAGTGGGGGGGAGACGAGGCATGAGTGGGAGGGCTGGTAACTGAGGCTGGGCTGTCCCACAGCCCACCTGCTGTGCAATCAATCCCTCAAAGCGTTGCTGTGGGATGAACTGCAAGAACCACCTTACTGAGGCCATGCCTGAAGCCCTCTCTGCCCCTGGGCAAAGACTGACAAGAACACAAGGCCTTGGCTCTGAGCAGTTGGGAGTAAAATGGAGTCCCGTGGGTGGCTATCCTGGTTTGGTGGCCAAGGAAGTAATGCAGGCATGGAGAATGACTAGAGAAGGGGATACTCACCAGTAAGTCCTCCTCCTTGATCCCAGCCGCTTCCCCCTGGAAAACATAGATCTCCCTGTGGTTGACTATGCTCAGGGGGCTGGGATGAGTATCCAAGAACACGCTGATGGCCAGTGTGTCCTCCACTGCCACCTCATTTGCTTCTACAGTGAACTGGAGCTCATCCCGGGTGTTCCTGCTCCCGTTGTGGTGGTAGGAGATCTCTCCTGCCAGCAGGTCCCTCTGGGAGAAGGCCATGACCGGCTGCTCCCCTCTCAGCACGGTCCCCCACCTCGGGGGGGTGGTTATCAGGAACCGTATCTCTTCATCTGACCTGATGTCCATGTTGGTCTCCAGGCTGAGGACAGAGGAGTCAATGCTCCCTCGTGTGCCCTGGTGGATGACCAGACCGGTGTTGTTGACTATTCTGATGTAGGGGTCTGATGCCTGCACTTCCAGGAGAGCTGTGGTTTGGTGGAGGCCATCCGAGACCTGTAGCTGGATCCAGCCCCGGTCAGCCCCAGAATGGACAAAGAGAATCTTCTTCTTCCTCAGGTCATCCTGTGTGAATCGATAGACCTGGTGGCTCCTGTCATCGACAGACACGATGCTGCCAAACAAGATGTCCTTCCTGGTCAGCACCAGCTGCGCGTCCGAGAAGCCGGAGTCCTTGTCAGTGAAGGCGATGTCATCGGTGGTCAGCAGGTGCTGCCCGTTGCGCACCACGCTGAAGACTCTGTTCACTGCCCGGACAGGGCTGTGGTCATTGACGGGTTGGATGGAGACCCTGAAAACGCCCCTCACCTCCTCGGCCTCAGACTCAGCGCTGCCCTCGCCCTGCCTGATGGCTACGAAGGGGATGTCATCCTCCAGCGTCTCGGAGTCATCATGCTGGTACAGCAGCCGGCGCTGCAGGATGTCATCATTGGTGAACTCCGTGATCTCCTCCCTGGAGGTCCAGCTGTGGGACGCAGCCCAGGCCAGCCTCCCGTGTGCTGGCCCCTCAATCACCTCATAGACGTAGTCCATGCTGTTCACGCTCTGCACAAACAAGTGATCCTTGGAGATGACGGCCTGTCCACCTTCCGGCACGGTCAGGAGCACATTGGTCAAAGTTGGTGCATCAGGGTCCCCACCAATGCTGATTCTGTAGGTGTAGACAGGTGAGTGCTGCTCACCGGCGTGGACGCGGAACTGGAAGAAGTCCTCAGCTTGCTGGGAGTTCCTGATGGTCACACTGTAGCTCAGGTGGTTTCCCTGCAGGTCCTCCTCAGTAAATCCAAAGCCTTCAGTCAGCCTGTTGCCATGCAGTTCCAGGTTTCCCTTTTTGGGAGCTTGGATGATCATGTAGCGGAAGGGAACCGGGGCAGAGTTTGGATCTTCCAACATTGCCTCCAGCTCCTTGCCGGTGATATTTCTGTGCCGCTTATTCTTCATCTGGAGGGGAGCCATGGTCCTCATCTTAATGGTAGCTCTTTTAATTCTTATAAGGAAGGTGTTGTTCGGCAAGAGCTTCTGCCCCACCTGGACTTTGAATCTCACCTCCTCCACGCTGTCTTCCAGACGGTGCTCTGGATCTGTGCTAAAATACTGGATGCGCCCTTGCTCCAGGTCCTGTTGGTGGAAGGACTCGACTTTTTTCCATTCCCCTCCCATGCTCCCTTGCTTCTGGACCTCACCGTACTTCAGAGGCTCCGTGAGGATGTACAGGATGGAGACCCGTTGTTCCACAGCGTTGGTCTCCACCGACAGGTTGGCTGTGGTGATGCGTGCGGCCCCTCCTTGGGAGAGGGAGAGGCCGGTGTTATTGAGCAGGCGGATGTCAGGATCGATGGCCAGGATCCTCAGGGTGGCAATCGGGCTTGGGACGGTGCCGTCACTCACCTGCAAGGTGAGCTGTAAGTTTGTCCCACCCTGGTGCACATAGACTACGCTGCCAGCTTCCAGGTCCCTGCAGGAGAACTCTTCAATGGGCACTCCAGGGTGGAAGTCCAGCTCCACATAACCCTCCTCCACTTGCTGACCATGCAGCTGGAATTCGAGGTCATCGCAGGACGAGTCATCATCCAGGACCTGCAGGATGTCGGTGGTCAGGTGTTTCCGTGTGTGCTTCAGGATTGTCATGTGGTTCCCACGGGGAAAGATCACCTGTGGGGCATCGTTGACAGGGTTGATCATGACGGGCAGCAGGTACACCTGTCCCTGCCGCAGGCACTCCGGGACCCCTTGCTGGGTGGTCACTGTCACCTCCAGCATCAGCTGGTCCATGGGCCCCTCGGAGCCATCGTGGATATACCTGACTTTCCGATTCACAATGTCCAGCAAGGTGAACTTCCTTCTGCTCCTGGACCCGGGAATGTCCAGCTCCAGCTGACCGTGCCTGGGGTCACTGGTGATGCTGAAGAGGATTTGAGACTGACGGATGTTGGCCATGCTCAAGTCTACCGTTGGCTGGGCGTGTTTCCACTCCAGGTAGGCCATGCCCCCTTCAGAGACGATGAGGGGGCTGACGTGCAGCAGCCTGCTGATGTTGGCAAAGGCGGGTGGGAAGCTGCTGTCGGGCTGGCACGGTTCCACCACCAGGCCTGGTGCTCCTGAAAAGCCATTTGGAGGTGGGGAGGTGGATGCCTCATCCTGCTCATACGCCTCCTCATAGTCCCAGTAGTGGTCCTGCTTCCCACAGCCTGCTGTGATGTCCTTTGTGATCACGGCATCCTGCAGGCTCCTCCTCTGCATGTTTATCCGGAGGTCCTCCAAGCAGCCAACAAACGAGTGGTTGGTCATGGTCCACAAGGAGATGAAAGAAAGATGGTGCTCCCTCAGCCTTTGCAAAGCTTTTTCATCCATACCTCCAATGAAGAGGTTGCCCTGAAGGTCCAGGTAGTTGTTGATGCCCCGGTTGGATGTGGATGAGGCATAGTAATCTATCAGTATCTCAAACTTGTGGACGCCCGTGTGGACCTTGACGTAGTGCTGCTGCTCGTCGCTGATGAAGACGTTGTTGTGCAGGACGATGACGCCGTTCCCCTTCTCCACAAAGCCTCGCAGGCGCCCGTTGGAGATCTCCAGGTAGAAGAAGTCATTCTCCAGCCCTGCGTGGTAGATGAGGGGTGCCTGGGTGATGCTCGTCGTTATCACAAACTCGATGGTCGCTTCCTGCCTCGCGTCCCACGTGGGAAAAGCAATGTAGGAGTGTGGCCCCGGGAACCCGAACGGGTCCTCAGGCTCTGCAGAGAACTGTGTGCTGCACCCTTCCTGGACGTGGTAGAAGGTCTTGGAGCTCCCATCAGCAGACAGATGGGAGAGGACATCCAGGCCGTTGAATGTCACCAAGTGAAGACAGCCCCTGAAGGGAGGGCTGGCCTGGGCAAGGTACGGCAGGTCCAGGCTGCCCGTCCCGCCGGCATAGAGGCCGTGCTGGATGTCCAGCTCCCTCGCTGGCCCTGCGATGTCTGCAGAGCTGTTGAAGAGGCCATCGATGGTCAGTGTCATCCTGCCATCTTCCACCAGCAGCTCCACGTCGTGCACTGCCAGGTTATTGAGCTGCAGCCCTGCTGGGGACTGCAAGGTCACCTCCTCTGAGCCCAGCTGCAGCCTGGCCTGCAGGGAAAGACACAAAACCCTCAGCTCAAGTGAGAGCTCTCCACCTTCCATGCTGAAGCACGGACCCACACCCAGGTGCTCGCAAGGGTTTTGGTCCCTCAGTTCACTCCTCCACCTCTGGATGTGCTCCTCCTTCATGCTCCCCATGGGCCTGCCCTGTTAATCCTGCTCTCTGAATTTCTCTCCTTTTTCACACATTCTCAGCAAACTCCAGTCTCAGGGCTGGGGTCCTCCATCTCCAGTCCCACAGTTGGGCTTTTCCTTTCCCCTCCCAGAGCAGTCCTGCCAGATGTTGGCTCCTCCTCCTCCCCCTCTCTATCTTGTCCACTGCCCTTCATCCTTGCAACCTGGGCTGCTTCCAGCCCTTTCCCCGGGAACTGGCAGGGGAAATAGCAGGCTTTGCTCCTCGTGGGCAGCAGCCTGGAGCCTGCCTAAATAGAGGGTTAGCTGGTGAGACACATGGTCTGCATTAGGGACACCTCTGGCCAGTGGCTCGCTTGCTCTTCTGCTTTGGTTTAATGTGGTTGGTAGCCCGGCCCAGGCTGCAGGAGAGGCAGGATGTGTGCCTTGCATGCTCCCTGCTCTTTTTTTCATGGTGGATGTCAACACCATAAACACAACAGGGAATTTTATTCCTCTGTCTTGATTCCTTCCCATGTTCCAGTTGGGACAAGGGAGATCTCTTCTTTCCCTGGATCCTCTTGTCTCACCTCCTCACACCTGAGGGTGCTGTGCACCGTGTCTGGACCACACAATGCACACAGGATGCCAGTGTCAGAGTGTGCCTATGACCACCCCCAGCATCACCCAGCTTCCCCAGATGGAGCCTGTTTCTCTGTATTTAACCAAATCTTCCAAGACTGTGTCCACCCTCCTCTTGTACTCTTGGCATTCCTTGGCAGCTGAGTTGCCCCTTAATCCTCTCACTGGATGAAGCCATGACACAGACCCCAGCCCAGGGAGAGGATCGGGGTGCTGACCTGCAGGCGGCCGGCTTGCAGCTGGAGCAGGAGGTGGTCGGGCTGGCCAGCAGCCAGGAAGAGCAGCCCATTGCCCTGGCTGGTGAACAGCTGCAGGTGGAGCCGCACCGTGCGCGAGGCGTCCGCCAGCGGCATCTCCACGAAGCTGTCCCCGAAGAAAGAGGCTGGGGAGAGAAGGGAGAAAGGTCAGGCAGGGAAGGACACCTCCTGCAAGCTCTGTGATTATGGAACCTCCCAAGCCCATCCATCAGCCCTTCCCTTGGTTGCCATCTGACAGCTTGGTAGAGGCCAGCAGCCTAAAAAGACCCTTGAGGGAGTCTGTTTTTCTGATTTCCCTCAAGAAATCCTAGAAGGGTATGGGTCGGAAGGAAACTTAAAGCTCATCTAGTCCAAGTCCCCTGCTACGGTCAGGGACATTTTCCACTTGCCCAGATTGCTCCAAGCCCTGTCCAACGTGGCCTTGAACACTTCCAGGGATGGGGCAGCCAGAGCTTCTCTGGGCAACCTGTGCCAGGGCCTCAGCACCTTCTGATTAAAGAAATTGTGTTTCTCCTCAGTGCTGGAGGAATAAACATGAGTGCCAGTGATCCATATGTGGATGTGAGAGCGTACGGAAACCTCGGCTCAAATTGGGCGCCTGGAGATGCAGCTGGAACGTGTTCAACACCCAGTATACATCAGCCCTGGAGGACTCAGCTCAATGGCATGTGGTCATGAAATGACAGACTGTGTCACAGGGCAGAGGCGGGAGAGAGCAGGATTAAGAGTACAGGGAGCGGCAAGGCTTAATTTTAGATGCTTTTAGTTTTTAGCTGACTCAAAACATGCATGTGCATCTCACACACGTTAAATGTGTGTGGCTGGGGCATGCAGCCACCCATCCTGCTTGGCTCCAACTCAGTCTGTGGCAAAACTCTGTGCTCAAGCATAAACACTCCAGCCCTGTAAGCTGGAAATGTTTGGGGAGGATATGTCAGGGACAGGGGGCAAATGCACATTTTCAGTCCATATGTAGTCACAGGCTCTGCTGGAGTTTATATATGTGAAGTTTTCCTTCTGTGCTTTACTAGAGCACTTATCAGATCCACCAGCTGCCGACCTACGCTTAGCTTTGGGGTCTGAGATCTGTCTTGCTGAGGTGCCATGGGCAAATAAGGATAGGAATTTGGCTCTCAGGGTCCCAGCCCCTGATCTCTTTTAGAGGAGGCAGGAGTGGATGTTGGATGCCAGGGTGAGACCAATCTTCTGCACAGTGAGGTCTGGGTATAAACACCCACATCTGCTTCTACAACTGCTTCCCTGGTCGCATTTTCCTCTTGCCCAAATTTCTGTGGGATGACCAGGATAGGAATGGGCAGCGCAGGCTTTGCTCAAAGGGTGGTGCAGCAAGTGAAAACCCAACCCTGCAAGTGAAAATCCAACCCTGCAAGACAGCCACAGCCACTGAGGCATTTGGAAGGGGACCTTCTGTAGAGGTGATGGCACAAGTTGGCATGGCAGGGACAGAGCTGGAGCACTGTTGTAGCTTTTCACATTTTCTTCAGAGCTGAGCTTTGCAGCGCCCTGCATGGGGGAAGCTCTTCTGAGCCCTTTGGGAATGGGGAGACCTCCCTGTCCAGGACACCACAAAAAATCATTTCCTGCCGCTGGCAGCAGAAAAAAGTGCCTGAGTTTTCCCCTGTGGTCTGGGAGGATGATGTGGGCGTTGCAAGGACCATCACCCCACCCGTTCTGGACAGGGAGGAAATGGCACGATGGAAATATCTGGCCTTTGCTGTAACACCAAGCCCTTTGCCCAGCCCAGGGCAAGGCTGTCAGGGTGCCTGCTCATTCCATGGCCCTCGTGCCTGCTGCTGGCATGGGGCACTTTGGCTCCCTTGTCCTCTCCAGCCCAGCCAGTGACTCAGAGGAGCTGTGTTGTTCTCTGCAGGGCTCTGTCCTTCCCTGACCTGCTCCCTCCTTCCCATGGTTCCAGCAAAACCAGCCTTGCCCAGTGGCCAAGAGTGGTGGGTGCTGGGGCTCTCAGCACTGCCTTGTCGTGGGGCTTGGTGAGCAGGAGGGACGTGGCACAGTGGAAAAGGGACTTTTCCTGTCCCTCTTTGCACAACCACAGGCTCACGTGCGTGCACATGTGGTCCCCAGGAACATCCATGTACGTTATGTGCTGGCTCCCGCCGAGGTTCCCTGTGCATGCTCCATGCTCCAGCTCCCACTGGGATTTTGCTGCATTTTAGTGGCTTCCCCTAATTCAAAAAATGTTTTGCATATGGGTACTGAGTGGCTGCTCTCACAGGGAGGGAAAGCTTGGCTGGGCTGGACCCACCAGCAGCTCCCATGCCCGCCCAGAGACTGGGCAGAGTATCGCCACGGGTGCTGGGGATGAGAGTTTGGGGCTGCTCCAGCAAGACCAGCTTGTTTTCCAGTGTGCCAGGGGGCACCAGCTCCTGCAGCCAGCACATTTTGTCCTGCCTTCGCCCTCCCAAAGCTGACAGAAATGTTTTTCTTCTCTCATAAAATACTACTAATAAAAATCTCCCAGAGGTGCGGATGCCTAGGGGAGTGGTGCTGTTTGTTGGGGAGGAGGAAGGACCCTTGCCTGAATCCAGGAGGCACTGGAATTTTTCTCTGCCAGCAGAGCCATGTGAATTACTGCTGTTTGTCTTCTCAAATTCCTGCTTTATTTCAGGGCCACTCTCCTCCTCCCTCATCAGCCCAGCCAGGATGTGAAGCCACTCGGCCTGTCACATTTCACTTTCACCAGGGACCTGCAGCTTCTCACCTCCATCCCCCCTCTTCCTTGCCCTCCACTTTGGAAAAGACACAGAAAACATGGAATTTGTTGGTGTTGTTTTTTTCAAATGCATTTTGCTCTGGAGGAGCCTCCACAGGACAGGGTGCCCCATCCTGGTCCATTACTTGGAGCACAGGGACTCCCAGGCACCCATCCCCATCTGTGGGCAGGCTCAGGTGGGCTCGTGGGATCACCCCACAAGGATGACTTCCCATGCCTCAAATCACCTATTTCAAGTGATCTAAGGATGCCACAATCATACCATAGGAGTGTTGTGTTGTGCCCCTCATCCCCGGATGCAGATGCCCAAGGTGGTCCCTCCTCTCCTGTCACGGGGAGCAACATGTCCTGGTCATGCGTTGGGGTGGACACCCCGGATGTCCCACTCACCCCAGATAAAAACAATTAACATTCCCAGCTCGCTGTGTCCCACAGGAAATCACCATGGGTGCCTTGCCAAGCCGATTGAAAGGCGTTGACGAGGCAAGAGGAGCCTCCGTCACAGTTTCCGAGCAGCCAGCCAGCAGATTATAGACTGCAGTGTCACTTGGGTTTGGGGTTTTTGAGGTTTTTTTTTTTTTTTTGGTTTTTTTTTTGCATTGAAAAAAACAAGGAGATGAGCCAAAAGCTCTAAGGAGGGGTCTGGGAGCGAGGCCCCGGGTGTGCTGGGCTGCTCCAGGGGCCGGCACACAAGCGAGGGCACCCGGCCCAGCCGCCGGCCACGCGCCGGCTCCGGGACGCTTTGGCCCTTTTCCCCCTGCTCCTCCAGCTGCAAACACGGCTGGGTTGGCCTCTCCACTCGCTGTTTTTTTGGTGTACAGAGATTTTTCTGGCTAGGGGAGAAAAGCCGGAGGATCCCCATCCGCACAGGGGGCTTCTCCGAGTGCTTGGGGCTCAGCAAGGGTGTTTTGGGCTCTCCTTTGTGTTTAAACAGACATCTCAGCACAAAATCTTCTCCCACCTCCTTCCCAGCACGTAGGAGGTTGAAGGAGCCAACTCCAGGCCCAGGGAAAGGGAAGTACTCGGGAAGCTCAGCTCAGAGAGAGCCGGCACTGGACACGAAGGGTTTTTGGAGCAGGGAGACGTCTCCTGGGTGTGTGGGAGGACATGAGAGCTGCTGGGTGGATGCTGCCCTGCCCCAAGGCTCCTATCCCAGCCTGAGGCATCCCCAGCCCTGCATTTTGAGTGTGCAGGAGGAGCTGCACCGGCGTTTGGGGTACAAACCCTGAGGGCTGCGGGGTCTCCCATTGCTCTGGGCACAGGAGAACCCTGAGGCTGAGGAGGGAGCAGCGGAGCAAACCCTGCCTGGGGATACGGGTGTGGAGCCGGGGAGGGGCTGGATGCTCAACAAGGCTCCATTCAGGCTGCGGTGGGGCAGGTGGGGGCCAGGGCCGGTGGCCGGCTGTGTTTGCAGGGAGGGGACTGGAATTCATTAAAGCAGCTCTTTAATGAGCGGAGCGGGTGCCAGGAGAGCCCCGTGCAGACACACGCGCCCCCCTGAAAGACTCCCTGTGTTCGCAGCCGCTTCCCACCCCGGCCACACCGCTTTTCCGACGGTGGAAAAACAGCCGGGGAGTGAAAGCTCCTTGTTGCCCGAACAGCCCCGGGCTTGTGCGGCCACTGGTGCAGCCCAGCCCTCCGGCTGCCCTCCTTCCTGCCCGCATCCCTGTGCCAACAGCGCTGGGGTGCTGCTGGGCTGCCCCAAGGGCAGCCTGATGCACTCCTTCTCCGCAGCCTCAGGAGCTGGTTTTGAAGCCCTCTGAGTTGTTTGGGGTTGGGGTTTTTTTATTTAAGTAACTTTTAAGGTAGTGAGGTCACCCATTGCCAGCCCCATTGTGCTGCACCCCCACCCGCTGTGCAAACGCCGGAGGGGCTGGGGGATGTGAACACTGGAGAGATTCAGGGGGAATGTGAACATGGGAGGGATTCGGGGGGAA
Source organism: Sturnus vulgaris (assembly GCF_052056855.1). Classification (NCBI taxonomy): domain Eukaryota; kingdom Metazoa; phylum Chordata; class Aves; order Passeriformes; family Sturnidae; genus Sturnus; species Sturnus vulgaris. The sequence goes on from NC_142255.1 coordinate 2,576,789, forward strand.
TGTGAACATGGGAGGGATTCGGGGGGATGTGAACATTGGAGGGATTCGGGGGGATGTGAACATGGGAGTGATTCAGGGGGGATGTGAACACTGGAGAGATTCAGGGGGGATGTGAACATGGGAGGGATTCGGGGGGATGTGAACATGGGAGAGATTCAGGGGGGATGTGAACATGGGAGTGATTCAGGGGGGATGTGAACATGGGAGTGATTCGGGGGGGATGTGAACATGGGAGGGGCTCAGGGAGATGTGAACACTGGAGGGATTTGGGGGGATGTGAATATGGGAGAGATTTGGGGGGATGTGAACGTGGGAGGGGTTCAGGGGATAAAAATACTGGGGGGCTCAAGGGAATGCCAACACGAGAGGGGCTGGGGCGATGGGAACATCAGAGGGATTCAGGAGGATGAACTGAAGGGTTTTGGGGGATGCAAATATGGGAGGGGCTTGGGGGTGGCTGCCCAGCCCTGGGGATGGTGCTCAGCAGCTTGATCCCCTCCTGTTCCCCCCGAAGTGTGTGCATGAGGCTCCCGTTCCACTCCCAGCGCAGGCAGGGTGGGCAGGACCAGCACCGTGGGTGGTCCTGGGGGCTCAGGCTCCCTTGTCCCCAGCCCGGCTCTCCGATGCTCAATGGGACCTGTAGCCCCCCGGAGATGGGGCTGGGCTGTGCCCCTGTCCCCACACAGGGTGGAGGAGCCACGGGAGGAAGGGATCCAACGGGCTTTTGGAGAAAGGCTTCATTATGTTCCACATTCCCTTCGTTTTACGGTGTGGTTTTATTTATGGCCAGGGAAGGAAATGAGCAGCCTGCGAGGACGTTAAGGCAAACACAGTGGCCCTCGGCTTTGGCTGGGGCTTTGCTGGGAGGAGGGGGAGCTGGGGGGACAAATGGGGGGCTGCTGCCTTCAGACATGCCCTGAGACCCGAGCTGAGCACCCATCTGGGTCTCCACAGCAAAGAAATCCCAGTGCGATGGAGATGAGCTGGGTTTAGTCTGCAGCAAGGACATTCAAACCCAGTGGGGACCTTGGGATCACACCACAGTCCCCTTGTGCCTGCCCCAGGAAAGCTTGGGGTCTGTCTCAAGATTTATGGCATGGGGTGTCACGGGCACAGATCCATCCCTGCTGTGACAGCTCCTGGCACGCACGAGGACTTTTCCTTTTATCTCCAGTCCCAGTGATTCCAGTGACTGCTGCTCCCACATCCCGAGCCAGGGCTGTGCGTGCTTTTCCAACGCCAGCAATGGGAATGAGTGCTCTGCCTCTCGCCTCCCACCCTCCCTCTGGCCCTCCCTCACGGCGGGGCTCCCAGGGGCCGGCGCTTTCCAGGAGCGCTGGCCAGCAGAGATTGCTGGAAAGCAGCACCCACAAAACCACCAGAAAAGCTGTGGCTGGTCACCTTCCCAGCTCTGCAGACCATCAGAAGCGTCATCACCCTTGTTTTGGGTGTGGGAGGAGAGTCCTGGCCCGGGGTGCTTTGTTTCGCCCCCATCCCACCCCGGTGGCCTCTGGCTGCTTTGAACCCCTCCTCCTGTGTTTATCCATTCAGTTCCTCTCCCCCGTTCCCCAGCCAGCTGCTCTCCGCTCGCCTTCCCCAGCCTCCTGCCTGACAGCTTTGGGGAAAAACAGCCTTTTTACAGCCCACGGACTCTGGGGTCAGGGAAAAACATGAAAACATGCCCCCTGCTAATTCTGAGCTGTCTGGGACAGGGCTGGTTGTACCCTCCCATGTCCCCAGCCCTCTGCCCAGCGCCTGTGCCCGCTCCTGCCTGCCTTCCCCGTCCTCGTGGAGCAGCATGAGGAGCTGTGATAGCTGGAGGCCATAAAGCAGGGTCCGGGAGGCTTGGCAGTAGCTCCAGAGCTCCATCGCTTATCCAGCGTGGTTTTACGATGATTCAAGCACAGCCCTAAAGCTGATGGTATTTCCTGAGCTCTCCTGCTCGGCCAGATGCAGAGCCATGGAGGGGAGGGCAAGGAGCTGGGAGCCAGCCTGAAACCCCCCACAAAGGTCACGGTGCTTTTGGGAAGAGCTGGGGGGATGTGCGCTGGGAGTGAGAACCCCCAAAGCCTGGCAGGAGCAGGAGCAGGGATGAAGAGATTTTAACGATGTGGCTCAATGGCTCCGGAGGGACTTAAGGAATAAGCCCAAACTGGAAGCAGTGTTTGGAGTGTTTGCCCTGGGAAGTGAAGTGGGGGGAGAAAGTGGGAGGATTTGGGAAAGCGGGAGGCTCAATGGGGCTTTTGTGCCGTCCCCTGCAGCGTGACTCAGGCTCACTCAGGCTCCCGCTGCCAGAAGTTGGCCTGGAAATATTGTATCAGCCCCAGAGGACGTGGTTTCCAAACCATTCGAAGTCGGGTTTTGTTCTATTTTTTCTTTCCTTTTCTCTCTCCCAAGCCCTCTTCCCCTGTCTCACAGGCTGGCAGGTTTTCCAGCCCCACCCTGCACATCCTGGCACCCGCTGCCACTGCGTTCCCTATCCCAGCTGCTTCCCACCCGGCGAAGGGAAAGCTGCAGAGCTGCAGAAGGGCACGTGGTGGCACATGAGGGGACAATCCCAGCTGGAGGATCTCGGAGGGGTGGGGCACCTGGGTGCACATCCCACCTGCGGGTCCCTGAATCCCATCCCTGCCTGTCCAACAGAGCCAGCGCCTGTTCCCAAGCTCATCCCCAGACTCAGGGAGGGGGAAGGAGGACTGGAGGAGCCGGGCCAGGGGATGCTCACAGACATGCCTGGAACAGCTCGGTGTTACCGGAGAGATCCTCGCCTGGTGTCAACAAACAGCCCGGCAGCCGCCGCCGGAGAGGGGCCCGGCTCCAGCCGCCCCGGCTCTGATGCTTCCCAGCCTCGATGGTGTCAAGTGGCTCCTGACGTGCCAGGATGGGGGGAATTATCAGCCAAAATTGTGGGGGAAGAATGAGCACGAGCGGGAGTGTTGAAACCTTGCCAGAAGATACCTGCTTGCCTTCATGGCAGCACCCAGCGCTCAGGGATAGGGAAATGTTTTAACAGAGATGTTAATTGTGTGAATTGGGGTGATCCAGCTTTAGTTGTGCTGGTAAGGCAGCACCCGCAGCACCCTGCACCTCACAGGGCACCAGGATGAGTTTTTTGTGATGTTGGGTGCTGTGAGTGGCAGAGAAAAGTGTCTCCACGGGCAGAGATGGGGGTTTGCAGCGTGGATGAGAGAAAGAGAGGATAATTTTTGCTCCTCTGGAGCTGACATGCTAAACCGGCTTTAAAGAAAATCAGTATTTTCTTTTTTCCCCCTCTTTCTAGAGCTGAAAGCTCTGCCCTCTCCTCTCCCATCCTTCCAGAGGTGCCCCTCCCTGCCCTGCCGTGCCTCCCCCTCCCCACTATCCCCTGACTTTTCCATCCATGAGAAACACCCTCCAGGGTGATGTTTATAGAGAAAATAAATGCCTGCTCTATTTGTAGCGCGGGGGGGAGGCACGGCTGGCGGGGGGGCTGTGGGGGTGTGGAAGCGGGTGCTCACATCCCCTCCCAGGGCTTTCTCAGCCACATCTACCTCGGGCCGAGACTTCCCTCTCTTCTCCCAAGCTCCCAGAGGAAATGACCCTGGTGGGCTCAGAAATTTCTGTGGGATGGGATGCTGAAAACCTTGAAGCCCTTCTGAAGCCCAGCCAGAGGCTGGGAAAGAGAATGGGAAATTCCTGCTGCCCGCCCCTCTTTGTGCCAATGCTGCACCAAGCCTGGGGTGTGAGATGGTGGAGGATGGGGAGCACTCATTAACACGGCTGGGGGTGGCACCACAAGCACTTGGTGGCTCCAAACCCTCCCTCCCTGGCCTGCCTGGAGCAAAGAGGGAAAACAACTTCCAGAAAGCCAAGACTTGGGCAAAAGTAGCAGCAGGGAATCACAGGGCCATCCCGAGCTGACTCACAGCTCCTTTCCCAGCCAGTGAGTCACGGTGATGGATGAATTTTGGATGAATTTGCCTCTCCATCTCCTTGTCTGGGAGGCACGATGGGCCCGGCCACCTCCAAACCGTGCTGTTTGCCCCATGACTTTCTCCACTCCCAGTAATTTTTGGCAGTACCCGCCGTTCTCCGGGCTGCCGTCCGTCTGTCAGTCTGTCCGTCTGTCAGGCAGCCAAGCGCAGCCTTGGGCACAGGGCAGCTCCCAGAGGTATTGCCCGGAGCCATGCGCAATGGGTGACACACCCCGGGGAAGGAGGATGGAAAATGGGAATTTATCACCCTCTTGGATCCACAGCTCAGGGCACAAACATCTCCCACCCCACCCTGGTGCCAGCTGAGAGGCTCTGTTTGGTCTGTCCTGAGGATGAATTCTGGTAATGGGTGACAAATCAGGCAGCAAACCTGCGGTTGGGAAGAGCTACAGCAGTCCTGCTCCTATGGATTTTAGCCTGGCTTTGTAGAATCCAATGCTGCTCTGACTCTCAGCTCTGCTTGGAGAAGCAAAGGCTTTGTGAAAGGTTCTCTGACTTCATAGAATGTATTTGGAATATACTTTATAGAATATATTAATATTCTATCAATACAACAGACTAGAAACCATCCTCTTGTTACAATATCGAACAATATTCTGCTATATTGGTCAGTATAACATAAAACCTCCATTTTTCTGGTTTTCTGGTTTATTCACCTCAGAAGAGGTCCCATCCCTGTGCAGCATGGCGATGTCCAACCAAATTCAGGGAGACAGCTCAGGGAAGGGCTGGTTTGGGAATGAGGGAGCTCTGATGGGCACCTTCCTTTCTCTGTGTGTCCAGGGGGTTTGGAATTACAATGTGGTGACAAACGAGGCTTGGGATGAGGTGAGAGCTGGGAAAGGCACAGGAGTTTGTCCGAAGTCTCCCAGCTGAAGGCTAGGGGTGATGCTCACACTTGGGGAAGCTGGCTTCCCAAAAAGGACACAAACCGAGCCCAGCACCTGGAAAGGGCCATGGGAGCAGCCCCGGGAGCAGGGGCTGGGCTGGGCCAACGCCCGTTGAACAGTCTGTGCTTTGAGCTTTATTTAGGCACGCAGACTCCCGCCTCCCAGGCCCTGTTCCTGTCCAGCCTTCAACCTGACGTGAGCTCCTCGGGGTGAGCTTAACCCTGTCCTGCAATCCTGCAGGAATGTGCTTATTATATATTTGCCCACAGTCCTGTGTTGCTAAATATAAGAGTGAGACAAGAATATTTCTCCCCGATTCCCACGATACCAGTTTGCGTTCTCCCCCCTTTTCAGCATTTTTCCTGTTCTTTCCCATCAGCTGGAAACTTTTCCAGCTGCTTTGAGCTGTGACCTTAAAACATGTGGCGCGATCATAAAAAAGAAAGTTTGAATAAATCAGTCACATTTCCAAAAGTGGAGGAAAGGAAGAGCCGAGGTGGCTCCACAGAGCTGAGAAACCTGGAGAAAGCAGAAGGGATCCTGGATGGATACCCCAGGGCAGACACTGCTCCCTGTCCATGGGCAGGCATCCTGGACAAGCCAGGATCCCACCTCCCTCCCCAGGACCCCTGCACTGCTTCTGGGCTCCGCCTAAACTTTGGAGGGTGTCACATTTTTGGCACTCACTTTCTGAAATCTTCGGGTGAATGCTGCTCACTGTTAGCCTACACATCAAATTCTCTCTTCTCCCCTCTTTCCAAACCTCCAGTAACAGGGATTTTGGGGAAGGGGGGGCCCAGCCTGTGGGTGACCTCACTGGGAAACAGAGGGGAGCCAGGCAGTCGACAAACAGTTTACTAAAGCTTCACACTCTGATGTCAAGAGGACAAGTTTTATGAGTGTTTTTCTCTTTTTGGTATAATCCTGCATTGATGAAGTGCATGACTCTTCCCATGCTGGGCTGGGCAGGAAGCCCCGAGTTGCTGAACCTGAGCTTGGAGGGAACACAAAACACAGGCTTCACCCCCCCCAAACCTCAGCCCTGTGCTCAGCATGCTGCTCCTGGCTCTCCCTGATGGAGACACGGGCATGTCCCACTGTGGGCAACCCATGGGAACAGCTGGATGAGTGCTGCTGGTCTCAGCAGGGATGTTCTCAACTGCAGGGGGCTTGTGGGAAGCTGCTGCCCAGACTCAGGGTCACAGCTGGCACATCTATTCCAGCCCAGTGCAGAAACAAGTCCCCAGTATTGGAAAATGGGTGTAAACTCCCTTTTCTTCTCCAGCCCCGTGTGTTCACGCCGGGGAGATGCCCATGATCCCCAGAGCTGTGTTACAGCTATGGGGGAGTTAGCCGGGGGAGTCTGGGGGTGTTGGCAGGTGTCAGTGAAAGCCAGGGGGGTTTTGGGGTTTTTTGGGGGTTTCTCCAGCCCATTCACCGTGAAAGAGTTTGGGACTGCCAGGGCAGTGCTCAGACCCACCCTGGACACCATGTGGGGAAATCCCATCCCGGGATGGAAAGGTCAGGGCTGGGAGGAAGGAGACCACTCTGTTCATTAACAAAAGGGATTTTTTCCACTCAGCTTGCCAGGCACCCTCCTATTTTGGCGCATGACAAAAAATAGAACAAGGCCTAAGGTAATGAAAGGAGCATGTCCCAGAGGCCACCTGCTCTCGGGGAGGGAACAGGGACAACAAGAGACCAACAGAAGCCCTGTAGGTGCTGAGGGCCACAAGGCTGGGCTCTGGGGTCATCCTCCTCCTTGCACTGACACAGGCCGGGATGCAGAAGATGGTTAGGAAGTAAAAGATTGGAGGTTTTCAGTAATTCCTTTGGGAACTACTGGGAGCAAACTCCTGCCTTACTGCTGGTCAGAGTCCTGGTCCCTGGGGGGAAGTTTGGGGAAGAGAAACTGCTCAGTGAAATGATATATTATTTTTGGGGTGAGTTAGGGACAGAAAAGTGCTTTTTAAATTCCCTTCACGTTCAAAGCTGAAGATGCTGCTGATGCAGTGCAGTGCCCAGTCAGATCCCAGGCTCAGCTTGGAGGGTCAGACCTGTCCCCGTGGGATGAGACCCCCGTGAAGAGCCTGCTGAGGCTCAGAGCATCATGGAGCAGGGGAGGGAGCAGGGAGGGAGCAGGGCTGTGGGATGGCTGTCAGGATGCTGAGGTTGGACACACATCCATGGCAAGAGCTGGGTGGGCAAACCTGGCTGCTTCATGGGGAAAACTGGCTATAAATCCCCAACTTCTGTCCCACCAAAACTGCTGATTCTGTGCAGCATGGCACTATGTCCCAGCTGCTCCCCGGTGCCCTGTCGCCCCAGGGGTGGTCCCGCACCCTTCTGGGGTTGTGCTGGTGGGAGAGCTGAGCCACTCGCCCCTCGCCCCAGGCCACCAGCCCCCGCAGCGCCCAGCCCCGGGAGGTGACACACAGCCCCAGCTCCCTCCTTCCTGCCGAGCCCCTGCCATGAAGAGGGGCTGCCCTGGCAGACGGCTCCCGTGGCAAGGCCAAACATGGGCAGCGAGGGCTGGCGAGCTCCCTCCGGGCTCGGCGGGGCAGCGACCGTGCCTTTCCCCCTCCGGCTGCCCCCGGCGTCGAGCGAAGCTGCTCCGAGCCCCATCCCACACAGCGGCACATCCGAATGTGCCCTGCGGAAAGCACAGGGCAAGAACAGCGTACAGGTACAGGTACCACCAGCCTGCGAGCCACGCTGGGCGAGCCGCTCCTCCCGAGCCTCGCCCTGCCCCAAAACACTGCGCTCCTGCCAGCCTGGCGACAGGACACTGCACCCGCGGGTCACACACGTCCACACCGCTCCCCGCTGGTCCCCCGGCTCTCCCTGGAGCAGGATTCTCCTGTTCCTGAAGGATTTCTCACCCTTCCCTCTGGGGTGGGCTGGGGGACAGGACTCACCTCCGGCCGGGGGTCCCGCGCTGAGGGGCTGGGGGTGGCCGAGCAGCAGCAGCAGCAGCAGCAGCAGCAGGGTGGCGATGCCACCTCGGGCACCCATCGTGTCCCCCGTCGTGTCCCCCGGGGCTGGAGCAGCGGCCAGGGCTGCGGGACGGCACAAGCTCGGCCGGCGCCTGCTCCCAGCCGAGCGCTCCTGCTACTACTATATTTAATAAAGCGGGGCGAGGGAGGGACCTGCAACTTCTCCCGCCTGTCAGAAAGGAGAAATTCGCTCAGATTACAAACCCAAATTTTCCCCTCTTAAAGGGCTAGAGCCCTCGCCACCCACACCCGCTGCTGAAAGCAGCCTTGTTCCCGCCGGGGAGGAGAGGGAGGAGCGGGGACCGAGCCCGACGAGGGGTGCGAGGGGCGGCTCCGGAGGCACCGCCTGCTCCGGGCTGAGCTGGATGTCGCAGAATCCCGAAATATTCCGAGTTGGAAGCGACCCACGAGGATCATCGGATCCAACTGTTCAGTGAATGGCCCATGCAGGGATCAAAGCTTGGTGTTATTAACACCACGCTCTAAGCAGCTGGGTTAATCTCCTTAGATCCCTTGGCACCGGGCACTTCTGGGGGAGCAAAGCCAGCTCCTGGTGTCCACACAGACCCAGATCAGTGTCTGGATCCCAAAGCTGCCGTTACCCACCCCTGGCCGTATTCCTGAAGCGGCCCTGCAAACCTCACACCTCTCTTAGCTGGCAATCAGGATGACCTTCGGCCCTCAGGGCTCACAGCACTCCAACTGTGTTAGTACAACACTGGAAAGGAGCTTTCCAGCTTCTCCTGAATTCAGGATTCTCCTGAATGCAAAGCTGATTCAGGACAAGGTCACCACCCTTTGGAGACCCAGAATCCCACCCAACCTGCTCCTTGTTCACGCCCCATCTTTCCAACCCTCTCCAAAGGTGCTCCCATCCTCCTCCTCGGCTCTTGTGCAGCACACCCCTCCTTTATCATGGATGTCTGGATTTCAGACCCTTTTCCCTGCCGTGCCATGTTTGGCTGATGGATTACATGTGGCTTATTTCCTGCTGGGTTAATTCTAACCCCTCTAGGGCCCTCGGCATGACTTTGCCGTCTCTGGCAGCATTTGCAACACCTTCCAGTGTACAGGCATCTGCAAACATAATTAATTTGTTGTTTACTTTTGCTTTCAGATCATTAATAAAGACATTAAATAAACCTGGGATGCGCTGTTTTTTCAGTAACTTTTTCTGAGTAATTGCCAGGGGCTCAGTAAGTTCATTAGCTAATTCTGTTTAGTCTGGGGGTTTCATATTAGCCAAGCTGGCTGATTTATACAGATTCAATTTTGCAAAGTATTCCCTTTCCTGCTCTTTGTCTCCGGGTCTGCTGAGGACTCTGGGAGGCTTTCCTCTCTGTCTGTCCTCAGCAGTCCTCTCTCCTTGCCCCTTTTAGGGGCTGATGAAGGAAGAGGGGGGTGCAGAGGTGTGGCCTTCAGGGTGGAGTTTGATCTCTACTGTCTCCATCACGTCACGGGCAACAGGTGGGCTGAACATATCCATTCCTCTTCCACCTCCCAGGACCATCTCCAACGCACCAGAACCACCTCCAACTCACCAGGACAGTTCTCAAACCACTGGGATCACCTCCAACTCACCGGGACAGTCCCCAAACCACCAGGGCCACCTCCAACCCACCAACAGGCATCTCTGGCTTTACCTCAGGCTCTCTAATGCTCAGGTTTGCTTTGCTCACTGGGCCACTGGGAGTGAACCACCCTTTGCCAGGGGAACATCAGACTTGGATGAAGGCAGCAGGTACAGCTGGAGCAAGGAAATGGTTCCAAGCAACCTGAGTGTCCTCCCACTCAAAGATGCTCAGGGTGCACTCCACAGGCAGGAGGCTGGTGGGAAAATATCCAAGACAAACCTGTCCGCAGCAAGGACAGAGGGAAACTTCCACTGGCTTTTAAAATTATCATTATATTTCCCCCCTCCAACAAGGAAATCACAACCTCTGCTTGAAACTTCCTGTGTTATGCAGAGGAACATCCCCACCAAGCCCTGCCGCAGGCGGCTCGGCCGCCCCCCCTCGCCGAGCCCCGAGCACAGCTCTGTGCCCCACATCTGGCCAGCACATTTCCCTCCCCTCCGCCAGGCCCCAGCGGCAGCGGGGGATTTGTTTTTCCCTTTCCCAGCCAACATCTGGCTGGGCGGCAGAGGGGCAGAGCCAGCGTGGAGCGGTGTCTCCGGGCAGGGCTGGCAGCACGAGGGACCCTTGTCCTTCCCCTGTGGGGCAGCTTCTACCCCGGGGAGCCAAAGCCAAAGCCAGCTCCATTTTCTGGCAGTGGGGGCTGCCTTTGCCCTTTGGTGAGTGCCCACTGTGGGGGGGGCTGGAGGCTTGGGGGGACTTTGAGGAGGTAAAGAAAAATAAGAAAAATTAAATTCTCTCCTTCCCCTGCAGTCCTGGGGCTGGTGTTTGAGGCAGCCACAGTTCCCATCCCTTCTGGCTGCTCCCCTCCTCCTCTCGGTGCTGGCTGACCCGCCGGCCTCCGGACGCATTTATTTATCCGATCCCAACTTTATTTAGGATGTGTTTCCCGGGTAGCCGGTACAGAGGGAGGTGTGCAGGGCTGCAGGGGGGTCCACAGCTGCAGCCCTCCACCCAGAGCCCGGCCATGCCTGCGGGGCACCCTGCTCACCCCATCTCTCACAGGAACCCCACCTCATCCACTGCATCAAGCCCTGTGTGGGCTGGTCAAGCTGGGAGCCCTTTCCAAGGGAGAACCCCAAGACAACCCTGGACAGCTGAGTGTCCTGTTTGCTTGGCATGGGCAAAGCATTCCCTGGCAAACCATTTCCCTGGAATGCCAACAGTCACCTGCAGAGAAGAGGTTTCCTATGCACCTTTCAATAAAGCAGAGCTCAGCTCCTCTACTTGCCTTTTTCCCCCAAAAACTACACCCGGCACCCTGGGTGCCTTGTGCCAGAGCCAGGCTCCCTCTGCCACCCACCAGCAGCACAGGAGGGGGTTGGAGTGAGGATGGGGGTCCCGATGGCTGCGAGGGGCTGCAGCTGGGGAAGCAGCTCTGGCGGAGGGAAGAGAGCGGCGAGCGTGCTTGGAGCTGGAAGGAATATCCCAAATATCCCATCCGGAGCTGGCAGGAGAGAGCACATTCATCAATGCTGCTGGGATTTAGCTTCTCAGCATCTGCCTTCCCATGTGCTGCAGGGATTATTAAAGGAAACGAAACAAAGCCCTTGGATCTGACCTGGCTGAAGCAACGCCCTGGCCGGAGGTACCGGGTGGGTCTGGCCCAAGGTGGCAGATGTGCAATCTTGGCCCTGCACCCCGGAGCAGTGGGGTTCCCTCTGTGTGCTCGGGGCAAAAGCAATGTGAACCCCGTGTCTGTGGTTGGAAAACAGCTGGGCAGATGTGCTGGGCTCACCCAGGGGAGCAGAGGGGATGTCACAGGGTTTGTTTGGAGTTTCTGACATGCCTGCCCTGTCTTGGGATGAGCGTGAGGAGGAAGAGGATGATGCAGGGCGCTGGGGGTGCTGCAGGGAAGTTGGAACACTGCCTGCCTCTGCATTAGGTGGGAGAAGCACGGTCCAATGCCTGTTTCACATCTGCAACCACCACCAAACCAGACTTTGAACCTGTGGTGTTGTTACTTTAAGGAGACAGTGGGGCTGAGGCTGCAGACAAGCTGCACCTGGGCTCTCACCACACCCTCCATGCTGCCCCCCACCCCGGCTGCTTTTAAATTCAGGTGCCCTCAGCTTTTTTTCCTTATCACTACAGCTGTGCTGTGGCACTGGGTAGGTGCCAGGCCTTGGCAGAGGGTCTGCACCCCTTACCCAGTCTGGGGGAGTCCCTTGCCCTTAGAGGACCAGGATGGGGATGAAGATGAGGATGTGTCCCCAGCATGGTGAATAAACCTCTCATTTCTGCTCACTTGGGTACTTAACATGTAGCCTCTGTACAGGGATGTGTTTTTTTAAGTCCCTGAAAAGTTCCTGGAGCTGTGCTGGACCATGGGACAACCCCTCTGGACCAGCCCCACAGCTCTGCTGCTGCTCCCCCAGACCCTCTGCAAGGGGTTTGATGTGAGATGGGCTTTATTTACACCTGTGGGGGTTTGGAGGGCTGTGATTGTGCTTCTCTGTGACTAATGCTTTTTGCTCTTCCTTGAGCACAGAACGCATCCCTCCCCGGCATTAGTTTTAAAAAGGAAATCAATACAGCCCATTTATTTTTAGCCAGGATTTAGGGTGCTTTGGAAGAGGAACTGAGCTGTGATTTGGAGACAGCAGGCTCACCATCTTCTCCAGCGCTTGTCAGACAGAGGATCCAGCTTTTAAGGCTAGGTAGATATTGACTGATGTGTTCTCAAGGAACTAATGGCCCACTGTGGGAGTGGGGAATTCTCTGAGGACACGAGAAGAGCTTGGGAGAGCAGTGGTGAGCTGTGCTGGCTGCTCGAGCTGATTCTGTGTATCCAGTGAGGTCTGGGGATTTAACTGGGCTGTGGCAGGTCTTGGGGACCTCGTGACAGTAGAATTGTAGAGGGGTTCGGGTCAGAATGGACTTTAAAGGTCACCCAGTTCCTGCCACGGGCACCTTCCACTGTCCCAAGCTGCTCCAAGCCCTGTCCAGCCTGATCTTGAACTTTTTCATGAGGCAGCCACAGCTTCTCTGGACAACCCGTGTCAGGGTCTCACCACCCTCACAGGGACGAATTTATCCTTGTTTATCTGCCCTGTCAGATTGAAGCCATTCTGTCCTGTCACCTCATGTGACAAGTATAGTGTCTGCTTGAAGAAATGTTCTTCCTCACCAAGCCAGAGCTAAACTACAGCCCACGAGAACCAGCCTGGGGCTCTGGGCAGGGTGAGTTGGCAGAGCCCTGGGAGCGGGGTGAGGAAGATGCAGGTGGTGCCGCTGCAGGAGGAAGGCTGGGGCGAGTTCAGGATGCCTCGGTCTCACAGGGAATGTGATTGTGGGGACAATCTCTGCAGCCCAGGAGATGGCACCAGCGCTCCGCGCTCGCCCGGCCAGGGACGGGAGGAAGGGATGGAGGGATGGAGGGATGGATGGATGCTCCCGAGTGGAGGGTAGGGATGCTCCGGGGGGTTGGGACGGGCAGGGGCCATGCAGACCCCACTGCCAGCTCGGGCTGTCGTCTCTCCCAGGTCTAAGCAGGTGGGGACATGCTGGGGACCGATCCCTCTGCTCCTGTTCTGGCACTCCTGCTAATTTGGGAGGGTCTTGCCTTGCTGCTATTTGGCCCCTTGTCCCTCTCTGCGGTCCCTAAACCAGACTGGGAAGGAGTGCAGGTGCTGCCTTCCCCAACACTCATTTGCAGGCGCACCAGAACAGCAGCAGCTCCAAGCCCTGACCCCGGAAAGCCCTGGCTGCTGCTTCACCTGCTTCTCAGAGCTAGATGAAGGTGTCTTCTTTACCTGGGAGGGTGGTGGCTGCTCCAGGTGCACTGACCTGGTCAGGGAAGATGCTTGTACTCCCTCTCTCCATCCCCAGCAAAGCTCGTGGTGCCTAAAGCCCCTAAAGCTCCTTTTCATCCCCATCTAATGTGCGGATAAATAAGCAGAGAAAAATGTGATGACACCACCTGATCCCCCCCTTTCACACTGCTCCAGCTTCCAGTGCTGTGGTTTCCCTCCCAGTCAGGTTTAACCTGGGATTTCTCTCCCAGCAGAGGAGCCCATCTGTCTTGGAGCAGATTAGAAAGATGTCACTTTGCCGGCACAGCCATTTATCACGGCGGCTGGGGAAATTAGCAGGGCCCGAGCAGGGAGGAGGGAAATTGGGCTTGTCCTGGAGCTCTAAGTAGAGGTTGTGGGGGATTCTAGCTGGACTATTTCTAGCTCGGCATTAGTTTGTCCTGAGAAGAACACCAGAGCCTCGGATTTCCACTTTCAGATCCTGATGCGGCAGAGAGCAATAAATTCTATCAAAATTTACAGGGCAGAATAGCTGGGATCTCTCAAGCATTGGGGTTTTATCCAAAAGCTAATATCCTCCTTCCAGTTGTTAATTCCAGGAGCCAGGGTATAAATGAAGCCATAATAACAACAAGGGTGGGACAAACCACATCACCTCCTTGGTGTTTGCAGGGTTACCTGCACTTTTCTCTGGGAGCAGCCTGGGGGACAGCAGGGGGACAAGGGGCCTCAGTCACTATTTACCAGCTGGAAACATGACAATACTCAGGAAAGGGAATAAAAATTTAAAAAAATGCGATTTTGCAGCCACGGTGCCGCAAACAAACGAAGAGTAAAATGCAAATTAAAACAGATAAAAATTCCTTGGCAGTGTCCCCTTTAAGCATCATATATTTTTATCTTGCTCTGGTTTTATTTGCTGGAAAGAGAAACATAAAGAGAGAAACATTCAATTAAACCTGCTTGTCAGCTGGAGCCCCCAGGCTGTGTCACTGGCACAGGGGGCTCGGCCAGGACTCTGCTCTGCACTGTTCCCATCAGGGAGGGCTCGGGGTGGCTGGGCCATCTCTTGCCTGTCTGCTCGCCCACCGCTGTCACAACCAGCTGGTGGCACAGGGTTGTATTTGCAAGGCAGCACTAATCACCATAGTAACAAGGGCCTCATTTCTGGCAGCATTTGTCCCCCTGGCTGCATGGCAAAGTGGGGCTGTGTCCTCCACAGAACAAGGCTGGCTGTGCTCAAGGATGCTCTTGTGTTCTGCCCTCCTCCTCTCTGCCACAGGAGCCTCACCTTGCCCATCACCTGCTGGCTTCTCTCTGGGCCCTTTCCTGCTCTCCCTGGGCTCTAGAAGGTGCTAGAAGGACCCAAGTCCTGCTGTGAGGAGTCCCAGGGGTCAAAGCTGGGACTTCTGGGGCAGCAAGTGCCTCTTCAGTTGCACGTGGGGGAACTGTGGTGTCCACACTCCACTAACACAAGAGGGATGTGCTTACAGGATGGTTTCTGCTTGGGTCATTGGCTTTTCCTTCTGGAGGGTGAAATGCTGGAGTTTTTATTAACTGTTTCAATCCACAAAGATGAGCAGCAGTTTCTAGATGGCAGGAATGAGGATGAGGGCCAGCTGTGAATCCCAGCATGTGACATTTTCCCAGCATGTGGAAAGAGTCAGAGAGCAAGTCTTGGGGATAAGCTTCTCCCCAAACCAGGCAGGGCTTCTGTGAGCATTCCCTGCCTGACCAGGCAGAGCTGATTCCCCATAAAAATTGGTGATGTGGAGGATCCAGGTCATGTGCTGGTGGGAAGGAACCAGCCACTGGCTTTTTTTCTGTGAAGGCACAAGGCAGTGGAGAAGATGCTTCCAGAAATAATCCCCTTGTGGGTACTTGGACTTGCCTTGGTGGGAAGGGAATCTTCTGGCCTGGGTAGAAGGTGCTGGTTAGCAGAGGTGTGACAGGAGCAGCTGCAATGTGGACAATCTGTCTCCTCGTAACTAGAGTGAGACCAATGCCTTATTCCCTTGCATGAATTCATCAGTTGGCAATGACTTTCTGTCTCTATTGACCCTGGGCTGGAGGGAAAAGGGTCTATTTACCCATGAAAAATACTCCTGAGCTATCTTGGGCCTCTTCAAGCTACAAATACTGGTGGGACCACGGATGTGCTGTGCATGGGAAGGTGCTGGTAGGACTGGAGCACCCAGTAAGGGTGCATGGAGCCTCACTGAAACCTCAGGTGATGCCCATGAGATGTGGGAGAGCTGCTCTCCGGCCAAACCAAAAACATCAGGGAAAGTAGCAGCTCAGCTTGCCTCCTGCCAGGGTCCTGCAGCCCACCAGCAGCTTCACTGAGCCCCTGGAAAGCTGTCAGCCATTGACATGGCACAAATAGAGCTGTTTCACTGAAAAAAAACAAGACAAAATATCCTCTGTTATCTCCACTTGATGTGTTGTTGGTGAACCCCCAGCTGTGTGCACTTGGGTGTGCCTGGGTCACACTGCAGATGGAGAGAGGGAAGGAGAAATGACAGAAATGGGGCAAGAGCCACCAAAGACTGACTAGCTGGAGAAGGAAATGGGGTAAAAATGTTGAAGGTGAGAGAAGATCCCTCATCCCTGAGGCATGGGTTTGCCTCAGCCCTTCTATCACCTCCTCAGCCTTCTCCAGTCAATGTCCCTTTCCCCCCCTACTCCCACATCCTCTGAATCTCTCCAGCTGACCCCATGCATGTTCCCACCCTCTCTTACCCCCATCAGAACCCCCAGTTAAGGAGCTGTACCTGCTTCCACAAAATCATGCATCCATCTCTTCATCCTGTCTCCTTAAATGAATGAAAATTCCCTGTTGTTACTGACTTTGTTCATTCCACAGACTCTCAGGGAGGCATATCAAATTTAATTCCCCTACAGGTAATCATTATTTTTATTTTCTAGCTTGTTAGAAGGGCAAGGTACATCCCAGAAGACTTGCCTGTAAAAGCCAAGGCTGCCAGGATGTGTGTGGAGAAAGGATCAAGAAATCTTCATCTGGATGCAGATGATCCCCAGACACCCCAGACCCTGGGGGAATTAACCACAAAAGAAAGAGCTCCAGTTGGAGGAGGAAGGGTAAGGCAGGAGGAGGAAAGGATGAGCCAGCTATAAAGAAAGGAGAACAGAGCATAGAGGCTGTGAGGATGGATTTTTGGAGTAGCTTTGGGTTGTGTTTGTTGGAAACTGCTCCTTTGTCAAGCAAAGAGCGTGTGGGGAAGGTCAGGCTCGATAAATCTCCCTCGTTTGAAAGCAGGCACCCAGAAATGCTGTGAAATGTCCATTCCTGTGATTTGTAAGCATCCAAAACAATGAAGAGTTGGTTCAAAAGACTTTTTGCCTAGGAAATGTGAGTTTGTTGTGCAGCATCTAAAGACAAAAAAATGAGGCAAACCCTGATGACTGAATCCAGTCAGGATTGCTGGTGGGGATTTTTGGCTCCCATTCTTTCCTTGCAGTTCTTCCTGGCTGCCTCTGTCTTTGCAGTGAGGACAGCAGCCCTTTTGGGTGACAAAGCTCTTTCCTATCATTTCTAGCAAGAAAGTGTCTGAAATGCAGAACCCTGAAAAGACGATTCAGATCCTATTGAAAATTCAGTCTTGTCCAAATTCTGGTTTTGGGAGTGCTGTCTCTGACTCCCACTCCTGATTTTCCAGCAGGCCTCCACCCCTGGGATGCAGGCAACATCCTTAGCCTGGCACTGACACAAGTTAAGCCACTGAATTTGGGTAATCTTTAAATATTCTGCACGGGAGTGATTTGTGAATGTTGTGTGGTTAATGGGAATTAAATGAGAATGGTCGAGAAGCCTGAGAGGACTAAACTGCATTGGGAATAGGCTGTAAAGGGGGAAGTGTTACCTGGGAAGTGCCTGGGGAGGTGGCTGCTGGCAGGGGATGGAGTTGGGGATGATGTGAGGGAGGACCTCACCCTGCAAAAGCTCTGGGGGCAGGGCAGGGATGCAGGAGCAGAGCTGCTGCAGCCCCACATTCCCCTTCCCCCAGTGCCTGTCTTCCCAGAGGGGCTCAGCTCACCTCCAAGTCTGCCTTGTGGGGTTTTGTTTTTATGTTTTTTTTCATCTGGAAAAGTCTCATGGGGCAGCTGTTGAGAGGTAAAGAAGCTGAATTGGATTTTTGTGCCTGCATGAAGCAGGCTCTGGTTACATAGTCCAAGAGAATAGGATCCTAAATTGGATTTTGCTGTTCACTTGGAATGGGCTCCAGTCGTGTGGGATTATTGGGGATTTAAAGCTAACATATAGGAAATGATAATGAAACCATCACCCAGCCAAGAAGCTGGGGAGCTGCTACATTCACAAATGAGGAGGAATCTCCCAATTAACACCTGAGCCATGAACAGAGCATTGCTTGGGATGCTGGAGTGTAAATCAAAATTTACAGGATCACAGGTGGTTATTATCTCCTCCTCTGATGTGGAGCAGAGGCACATGTGCCAGCATGGCCAGCTCCATCCCACTCATTTCCTTTCCATGCCTTTGCCAGCCAGGCCCTCATGGGGGGCTTGAGGGATTTGCAGATCCATGGATGGGTCCTGCCAGCACCTGTCCATGAATCTGCAAAATCCCTGTGTTCTCTAGTAAAATCAAGAATAGATTTTTTTTTTTAAGAGTGAAATTTGGCATGTTTTACTGCTTTGCCTGGTGCTGAGATTTAATGTCTGATTTGTTTCCACTCCTCTGCCTCACCCTTGTTTTGGCCCCAGAATTGTGAAGGTTAGCTCCCAGCGTGCTGGGTGTGAGGAAGGAGGTCGGGGGTGCCCAGAGGCTCCAGCCCAGGTTTTGGGGCTCGGGTTGGAAATGGGAGCATCATGGGGAGGAGGGCTGGGAGCAGAATCGTGCAGAGGCAGTTTGTTTTCTGTCCCTTGCCTGGTAGGCTCTCACCTCTGCCTCAAATTACAAGTCACGTCACATCTTGGGAGGCCTGAAATTGTGTTTCTCAGCAATGTTCCCAGAGAGATTAGAAGCACTGAGATGGCTGAAATACCCTCTGAGCCCGGAGCAGAACAAGCCACTGAACAAGGAGTGGGATGGGGAAAGCTGCAGCATCCTCACCAGGGTGGAGGGGAGGGCTGGGGGCAGCTCAGTCCTGGCCCCTCCCCAAATCCCTCCTGGCTGGGCATGGTTTTTACAGTGCTGGTTTATCCTGCTGCTCATGGGATTCGGGAAGAGCTGGGGTAGCCACCTACCCTCTGTCACAGGATGGAGAGGCCCAATCACCATTCCAAATAGCTCACGGTGCTCTTTTAACCCTTGGAGCACGAGGTGCTGCTCCCCAAATTTACAGGTGGAAAGTGAGGAGCTGTGATTTATGGGAATGAGAAAGGGCTAAGCAGTCAGGCAGCAGCTGATCCTGAGCATGGAAGGGATTTGTTTCCAGAGCTGAGAGGAGAAGGCACAGATTCAACACTTCCTGATGTGAGGCAGAAGCTGCCTGTCTTTGTGAAGCTCGGCTGCTTATTCCTGCAGTTGCCCAGCTCCAACACTTCACAGCTTTTTTTTTTTTTTTTTTCTGCTGGAGCCCCTGCACAGCAGAGAGCTGTGGGTCTGCAGCCTGGTCTGCACTGTCCCCTCCCTGCCATCCCCATTCCTGGGACTGTGTGGAGTTGTCTGAGATGTCACCAGAGCAAATTGGTCCCAAGGTGCTGCTTTGAGGGTCTGGCTGCCAGAGTGATTTGTGATCAGCCGGCTGAACCAGCACATCACACGGCAATTAGAGACCTCCTGCAATGGGAGAGATCCAGCCACGCAGGGATGGAGCTGGCTACAAACACTGGAGGAGCTGTTAAGATGCAAACTTGTTATCTCCCAGGCAATCCAGAGCCCTTCACAAGGATATCAGTGCCAGAGGAGCATATAGGGATGATGGATGCATCCATAGGAGTGGGTTTTGTGTTATGGAGTGGATGGAAAGAGGAGCTCGATGCCATGTCTGCAAACGTGGCCATCATCCCAATTACAGCCTGAGAAGTGTTATGGTGGGGGGTGTTTGCACCACTTAATTAGCAGGGAGTTTGTCTCAGTCTCTTCTGTCTTCACTCAGAGCCAGGATTAAAAAACACGGAGATGAATTTTCTCGTGTTCAGGCTTGGTTGTTTATTAAATCTTATCTAAGGCACAGAAAGTTCAGTAACACTTCCAGCCACCAGCTAGAAGTGAGTAAAATAGAGAGAGATGCAGCTGCTACAAGGTCTCTTAAAGCTAAACAGCCCAATAGAGAATTAACACCTATATTATTGATACTTTTAACCCAATAACCAAATTCCCGTGACCCTCAGTGCAGCACTCACTGTCCAACCAGAAACTACTGCCTGAAACCATGGAGAAGGAGGAAGATGAGCACTGAAAGAGACACCACCCCAAATCCTCCATCTCTTCCCATACCTATTCCTGTATTATAAAAACCTCAAATTTAAAACCTTTCACTATGTGAAATCAATTTAACTACACACCCGTGATTTTAACTCCATCACTCAGATTTGGAGCCTTCTCCAAGGTCTCAGGCCCAAAGCAGTGTTCTCCAGGGGGTCAGTGCCAGAAAACACAGGAAGCTCAAAAATCCCAGTTTTTTGGGGTCCAACAGGAAGAGTGAGTTGCAGGGTGTGAGGAATGGAATGGATGGAAGGACTGTCAACAGAGTGGGACAAACTTGGGTTTGCTACATGGGGAGGCCTCAGGTGTTGAAAAGCGAGAAAACTGGAGAAGGAGGAGCTGGGATTGAAGGAGAAGCTCGAGTGGCTGGGTTTATTTGGTGAAGATCTGCCTCCCACTGGGATTCTCTGGCTAATTGTGCTGCCCTGTTCCTTGTGACCTGCGAGCCTCAGCTAAAGCCTTGCCTCTGAGGTCAGCAAAGCTAATTGAACTGCATGTCCAGCGAGAGCATTTCCGTGGCTCTTTTCAGAGAGGACTTTTTCCACACTTCTGGAAAAATGCAAGCTAAAAGGGAATTGGCCCCTCCTCTGAGCCTGGTGGGACCTGCTGCTCCAGTCCTGGCTGAGCTGTGCCGGGGGAAGATGGTCCTTGAGCACATGAGGAGGAGGAGCTGCAGGGCACTGCAATCCTGGGGGTCCTAAAATTTTCCTGCCCTGGTGAGAGACCCCCCAAACCTATTTTTATCTGGTTGTGCAGCTTTCTCTCTGCAATAACAATGTGCTCAGTGTGCAGAGTGAAATTAAAACAGAGACACATTTACCTTGGGAATATTTGAGCAAGTTTTTAAATGAATATTCATTGGAATTTTCCTGCTCTTACATCTTGCTGGCCCATCATGGCTGTAACTGGGCAGCTGGGTCAGCGCTTTCCAGGGCACTGCTTGCCATGTCAGAAATGCTGGAAATGTCCCAAAAGACAGCATCCACCTCTTATTTCCTCTGCAGCCTTTGAAGCTGTGGATGTGATGCAAAACCTGATGTTGACAGCTGTACTGTGAGAGAAGAGGAGCTGTGCCTGGGGTGCAGCTCCTGTCTCCCATCCCAGCAGTGCTGGTTGGCTGGAGCAGAGGGAATTTGCAGCCCTGAGAGGGAAGGAACATCCAGGAGCCAGGTCAGGGCTGCAGGATATGCTTGGACTCTGCAACTGTAATAAAAGTATGTGAGCTGACCTGTGGCCAGCTCCATAGAGAGCTCTCAGGGCTGCAGCTAAATGAGCTGGTGGCAGATTTGGGCAAGACTAAAATTAAACCAGGTCAGGTACAGGCAGTATCGTGGAGCCGGGAGCCAGAGTTTCAAAGCACGCTCGCTCTGAGAGAGTGAGAGCAGGGAAAGAAACCTTCCTGTGTATGCAGAGGACATTTCCAGAGCTCTAATCTTTTGATTATAACAGATCTTAGGAGAAACTGTGCTACTCCTTGAAGATGGAAAGGGAAAAAAACCCATAACTATTCTGAACTGATGGAAGTAGAGCTGCTAATCAGAGGAGAATAATGATCTATTTATTGGATGTGAGACATTTAATAATGAAACACCAACTGTCTCCCCTAATTCCTGTGACTAATGGAGAAGGACATGGTAAAAAGTGCTGGAAGACAGACTGAGGTGGGGTAGTGGATGTTTGGATAAGGACAAAGAGAAAACACGAACCAAGGGCTGCCAGCAGCTTTCTGGAGGGAATGGGGGTTTGCAGGCTGTGTTTCAGGAGAGGGGAATAAAAATACAGCCATGGATCCAGCCCTTAGCCAGCCAGGGGAGCTGGGGCTGTTGGAGACGAGCCTCTGCTCATGCAGAGGAGAGGTGGAGTGATCCTGTCTGGGACTCTGGGTGGGGAGTGTGGTGTGTGGGGATGGCTTGGATGGCTCGGGGGGGTCTGTGCTTGGACAGATGAGGGGTGACAAGTGGATTCTGCTCCTTTCCTGGAGCTGCACGTGCCCCCCCCAGTGCAGTAGCAGAGCCTGTAGCTAGGTGCCACTCAGCACCAAGGCGTCATTATTTTTTATGAACTAAGAGAACATTCCCTAATGCGCCTTGGAACATTATCGTAAATAATTAAATCTGAACTGCAGTTGTCACAGTAAATGAACAAAAGATTGTTCCGCTCCCCATGTGCAAAGTACAAATCACAGACTTTCAGTCTCCCTCAATTTTTACTGCCAATTTAAGGAAAACGGCAAAGAACTGATATAAAGTTTCCAGGTTGGGAGAGAATCCAAAATCCCTCCTAAAAAGCCAGCATTTGGGCAGATCGAAGCTGTTTTTCTCTCTGCAAGGGCTGAGGAGACTGGGAAGCTCGTTGTGATGGCTCAGATCATAGAATTTCAGAATGGCTTGGGTTGGGAGGGACTTTAAAGATCGCCCAGTTCAAATCCCCCTGCAGGAACACCTTCCACTAGACCAGGGTGCTCAGGTTTCCTGGGATTTGCTTGTCTTGTCTTAAAAGTAAAGCTCAAATCCTTTTCTAGTTGAGGAAACACTTCCCTTAAGTTAAAGGATGTTTCAGGGCACAATTAGGGGGCTGTTTATGTAACCAGTTTAGCTCTTGGGCCATCCTACCATTTAGGTCTGCTCCTAAATCAGTTGCTAGAGCCAAGCAATAAAGCAATGCTCCCAAAAGGTGGGATCAACAGCCTGGCATGGCCAGGACAGGGAGAACAAAATACAGCCTGTGTCTGGAAGGATGGCTCCTGTGTATCACAGGGACTCCCGTGGCCACCCAGGCTGTGCTTTGGAAAGCATCTCCTGCCCCCTTGCCTTGGTTTGAGGCTGTTGGTGTTGAGGACACAACGATTTGAGGATCTGTGAGACCTACCCGAGGTACATCCCACCTCCCTAAATCTCCCTATACTGGTCGTAATTCAGTGCAAAATGACACTGCAGGTGTCACCAAGGCTGGGTGCTGGCTTAGATGGGGTCCCCAGGCTGTGGCCACCGTGTCTAGCACACAGCCCTGGCCTCCAGCAAGGGAAAGCGAGTGGCAGAGTAATCACCTTCCTCTGCTCCATTCCAGGTTTATGATGCAAAACGTTTTAAAAGGGTGAATAATTAAGTGCTGCTCATAAAAAGGGTTGCTTGGCACTGCTGCCAGACTCCTCTGGCTCCAGGATCCATGATCCAGATGGGGCTGTGCTGAGGTGAGACCCATCCTCTGCTGGGCACTGGGCTCATCCTGTGAGCAGAGGGGGCCTAAACATCTCAGTTTCCTCTGACAAGGAGGACAGAAACTTTCCATGTGCTGAACAGTCCCCCAGGGCTGAATCCATTCACAGGCTGTCCAGCGCAGGGGGTGTTTCTCTTGGCAACATGCAGCAGTGGTAAATAATCCAGAATTTGTGCTTGATGGATGTTCCTTCCACACCAGCCTGTCTCCTGAGAGTTATATAATTCCCTTTCCTGCAGCTCAGCTGTAAATCCAGAGTGATTCATGGCGGGTCCCTCCACCAAAAGCATTTACAGCCCTGCCACCCTCGGGCAGGCAAGGACAGGGCGGAGGGCACGGGTGGCCTGTGCTGGGCTGGGGCAATGCTGCTTGCCCACGGGCTGAAACTCCTGAGCAGGGTGGCTCCGAGTGTCATCAGGTGTCCCATGAGGATGGGACAGTCTGGTCCTTTTCCTCTGGCTGACAGCAGCCTCTCTTTTTTTTTTCATGGCATTGTGGTGTGGGTGAACCAACCTCTGTGGCTCTGGAGGGGTCTTGTGAGCTCTGAAAGTCCCAGAGAGCAGGGGAAGCCAAATTACTGATGGGTTTTTGGAGGGAACCATCCCTTATTCTGCTGTGTAAGCTGCTGCCTGGCCATAAGCCTGACTGAGGGGGTGGAGGCCTGTGGGATTTATGGTCAGGGACTGCTGGAGGGGGCTGTGGCACCCCAGGGATTGGGGAATGAAGAAGCAGCTCTGCAAATATTCCAATTGCAATGTGTTCCGTGCTCAGGGGTGATATCCCCTCTGCAATATTACCACACGTGTAATGGAGTATATCCCTGTTCTCCCCTTAAATCAGATGGACCCCATGGTGGAGGGAGCTGAAAAATTCCCCAGGCAGTTACAAAGGCAGGGAAATTTAATTCATTCTTATCTCTGACAGAGGCAGCAAACAGCAGGCAGGAAAAGGGATCTTTCTGGCCTCTTTTCCATGCAGAGGAGAGTAAAGGAGGCTGCTGGACCCTGCCCAGCAGAGGGGCTCCCCATTCCCATCGTGATGCCTGAATCTGCTGGGAGGAAAGGAAACAGAAACCTGCCAGCCTGCTGCTCATAGGTTTGATCCATCAAAATCCAGGCACCTAACCACGTCAGAACACTGGGACATATAAACAGCTATTTCCAGGTACTGGAAGTATGTCTAAATAAAACCAGCTCTGCTCAACTGCACATCGCAGACAATAAACACCTGTAAATTGTGAGGTGTGTGTGATGCACTGCTGGGGCACACCCCTTCCTACTTGGAAAAATATTTTGGAGTGGTATTTGGCTCTGGGGTTGGGAAATCACGGCAGGGCTGGATGGTGCAGTGAGGGGCAGAGGGAGAGCCAAGAACAGAGATGGTTCTGGTGGTTCTGGGGAAAAGGGGGCACATGTCTGATGGTGGGATGGACACCCACTGGAAGGGTCACCTTCTGCAGCTGGGCCAGAAGCTTCAAAGCAGCCTGGAGCATGAGGCTTTGAGCAGATCCAGGGTCGGGGTGGTGTGCTGCAAGAGGAGAGCTGCTCTGAGCACCCCAGCTTTGCCCTATCTGCCCCCCTGCCCCTGGGAAATGCCCTTTTCCTCGGGGCAGAGGTGGAGATGGGGGGACCAGGTCTCAAGAACAAACCCCAGTCATGGTGAGGCTGTGGAGCTCTGGTCTGGGCAGGAGAAAAAGGTCCCTGCCCTGTGCAGGGTGTTTGAACTCCATCCAGCTTCACCAACGCTGATCAATTCCTCAGTTTTTAATGTTCCTGTCCTCCCAAGAAGCCTCGCTTTCTTTTTTCTCTCCTTTTCCTCCCTGTCACTGGCCATTGCGTTTTCATCTTCTTCTGCCGATAGTTCATTTTCATTTGACGTATTAATCTGTGCTTCTTTCTGTAAAGATAACTCATCCCTGCCTGATGGCAGGAGTGCATAACCAGCACCACGCCAGGAATATTTTACTCCCTTTGAAAAGATGATGGAATAACAAGTAACCAGAGCTGAGCTGAGCTGGTATCACCCATCCATTTTAAGAAGCCAGAGGTCCCTGGCAAGAGGCCTGGTATAAGAGCTTTGCAGGTGGGTGAAATTTGGAACAGGAACTGGGGGTCACCATGGCAAGGTGGGGTTGGATTCTGGTCCCCCCCTTCCCTACACATGCTGGAACGTTGGGCTGTTGGCACTGGGTTCATTTATTTGCTGCTGTTAATCAGGCTTGTGGCTGGCTGGCAGCTTTAATGCTGTTTATATAAGGAACAGTAGCAGTGTACAAGAGCAATTATTCCCACCAATCTGCCCAGGGGTGGGAGCTGTGCTGATTCCACCACCCCGTCCCTGACAGCAGGGGCATGGGAGGTACCACACAGGGTGGCAAATGTCACCGAGAGGAAGATTTGAGAGCAAAAGCTGCCCAGCTTGCCCTGCACCCATCTGCTGAAACCACACAGCTCTGGGGATGCTCCTGGTGCTGTTCCCTTAAATGTTTAAAAGGACTCCATCTGGTTTTAATTATTCAAATGAGCTGACAGGGTAATCAATATAAATGGTTAAATGTGGCCAGGACTAGTGTCAGCTTTGCTGCAGCACCTCTAAAAGCTCTGGAGAGGGGGATGAGCTGTTGGAGGTGTGCTGGGGTTCCCTTGTCTGTGGGTGACAGCACAGCCTAGGCTGGGGGTCACACGAAGGGTGTGTGTCCACAGCCACTCTGTCAGATGCAGGATTGAAACCCATAACCTGCGGTACTTCTGGCTCTGGCTGCTTTTTTATTGCTAATATACTGCTAATTGCACTCTGCTGTGTGGTGATACTAATAAAGAGAGATTTAGAAAGCAGGAGGCTGGAGAGAGTAAATCAAGGGCACGGCACAGCCTCGGCTCTCTGCATCACAATTACCCACAGCATCGGGAAAGGGTGAGGGTCCTCACCCCCAGCACCTGTACCTGGGGTCCCCACAGCGCCCAGAGATGCTGGTGGGTGACACATCCTGGAGTGGGAACCTCAACTCCTCCCTGGTGCTGGAGGCTTGTGTCCCTGTGCCCTCCATGGCGACAAAGCTCGTCCTGACCCCTTTCTCCTCTTGGAGCTATGGCCGTGCTGCTTTTTTGTTGTGCTGCCATGGGAATTCTGCCTGCATCCATCCCTGCTCCTGCCTGTCTCCATCCTGCCGTGGTCCTGGCATCCCACCCTGGTCCTGCAGCCCGTGAGTGCCACCAAGCTCCTCCCTCGGGGCTTCAAAGGGGCTCTCCCATCTCTGCGAACGCTGGACAAAACATCATTAAGAGATGAAAAGAGAGAGAGGGAGGAGGTGGTACCCCCGGGTTATTCAATCTGTCTCTGCCGCTCCCTTGCTGCTGGTGCCCGTGCCTCGGTGCAGGTGAGATTCATCAAGGCAGCCACGGAAAGGAAAACAGCTGAAATTCTGCGTGTGGCAGGAGGGGAACGATGGCAAAAGCTGGGGGGGACACAGTGACATCCCTGTCACCAGTTCCAGCCAGCCATGAGCTTTCCAGGTTTGTCCAACCCCAGGGATGGTGGAGCTGAGGTTGGGCTGTTCCTGCTCCTTCTGTTCCCAAACCCTCATTTTTGCCTCACGTTATGGCGTGGAAATGTTTGACTTTACAGCCTTAGTTTATATTGCCGGGAAGTAACTTAACCGTGCTCTCTAAGTGTTGAAGCTGCATTTCTTTTTGATGATTTCAAAGATTTATTAAGTTCTCTCAGGGAGAAAGAAGGAAAGGAAAAAAAAAAACAAAAAAACCAACCCAAACCACGCCAGCAAATAAGATTCAGTGGTAAGCCCAGCAAATAAACCCAAAATATATGTGCAGTGTTTAGAGATTTCGCTGGAGCATTCACTTGCTGCCAGCTCCTGTCTACAATAGGATGTAGATGTTCAGTATTATCCTTGCCTATAGAAGCTTTGATGCCTGGGGATGCTGTTTTCAGGGTTCCCCCTTTAATTTTGGGGGAGCTGAGCAGGGGGTAATTTAAGGTTTGCTGTTTGCTGACAGCTGGAACACGGGGAAGTGATCATCCAAACCACTCAGCTGAAATTAAAACATAGTAAGTGCTTCCTGAGCTGGAATCTGGAGCGGTTCCTGGGCAGCCTGGGAACATGAGAGACGGGTCCAGTTCACCGCACAAGTTAGTTGCAATTAATTAATGAACTGGTTCTATTAATTTACTCCAAAATCCAATCACTGGGGGATGAGGTCACAGCTGGCAGAGACGTACCAGCAGGTTGCAGAGTTTTCTGCAAAATAAATTAGCAGCATTTAATTTCAAGAATCCAGGGGGGAAAAAAAAAATGTGTTAAGAAGTGATGGAGGCCTGGAAATCAGCTGGGGCTGCAGCCAGGAGAAGCATGGCCAGCTGTGAGGTGGGTGAGACACAGAGCCAGGCTTCAATCCAAGGGTATTTATGAACCTGCTGCATCAACCTGCTGCTCCCAGGACTGAGCCATGCACCTAGAGAGGAGAAATTCCTGGGGGAAACCGGTCTAAATTACCGTTTCCCCCAAATAGATGTGATTTGAAGCAATTTTCTGAAGTGTGGGATTATTACAGGTAAGTTATATATTGATTTTGAAGGCTTTCAGGTGAGCAGAAATGTTCTTGCCTCATCACAGAAAAGCTGAAGGGTTGGGGTGGGGTTTTTTTGCTTTTTTTGAGGGAAGAAGAGGGAAACGCACCATAATAAGGCAGAAGTTAGACATAGGGAGGCAGAGATAGGTTTGAGATCTCCAAAAGAGCTTTAGTCACTGAATTATCCTCAGTGAGAGGTGGAAAGCAGTGAATTGTGGTTCTGGAGGTCCCACAGGTGCTTGCCTTCCTCCCTTTTCCTCTGCACCCAGCATCTTTCCAGCCCAGAGAAGGAGCTGCTGCTTATCAGGGGGAGTATCAGGGCTGAGATAAATCCCTGTTAATGTCTGCTGGCTGCACGTGAAGGGCAATGGCTCTGCATGTTCTTTTCTCTCCTGTTTGGTGAGCTGATGGAAAATCAAGTCATATTCCTCTTCCAGTCCCTGCTCTGACAGAGGCCAAGCTGCTGTGTTTGGGTGTGGGATGCTGCAGGGAGCAGTGGGAAGATGTACTGGTGTAATTACCCACAACATACCAGCAATCCACCTGCTCTGGGAGCTGCAAAAATTGCAGCTTTCCTCAATAAAAACTACCCTTTGATGGGACCTGGGCTGCTCAGATCCTCCCCAGTGCTGCTGGAAAGAGGATTGCTAACATCTAACCTGTCCCTTCTTCTTCTTCTCACACTGGATGCAGGGAAAAGATTTCTCTTTCCCACTTTGCAGCCATCACTACCTGTGTTTGCAGACTCAGTTTTGCCCTTGACACTCTCTTCTCTGGGTTAAGCAACTCAAATTCATTCAACCTTTTGTGTTTCCCAGATCTTCTGGACTGACTTCATTGAATTCATTAGTGGGCTCTTAGGCCAGGAGGAGGGAAGGTCCTGGGCCCAGGCTCATCACTGGAGGTGAGTATTCTTCCCCTGCCATGATGCCTTGGGGCCCTTTGGTAAGGTACAGGGGACATTTTAAGCAGTTTTGGGGACTTTTTTGCCCTTACCTCTTTTGCAGAATGCTGGCAGCACCACTTGCAGCTCTCAGCATCTTTATCTCAGCACATCAATTTGGCTTTTCCTGAACTCAGTCCTGCAGGAGCACCTCGCTGCTTCTCCCTCCGTGGATATATTTAGGTATTTTCCCATATCCAATTAATCCAGCCCCTGCCTCGATCCATCCTGCCTTTCATCCTCCTGCAATAAAGCATCTTTTGTTAGCGGCGCGCTGCCGGCCGCGTTCCTCCGTCAGGTTTGTGTAAAACATCCCCAGACCCTGTGAGACAGGGATGTTCATTACCCTCTTCTGCAAACCTTGGTGCTGGGAAGGGCAAGGGAAGAGGTTCATTATATTCTGAGCCCGAGCCCCCTGGGTGAGAGGCAGCCAGAGGGAAGGAGAGCTCAAGCATTGCTGTGGTTAGTCAGAAAAAGTTGGGGCTGTAACCCCAGGAACTGGGATGGATCTTGCCAGAGCATCATACCAGGTTTTTTAACACTGGACAATGTATTACTGTGGCTGCATCTCAGTTTGGCTACCCAAACCGGGCCTGAGAGAATCTGAACCTTTTTCACCCCTTCTTTTCCCCATCAAAAATCCTCTGAGGTAGTGGATGTTTTTTCCACCGATGACATGTTTTATTTCCATTCTCTCCCCTCCTTTCCCCTCCCAGCCCAGGGATAATGAACTCAGCCTGGCTGGAATATTCAGGGAAGGAGATGATTCTGTAGGGTTCTTCCTGTACCTGGCGAGGCCGAGGGTGTCCTGCCAGTGGGATGTCGTTCCCAAAGGCACTTGGGAAATACAGTTCTTTCCTGGCTCCTCCTGCCAACAGCACAGAGGTGTTTTTAGGGAAAGGTGCAGCTGGCATTGCAATCACCTCTGCCCCATTTGAGATGTGCTCTACAGAGCAGGGACATTACAAGGCATTTGGAGATGGCATAGCCTCTCCAAAGCCCTGAGGGATGCAACTCCTCTCCCTTCCCCTTTCCCAGCAGAGGCTTGTGAGCAGGTCATTGCCATCCCTCTCCTTTCCCTCCTGATGGATGCTGTGCTGTTCCAAGTTTAGCGTCAGTGGGTCTGTCAGAAAAATTAATTTTTTAATTAAAAACATTTTTTTTGGTAGTGCTTTAATGTCTGGATCTGGAGTAATTATTAGTAGCTCCAGGGAGACTGTGCTTTAGAAAAATTGTTGGTGCTACTGCAAAGGAATTTATCTGATTAACGTCAGCCTTCACACGTGGCTGTCGGGGGGGATGGATGAGGGTGGGAGTCCTGCTGCTCTCAAGCAAACTGATTAATCATGGAAAATGAGGCAGGGCTCTGCAGGTGCTGATTTTCCACCTCAGAGGTGGGCTGGGAGCATCAGCGTGGAGCTCCCTTGCCGTCCCCTACCCTGCACACAGGTCCTGGGATGTGGCTTGAACAACTGGAGAGGTGAGTGATGGGTTTGTCCCTAGCTGGAATAAAGAGGCAGGAAAACACCAAAAGAGAGCATGAGCAAAACCTTGGATATTCTTACCCCCATCCTGGGTGGGAATGGAGGGGCTGCTGCCATCCCAGGGCTGGGGATGATTGGTGATGTCTCCATCCAGCCCCTGCCCTGCTGTGGCCGCTTGCACCATTTTCCATGGCCAACTCCTTCTCTTAGCCAAAGATTCCCTGAGGGAACCAGCTTTTCTCCCAGCTTTTCCTTCCCAACTCATTATTATAGGTTTATTCCTGTGCTGAAGTGTAAGCATTTAGATTTTTCCCAAAACTTCTGGCTCTGGAGGTTTTTGCTGGTTTAATCTCTGTAACCCTGGCTTTGCTGGCTGGTCCAGCTTTGGATTCTCTTGGCTGGGGGAGATTAACTGGGGAAAGTGGTGTGAAGGGACCTGTTTGCTCATCCCTCCCCCTTCTGCAAGTACCTCTTGATGATATGGATGGATGGATGGATGGATGGATGGATGGATGGATGGATGGATGGATGGATGGATGGATGCAACAGGAGTCCAGAAGTAGGAGGGACCAACCCCTGCACTGCTCAGGACCCTCTTCCCCTCGCAGAACCTGTTCCATCATAACATTTACCAGCTGCTTCCTTAATGGGTTCTGCAGGCTCCAGGCAGATCCTACCCTTTGTGCCCAATTAACAGGCTGTACCCTGGAGAGTGGGAGGCAATACAAATATTTTCCATGTAGTAATAGGACTATTTTTTAAATTTTCTATTTAAAAAAAATTTTTAGGCTCTGGTGCTGTCATTATAATATTGATTTGACATCCAGGTGTCAGAAACAGCTGGATGGCAGAAAAAATGGCAACTTTAATTCATTTTGCAGACAGGGGAGTGGTGGGGAAGAGTTTCCTCGAGGCTTTTCCTCCCCCCACCA
The DNA here is from genome assembly GCF_052056855.1 of Sturnus vulgaris. Classification (NCBI taxonomy): domain Eukaryota; kingdom Metazoa; phylum Chordata; class Aves; order Passeriformes; family Sturnidae; genus Sturnus; species Sturnus vulgaris. The sequence continues at coordinate 2,607,611 of NC_142255.1, forward strand.
CCTTCCCTCTGCGATGCTCCATGTTCCACCCTGACAGGAACATTTATAAACTGCCACTGTGGGGAGTATTATTAACAGCTCGATTCCTTAAAGATGCAATTAATTATTCACCTGCTTCCAAATCAGTTTAAGCAGCTTCTAAGCTACAGTGTAAATAAAACCTTCCCAACTCTCCTCTCCTCTTTCACACACGCATTCCTGGTATTCATAAAGCGGAGCTATTTAAATTGAGCCAAACTAGCAGTTATTGTAAATTACTGCAGCTCCATTGGCTTCCCGGGCTCTCCGCTGAGTTACGCCAGCCAGGATTTTAACTCATCCTTGTGGGGATGGCAACTGTCGCTATTTTCTCATTTGCCATATTTTTAGGCTATTTTTACCTCGTTGCTAAATCCCTCCTGTTGGTCGTGCCTGTCCCCCCTTAGCCCCATCTCCCTTTTACCTGTTCAATATGTCATCCCTTAAATGATCCCCTGTCTTGAGCATCAGCTACAATGCCTTGGTGCAGGGTTTATTTATATTTTTTTTTTCTTCCCTCTTTGGAAAGACGTTGATTAGGTCTCAGCTGACTGCTGCCTTCATAGGAGGAAATACCGACTGTGCTCCAGGGGGGTCTGCAAGCACAATGCTCGTTTATTGTGGTTAAGTTTCTGGGCTGAAATTTAGGTTTGGCAAATGGTAGATATTTGGGGAGAACACATTTTAAAAAGAGGCTTGGACTTTTTTGCTCTCAGGGAAAGCTGAGACCTGTGCTGGATTTTTATGGGAGTGGATGGGGCAGAGCTTCTGAAATACCTTGGCATCACCACCTAGAAATGTTGAGCATCCAGGACTGAAGGGACAAGGGAGTGGGCAGGAATGCCTGGGGGATGTTCACCTCCATAGATAGACTCCGAAAAGAAAGAAAAAAAAAATTAATGGCTTAAAATTCCCTTTCCTCTTACTGGGTCCATCTCCAGCATGAACACAGCAGCCGCCTCCTGTGTTTCAAAGAGGCCAGGCCAAATCTTTGCATAGATTAGTCGTTAACAATGGAGTTAATAATGATAATGGCACAAACGTCCTGTGCCTGCGTGAGCTACACTTAGGAAAATCTGCCAGCACCAGGTAATCACCATGTTTCACACTGTCAATGAGATCAATCATGTCGAGAGCCCATTCATCAATCAGCTGTGCCTGGGGCTTAGCAAGCAAGGGGAGGGGGGGTACAGGCAGCTCTCAATGCCTCAAAACCCAGCTCCTGCGGGAAAAGGGCTGGTGCCTTGGGATTAGGATGGGGTGGGGAGGTGGCAAAGTCCTGGTGGGCTCCAAACCCAGCTGGGTGCCAGGCAGAGCCCGTGCTCGCCTCCCCTCAAGGATGCTCCCCTCTCTGTGCTGGCTGTCGGGGCTCCTCTGCCGGAGACAGATTGTTTGTTGCTGTTTCTCCATCTGGCTGGAATCACGTCTGTCTTGCACTGCATTATTTGTTGCCCGATTGCCACCTGTAAGCTGTCCTTTTTCTGCTTGGCTTCCTGGCAAGGAGATGTCCTCAGCTGCATGGCCTCGGCCCCACGTGGGATCCCAGTCCACTAGCGCTGGAAATCCTGCCCCGAGGAGCTTTCTGCTCTGAAAAATAGACCTTGCCTCAAAAATCCTCCCTAAGTCTGCAGTCCTGGCAGAAAGGAGCCAGCAGGCAGGGAATGGGCAGATGTCCCGTGGCAGCTTCGCTCCAGCAAGCAGAGGGAGGTGATGGAGAGCCTGTCCCCATCTGCGGAGAGGCCAAGGTTGGACCCCGCCCCAGGGCAGTCAGCCAAGCACAGCCTTGCAGAAGGGACCAGAACAGGCTGTCAAGAGCATGTTATGGCAGTTTGGGCTCTGCAAACCTTGCTGGACAAACCTTTATGGATTGTCCAGCTGTGTTATTAAGGGAGAGACACCCTAAGGGTAATCTCAGCCCCTCCCAGCTCCTCTCAACACCAAACCCTGTGAGACAGGGACACCCTGGTTCTAGGTGGCTCTGGGGTGGACAGTCCTGCCCTGCCTCTGCATCCACCCTGCTGACTGATGGGTGAGCACTTCGGGAGCTGGGAAAGGGCTCCAGGTGCTGCCAGCTCGGAGCTGCCGTGTCTGGCAAGGCTGTCACTCCTGCTCTGCACGAATCAGACAGCTGAAGGCACGGGGGCATGGAGGGGACACAGCCCTGCCTGTCACTCCTTTGGCCTCTCCATCCAGCCCCAAACCACCCTGCTGCTGCCAGCTCTGCCTGCTTGGATCTGCTGGTCTCCAGCCTCTGTGCTAGACGGGGATGCAGCCTGGGGACCCCCTTGGCCAAGGGGGGTTCCAGCTCACTGCCAGAGCAGGATTTTGGGCAGAGGATCACACCCCTTATTTTTCATTTTAGTGAGAAGGGAGCAAACTGTCCTACCTACCTCACTCTTGTACCAGGTAAGTAGAAGTGGTAAACCCACCACAGGCATTGGTGATGCCACCTCCAGGCAGCCAAGAGGGTGTCCCGAAGGACCTGGCACTCAATTTGAACTCTGTTACCTTCATGGAGCCCTTGTTTGTGCAGCACTTTTATAATTCCCGAGGCAAATATTGTTGCAGAGCACAACTCCCGAGCCTGGGCTCTCAGTACTGTGCTCTCCAGAGGTTGAGCTGAACTTTCTCAGAAGCCCTAAACCTTTCTTGCAGTGCTGTGGCCCAGCATCCTCATCTTCCTCAATGTGGTACCCAGCTACCTCAGCACCTCTGCCGAGGATGCTGCAGATGCTGCCCAGCAGGTAACAGCATCTCTCTCCTCACAGCTGCACCAGGAAGGGATGCAGGGGTGGCAGCGGGGCAGAGTGAACCCCGGGAGCCCCCCATGTGGTTCTCCCCTCCCTTCTCCCAGCCTTGCCTGGCCCATTCCCCTCTTTTTCCCGGCAGCAGCTCTTTCTTCCTTCCCTCTACTTTTCCCCACTTCTGGGAGGCTGCTTGATTGCCTGGCTCCCTTCATTAGCATGATACCTCCTGGAAAATTGGTAAACAGAGGCGTATGAATGAGGTGTTGATTGCAATCAGCGGGGGAGAAGGGGGACTCAGAGCGCTGGAGAGGCCAACCATGCTTCTCAATCACCCGGTGGTCCGGGTCGGCTGCTGGGGAGGATCCGCTCCCCGGCACGACCCGTGCGGGGTGGCCAGCACACACACCTCGGGCTGGGGAGCGGATCCTCCGCGACAGCCACCTGAGCATCCCTCCCTCTGCGTGCTCCCGCTCTCGTCCTTCCCTCTTGGGAATGTGGGACGTGGTCTGGAAGAGCCCATCCTCGCTGCAGTCATGGCTGGGGTGCGGAGGGCCTGGGTACCAGGACACGCTGCCCCGTGCAGGGTGCAGCAGGGAAGAGTTTCGAGGGATAAACCCATCACCCATCCTGGCAGTGTCTGATTCACCGCGGCCCTGGGCTGCTGCCAACAGCTCACCCACAAGTGTCTGTCATTAAGCATCTATTTAGGCGTGCAGAAGTTGCCTAATTTTTCAAGGGTGCTGCAAGCCCCCAATGTCCTTGAAGTCAGTTGTTGCTGAAAGTACCTGATGTGCCTCCAAAAACGAGTCATGGGGCACGTTCATCTGATGCCCAGCAGAAATATGTGGGTAAAGGGCCAGGCTGTGTGTGAAATGGACGTTTTCCTATTAGCAAAAGGGGTGTCAGTGCGTATCAGAACCCTCCTGGGTGTTGGGGAGCAATCCTCTGATCGATGCCAAGGCAGACTGCAGCCATGCATTGCTGGAGAAACCCCAAGAGCGATGGGAAATCCCATGGGAAAGCGCCTTTCCCTGTGGAGCATCCTATTGCCACCCAGGCTGTCTCTGCTCCCTGTCCCCAGCCCTGCTGCTCCTCAAAGGTGGCCTTGGCTCATGGGAGCCAAACTGCTTGTAAAGCCCTGCCTAGAAAAGGCAGCCAAAATAGGATGCCAGAGGATTATTCCCCAGCCATCCTCAGCAGTAAATATAACCACCGAGAATAAACGCAGGAACTACAGGAGGACACCTGAAGATAGGGGCTCAGGCTGGGAGAAGATCCCTGCAGAAAGAGGTAAAATGCTGGCAGTGGTTTTTACTCCCCTGCATCTATTATTTGACCTTATAAAACTCTATTTATGGAGGTGGTTGTTATTTTTTGTTAAAACTTTTAATCTAAAATCCCATTAGGCTCAGCGGTGTGTTCATTTGTGAGCAGAAGCAAAAAAGTTCAGTGTTTGCTCATTCCTGTATCTTCTTCACTTCAAACAGATGTAATAAAGTATTTTCTCTTTCCTTCTTGTTTTCCTTTGTGGTTTGGCTTTCTTTAGGAGCCTTCGAGGCAGTTCAGCCTGGTTTTCCCCATTCCCTGCACTGCACGTCTCTTCCAGCTCTGCTGCTTTCAGGTCTGTTGAAATCAAATAAATTCACAGGATGTCCTCTGAAGCAGGGACTTTTTCTTTGCCTGGCTCTCCTGCCAGTGGGGTTAAACCAGCCCATCCAGACTAAATTGTCTGACTTTAGGATAAAAGAGCATTAAAAGATACATCCAGGGTGTATTTTTGTGTCTATGTCCATCTCTACCAGGCAGCAGCACCCTGAGGAGGGGACAGCCTGGTCCCCACACTTAGGGAGGCACCACAGTGGCCCTTTACAGTGGTTTTTTTTTCCTTCACCCCCATTTCTCTGTCTTCTTTATTTCAGGAATTGCTTTAAAACCAGGCTTTGAATAATTCACTGGGAGTACATGGCAGTCCACCCTGATTGCTTCGTCACAGCTTCCCTTGGCTTCAATAATTCACTTTCCCACCAGGAGCTGATGTGCTTTCCTTGTACGTGGGTTTGCTGCTGAGCACACCCGGCTCCCAGAGCAAAGCTGGTCATGAGGAGGAGTAAAAGGGGATTTAAGGCCAAATGCCTTTGTTTTAAGAAGTGCTGCATTTCAGGCAAGGCAGAGAGTTGGCCAGACAGCTTCTCCAGCTGTGGAAAAGGAAACACCAGGTTCCCCTGGGAGCAGAGGCTGTTGGTCATGCAGTCCCTGCCTTAATGTGAGGCTTTGGGGGCTGCACCTCCAGTGGGTCAGTATTCACTCCCCAAGAGCATCTCGGACCCCCCAACCAGGGATGTCCCCCAGCCCCACTGCTCCAACTATGTAAAAGCTGCATCACACCTCAGTCTTCTTGTGAGATGTCTAGGCTTGCATTTTCTCCCAGAAAATCAAGCCAAAGGGGCCAGCGAGTTGGTAATGGCCAGGAACAGCAAATAGGAGTGGGAATGGGAACAAGCCATGGGGATTAAGCAGCCTCTGCATCCAGGTCCTGCTTATCTGGGTACATTAGGGTTTAAGTTAAAGGGAGCACAAAGGCTCCTGTTGCAGTGTATTGATGGGAGAAGGTATGATGCACATGGGGACTAAATATAAAATATGCAATGTACAAGTGTCTTGGTTTGTAAGACAGGTGGGAACCTCTCTTGGAACAGGGAATATGATCCCCTTCCCTCTGAATTATTGTAACTCTGAAGTTAAGGGGCTTTCAGGCAAAGCTGTGAGGAAAAGAATGCCAGTTCTTTACTGATGTGTGTACCAGGACAGACAGACAGACAGACAGCCCTGCACACGGACACAGAGCCCAGGAGTGTGTGTGTGCCAGGAGAGACAGACAGACAGACAGCCCTGCACACGGACACAGAGCCCAGGAGTGTGTGTGTGCCAGGACAGACAGACAGACAGACAGCCCTGCACACGGACACAGAGCCCAGGAGTGTGTGTGTGCCAGGACAGACAGACAGACAGACAGCCCTGCACACGGACACAGAGCCCAGGAGTGTGTGTGTGCCAGGACAGACAGACAGCCCCGCACACGGACACAGAGCCCAGGAGTGTGTGTGTGCCAGGACAGACAGACAGACAGACAGCCCTGCACACGGACACAGAGCCCAGGAGTGTGTGTGTGCCAGGACAGACAGACAGCCCCGCACACGGACACAGAGCCCAGGAGTGTGTGTGTGCCAGGACAGACAGACAGCCCTGCACACGGACACAGAGCCCAGGAGTGTGTGTGTGCCAGGACAGACAGACAGACAGCCCCGCACACGGACACAGAGCCCAGGAGTGTGTGTGTGCCAGGACAGACAGACAGACAGACAGACAGCCCCGCACACGGACACAGAGCCCAGCGAGTCCCCACACTCCCCGCGCTGCAGTTCCCGGCACAGCCGGCAGGGGGCGCTGCTGGCTCCGGGCCGGGCAGGGCCATGATCCTCCGCGCCGGCAGGGGGCGCTGTGCCGCGAGCGTCTCCCTCACGCGGTGGTGGCGGCCGGCAGGATGGCGAGCGGGGCTGAGGACGGGCAGGATGACGGGCAGGATGGCGAGCGGGGCTGAGGACGGGCAGGATGACGGGCAGGATGGCGAGCGGGGCTGAGGACGGGCAGGATGACGGCAGGATGGCGGGCAGGATGGCGAGCGGGGCTGAGGACGGGCAGGATGGCCAGCGGGGTTGCAGCAGGAACGTCAGGGCGGGCTCTCCCGGGCGGCGAGCAAGAGGCAGCAGAAACTGGGCAGCTGTGCCAGGAGCCGCGGGGTGTCCCGGCAGGCAGGGCGTGTGTGGCCACAGTGTAGCAAAAATCCCGGAGCAGTGGCAGAGAAAGGCCGGGGCCGGGCAGCGGCAGCCCTGCTCCGAGCACGGCCGGGAGAGGCTCCCCTGGAGGGGGAACGGGCCCGGGGTTCCCCCTGAGGCACCCCAGCAGATGGTGAAGGGTCCCTTTTTTACTGAGCTCGGGTGTTGATAAGGCTCCAGTGCAACAGGCGCTCCCACAAGCGCAGCTTCGCTCCCGGCAGGAGAAGGCGGCAGCAGCCGGAGCCTGGCAGTGCTGGCGAGCTCTCCCCACAGTGACCGCAGCCTGGCTCTTCTGAGACAGCGAGAGAGCGAGGAGCTGCACCCAGCCCACTGAAAAACCCCGCAGGCTCTCTGCCCTCCAAGAGAAGTGCCAGCCGCACCCTGCCCGTGGCAACTTCTTTTGTCTCTCTTAAGTACTGGTCGTTATGATTTCTCAAGACGAAATTCCCTGAGAGAAAGAAACACGAGGAAAAACCCAAAACCCCAACAACAAGCGCTATGCAGTAGTGTTTCTGCTGTGGGTCCCTTTTCCTGCCATCTTGGGAGCAAGGCTGGCGAGTGATGTGCAGCCAGGAGCCATGGCTGTGAATACTCAGCAAACTCCTGGGAGGAGATCTGTGTTCCTGATCCTGCAAGGTGCTGTGGGATGTGTGTTTGCAGTGATGCAGACTGAGGTAGGTGATGGTAAAGATACTCTGGTGCCTGTGTAAGAGTGTGGCATGGAGGAAAGAGCTTACACTGGTGCTAAGTGCAGGGGATTTAATTTCCTCGCAGTAGCACTTTGATATTACAAGGCGTTCCAGAAAAATCAGAGAGGGCCTGGAGCGAAATGCAGCCGAGTCAATTGAAGTTAACTTCCCTGGGCACGGGGCCAGGCCCCTCTTTAAAGGCTATTTTTCCAGAAAGGCTGCAAAAATGTATTTTGAGTTGCTTTTGATTCAGCTGCCTTGAGCCTGCTTGAGTGAACTGGGTGCAGAAAGAACCCTGAAAGCCTGGGCTTGAAGGAGGGGGTGCATTCTGAGAGGAGCTGGCCTTATATCCCCCCTGGTTCCCTTGAAGGAGCCCCATGAGTGCTATAGGGGCACTGTAAGGGCCCCCAGCCCTGCCCTCTTCCAGCATCACCGGAGGGAAGTGGGGGATACCTTGCAGCCCACAGGGCATGGAGAAGGGTTTGTCGTCAGGCAAGGCAAAGCTCCCTGCGTGCCCAGTGCACCAAGAGACACCCCTGGCTGGGAAGGGAGGCACCAGAAGAGCTGAGATTTAGGGACTGAGTGTCTGGACAGATATGCTGCAAGTCGGGGCTGAGCTGAATTCCTCCTCAGTTTGCTTGGGGCGTTTGATGCTCCATATCCTTGGGGGCCTGATGAGACAGACCATCCTCTAGCTCGACTTGCAGTTTCTCTTCCTTAAGGCTGTGCTTTCCACACCATGGCGTGGAGCAGGAGGGGTTTCCATAGCTTTTCTCCCCCTCCTCACTCCCCCACGTCTGCTGCTGCCGCTCCCAATAGCTGCTGCCTCTCTAATTGCATTACAGCCAATGGGGAGAAAGAAAACACTGCTTTGGCTTCAAATAATGACGCCCTAACCCAGCTCATTAGCCACCTGACTGGCTCCCCAACCTCCTGTGACACTCCCGTATTTGTCATGCTGTTTTAGCACCACTAACAAGCACAACAGACGAGGCTGTGGCCGGGGGCTGCCCCAGCGCTGGACCTGGGCTCTGGCAATGAGCTTGTGTCCAGAACCCCAAGGGGATGCTCTGCCTCTGCCGTGTTCATCCTTCTCTTTGCCGTCATTCTTTTTATCCACAGGCACTTCTTCTGGCCTACTTGCATTCAGTTCATTTTCCTTTTGTTAAATAAAACCTGACTCCAGGCCTTATTTGGCAAATAGAGCTGGGAGAAGCTGGGCTTGCTCTTTCTTCTCCTGACAAGCCTTTCAGGATGGAGGAGATGAGATGGAAAGAAAGGGAGATGAATAGGATGCAAAAGCAGCGAAGAAAAATAAACAGGAGATAAAGGGGGTGTGGGAGAGAGAGGCAAATGAGGCAGATCTATAGCTGGGATGCGAAGCAGAGGGAAGGTGAGAGGGAACCTGCTAAATCTCAACCAGCCTGGCCCCTGTGCATGAAGCAGGGGACCAGGGGGTCCCTCGCACTGGTATAATGTGCCTCAGCTCCTCCTGGCCATGCTCACCTGGAGAATTTGGGGAGGGGGACCTGCTGTGGTGGCGAAATGTCCATGTGTCCATCCAGGAGCTCTCCTCCCCTTTCCTCCAGTATCCCCTAACAATTTCCCCCTGAGATGCAGACCGTTCATGGAAGCAGATGAGCACTTTAGCCTGATGCTGTCTCCAGCTGTCAAATGCTGTAAATATCTGGGAGGTGGTTAAAGCTGGGAAAACACAGAGATGCTTTAAACACAGCCCAGAGCCAACCCCACTGCTGGTAGGGCTCATAAATATCCCCTCTGTGTTCCTGCTCTGTCAGGAGGCAGCAATAACAGGGAACAAAAGCCAAAGCCATTGTGGGGTGGCTTCAGCATTTCTGATGCCTCCTTACCCCTTCCAGGGCATGCTGAATAGTAATGAGGAGTAAAACTCAGCTGGGGGGAGATGGTGGCACAAGGGTGTCCTCCAGGCATGAGACGGTGAGGTTGGGAGCCAGTACAAGCAGCTCAGCATGGAAGTCATTGTTTTTCCTATTATTTCCCCATTTTCAGCTGGCTGAGTAGCACAGAACATCTGCCTTAAGGCAAGTCACCTGGCCCAGCTCTTGAAACCACCAGCTTCATTGGCAGCAAATGGAGTCCTTGGCTGAAGAGAGAAATTGAAGACTTAAAACTGTCTGTGCAGGAAACAGGTGAGACTGAATGCTGTTAAACAGGGCATGAGACGGGTAACAGGTATTTGCCAGCACAGAGCAAACCCTGGGCATCGCTGGGGAAGCCAGAGAAATGTCTCTCCTTTATTAACAGGCCACATCACCCCATCAGTCCTACAAGCACAGGAGCCGCAGGGCAGCAGGACCTGCTCTTGGGGAAGGTGGAAGCCTCATCTAGAGGCAGCACTGGCAACATAGCTCTGCCCTAGTTGTGATTTTTATAATAAGCTGAATTCTCAGTTGGACCCAGCAGAAAATCAATAGTGGGACTTGAGAAAGCAGTCAAAATCCATGGAGCTAAATTGGCCACCCCGCAGGCAGCCGGGCCTTCTCGGGCATTGTGATGTGCAGCCATACTGAAAGGGGAAAAATAGGACAATTTCAAAAATCCTTTGAAATAATTGCCTAAGATTATTGAATTCTCTTGAAATACCAGGGCAAGATGCAGAAGTGCTTTTTAAAAAGTTGGCAGTGGGAGCTAGAGGAGTGAGGGAAGCCACCTTTCCTGCTGCCAAAGGCATCTGGGGACAGTTGAGGTGGATTTTTCCCTTTCCCAATTAGATCCAAAGAGTGCCTGCCACTCCACCTGTGGAGCCTTATCTGCAGAGCAGCACATCAGCTTTAGCAGAAAGCCTCTCTTTCTCCAAAGTCTCTTTAATTCCATCCTTTTAGATCTGCTTTTTCAAGCGCAGCCCCAGCGCCTTCCATCTGCCCTTACAATAGAGACGCTGTCCTGAATCGTTTTATTTTTGGCAGCTTTGCCTTCCGCTCCTCATTGGCAGGGGAGCAGGGAGCAGATATCCCCCTCACCACAGCCTCTGAGGATGCTCTTGGATTTGGGAACGGCTATTTTGGTCCTCAGCTCCTCTGCCAGCGGTGGATGCAGGACAGACAGAAACCTTTGGGCAGCATCCCGAGGCTGGGTGAGCCTGTCCATGAATAACTTACGGCACGTGGCTTTTGCTGGTTTATAGCCAGGTGACTCTGGGGACACCTGCCTATGCCATGTGCGTCCTGTATCCCACCCCAGGGTAGCCCAGAGCTGGGCTGGCCTTTGAACATTGCCCCCTTGGGGCTGCAGGAGGCATGGGAATCGTCGACCAGTTTTACATGCCTATCAACCTCTTCCAAGCTATAGGAAAAAAGGGCAGGAAAGTGAGAAAAAACATGAAACAATTTTCCTCTGACATTTTTCTTTTCTTTTTCAATGTGAGCCCTTACAGGAGGAGGTCTTTAAAATTAATAATGTTCTTTCTTTTTTCTCTCTCTATTCTCGACACTCATGGTTTAAATTAATGAGATGTCAAATATTATTAAGTTCCAATGATGTGTTTGTGATAATGAAGGGACTGATTTTCAGCCAGTTTACAACTCTGATCCATTCTCTCACTCCCTTCTCTTGGCTCTGATTAAAACTCCTTTTATTAGATTTGCTCTTTCATGGGCTCCCTCTGATTTGTAACCTTTGTGGTCCAAGGCTGGGGAAAGACTTTTCATTGAGCAGATTTGAAGGCTTTTTAGTATTCTGGTATTTTCCTGCCACGTCTGCTCAGGAGCTAGTGGGCACTCCCAGGGATGTCACCTGGGGGACTGCATGGCACATCAGGAGTGGACCCTGCCACTGGGATGTGGCTTTCAAGGCAGCAGGGATGCCAAGCTGGGTTTTCCCTGATGGTGACTTTACCAGGACACTGTGAAAAGGAAAAAAAAAACCTCTGATGGCCACAAACTGCCTTGAGGAAGGCCAGACAGGGATCTCCAGAACAGCCTCGCTAGGAACTGAGGCAGTCCTTGCTTCACTTGCTTCCTTGCCAAGGTCATATGGCAAGGGTTGTACAGCTGGTAGCGGGTCTAGAGGGATGAATTAGGGAAGGACAAATGGATGGACTAACAGCTAGATGGGCCCATCCTCTAATGGATGGCCAACAAGGTGACAAGGTGCTCTTGCCGAGGGCTTCATTAGTCACCTCTCTGGCTGTGCTCCCTGGCAACCTGGAAGATCTTGAAGGGTTAATCTGTTATTTAGGACTCAACACCAAAGATACAGTTGTTGGGAGAGAAGAAAGCCCTGTCGAAGGCTTTGGGAAATAATTTGCCTTGGCACTTTCTTATAAGAGTGAATTGATTTTTGCTGGGCTGTGTCAGGCTGAATTATGAATGGGGGAAAGCAGGGCTGGTGCTCCTGGAGCTGAAGGTGTGATAATTAGAGGCACATGCGGAGGGGGCTTGGGGGCTGCCTCTTTCCAGGATTTCCCACGTGAATCCAGGACTCCAAAGCCCTCAGAGTCCTTGGAAAGATGGATTTGCCTCAGCCTGGACACAGAGGTGGCCCCCATGTTCGTGCCCCCCAGACTGGACCAGGAGAAGCCTTTTCTGGGGCATCTGGGACCATCTCCTCTCCCTGTCCAGGCAATAGAGCAGCAGATCCTTCTTGCTGGAGGGTGAAACAAAGCATCACCCTCATCTTGGGAGGAGGTGGGAGTGTGCACGGGGTGATCCTGTCACCCTGCCCTCAGTCCTGCCCTGCCCACTGCAGCGTTACTGGGAAGGAACCGTGCCCCCAAGCCCCTTCCTGCCCTTAAAACTCCAGGTGCCGTGTCTCTGCCAGCATCCACCTCCATCACTCGTCACAGAGCCTGCTGCCCCTCAAGTGCATTACCGTGACCTGCTCAGATGCTGCTTTCCAAGGCAAAGGCGTACAATTCCTGCAGGCTGCTGGGAATTGTAGTGCAGTAAAACCAGCAGGCAGGAGTGGGGACAAAGCCAGGCTGCCAGCTGGCTGATGGCCTGGCCTGTGCTGCTCCCCTGGGTAGAGCCAGCACCAGACCTTGCCCCCAGCACGCAGAGACCTCAGGAAACCTGCATCTGCCTCTAGCACCAGCCACCTCTCCAGAGCTCCGAGCCTCCTGCCATGCAGCTTGGCTTTTGTTTGCCAGCTCAAGAGGAGTCACTGGGAAGAGAATGAGGTCTGGGCTTTTTCTTTTTTCCCCTTGCCCTTTTATTTATTCTCCTCTATTAAGAACCAGCTCCAGCTCTGGGAAGACAAGACCTAGGAACAGCAATTCCTGAATAAGAGAGATGCTGTAGAAAAGCCTTGCCTGATCACAGCTACTTCTCAAACAAAGGGGCTCAAACTATTCCCTTCCTTCCCTGCCCCTTTTCCCAGAAAATCCACCCCAAAGAACAGCTTGCTCAATAAGCCGTCTGCTCCATAATCAGACTAACCCAGTAATAAGCACCGGGCTCATCCAGCTCACACAGCATTCCCCGGTTCCTGGGAGGATGGAAATGCCCTGCTCCCCAGGGAAACAGGCAGGCACCGAGAGGAGGCAGCTCTCACACCGCACATCCAGCACTCTGGGAGAGGGAGAAGGGGGGGGCCTATCTCTGTTGCCTCCCGGAGCCGTGGTTTAGCCCTCCCCAGGTAATTGTGCATGGAAATGGATTCCCATTTCTCTGCTCAATCGTCCTGTTTGCTGTCACAGCCGAACGTTTTGCATGTGCAATTACCCGTCCCCGCACATCTCTGCGGGCACGCTCAGGTGTCGCCTGCCAGCCTCGGGCGGCCGCCGCGCAGCCACATCGCGCTGCGTTTGGGCTCTGATAGCAGTCAAGCAGAAGCCATTTTCCATATGAAGCTGCAGGACCTATGGGATAAATAAATGGGTTGGAAAACCAGGCTGTATAATGAGTTAATTTAAAACCTGCCTTCCCTTCTTGTATATTAATTTACTTGGCATTATGTTTAATCTTTCACTTACTGCATAGCATTGGTTTCTTTGTCTGCTTCCCCCTCTGGCAGATCCCTGGGATGCTCTGCCTTCGGCTGGAGCAGAAGGAAGCTAAGCCAGAGCTGGAGAGTGGGGACCAGACCTGGGCCAAGAGGAGCTGCTGTGTCCCACAGGAGCTGAGAGTGCCACCTTGAAGGCTTTCGTTCTTGTGGATGCCCAGCAGGTATGGACAGATTCCCTGCGATAGAGGGGAGACCACTGCTGGGTATCCCTGGTGTCATTCCCAGGGTGCTAATTCCTTTAACCAACTGGGAGGGTGGCTCAGGGAATTAATCAACTGTAATAAGGACAACTGGAGCTCACAAGGCAGCAGGAAGTGGAAGCAGAGAACTGGGTGGAGGAGCTGAAATTTGGCTGGGGATGATCCTGCCCAAGCATCCATCACGCTGCTCCCATCCTCCTGGCAGCAGCCACAAAGCTTGGGTGTGAGTGGATGGCTCTTCACATGAGCACCTCTCTGAAGGGCACGGGAGGCCAGTGCAATGAATAAAAGGCTGCTGCAGCCAGGGAAAGCAGGAAAGAGTCGACAGCAGCAGCTCTGCGGTGAGAATGAACAAGTGAACACTGATCTGGGGCTTTGTGTCACTGTAATGAGGCTGCGATGCTGCTCTGTGCCCATGGCTGATCTGGATCCCCACCAGATCGCTCACTGGTCCAGTCTAAGAGAAATTTGAGGGTGGATGTTGCACCCTCAGAAGTGGAGAAGTGGGGAGGGAGGGAGGGAGGGAGGGAGCAGCAGGCAGGGCTTGGCAGGGCTCACCAGGAACCCAGAGATGCTGCAGTAGTGAGTGCCAGAAAGTGTGGCAGGCACGTCGATGGCATCAGGATGCCTCAGTGGGAGTATGCCCAGCCATTTCCATCACCTGTCTCCGCCAAGGATTAGCCTAAACTGTCTTTTAGAAGGACTGATCGACCATCTGAAAGAAAAAGAGACCATTGTGGAGCTTTTTTAAGATAGGCTGACCAGAGAAACTGTCCCTGAGACCATGCCAGAGAGAGGAAGATGGATGCAGGACTCTGGGACTGCATCCAGCCCAGGGAGCACGGGGTCACAGGCAGGAGGTTTGATCTATGCTTGCTGCCTCTTCCGTGCTGGGGGAGCATGGGGAGCATCACAGCAGCTGCTGCTGGGAACATCCCCTTCCCTCCCCTCTTGCTAACGAACGTAGGTGAAACTTGCTGTGCCATGACTTTAATCAGCAAAGAAAACTGCTAAGCTTTTTTTTTTTTCCTTTCCCCACCTGCTGAATTCAGCACCGAATGCGAATTAGGCGGCGTTTGGGCTTGGCTGCGCGCCCGCTTCCCGTGCTAATGCAGGGAGCCAGACTCTCCCGCACTCCGAGCCTCCCAGCCTAATCCGAGGCGCGCCTGGATCAGCCTCTGGCATTTCACACTGCGCGCGTAACCCCCGCAGCTTAAAGGCTGCTCGCTGCCGGTGCAGCCCGTGCCGGGGAGCGGGACTGGCCCTTGGAACCCATGGCTGGCTGGGCAGGGTGACTCCAGCAAGACCATGCCTCACCAACCTTGGGAGCCAAGTGCAGCTCTGGGGAGTGTGTGGTTGCATTATCCCACGGCCGGTGTGCTCAGCAACAACGGGCTGCCTGTCCCAGGAAGGGATGCAGGAGTCAGCATTGAGGAGCTCTGTGTGTGTGTGGGGTGCCAGAGCTGTACCCCGAGGCTCACACCTATGGGCCATGAGCGTGGCAGGAGTAATTTGTGGCTCCATTAGCACTGGGAGTCAGCATAGCAGCCCTGCAGTGTGTCCATTTGATAAGAAGCAAGTTCCACTGAATAATGAGCAGTAATTGGATTTCAGGGTTAACCAGCTTGCAGCAAAAATAGAAAAGAACAGAAAGCCATTGGATATTTCTGTTCTGGCTCATCAGACACTGGAAGTTTATCTCTGCTGAGAATAGCGCAGGAGAGGTGAAGTTATTAGTGACCATCAGAGCATAGGGATACCATCTCCCTCTTGCGTTTAGTGGGATGAGTCTGCGTGTCCTCTGTGAGTTTCATTTAAGGCTATGGAAGTTTATAATCCCCTTCGGGAGAGCTCCCCCCGTGCACCAGTGCAGTGTGGCAGAGAGGGGAGAAACCAGCGCTCCTCAGTGTGCAGGAACACCTGGCCTTCCTGCTGCCAGCCTGAGGCAGAAGGCTGTATCTCCTGCCAGTGTCACCTCTTCCAGGTGACGGTCTGGTGGGGGGAAGGCAAGAAGATGTGCCACACCACCATGCCTGGAGCTGTGGTTGCCTGGTTCAGGGTGGCACCAGTGTAGGCAGGGTGGGCACTGGTGGCTGTGCTGGGCACTGGGAGGTACACACAGCCATGGTGACCCATCTTCCAGCCAGATGAATTCATGCTGGGAGTGGTGCAGAAAAGGGCTATTAGGATTAGGCAGAATGGAGAGCCTGTCTTGTTAGATGAAGCTGAAAGCACTTGGCTTTTTTAGCCCAGCAAAGAAAGGCAAAACAGGAGTATGATTACTATCCATAAATATATCAAGCCAGTAAACACCAGGTACAGAAAGGAACCATTTAAGCTAAAAGACTGTTCTGGCACAAGAGCAAATAGGCTTAAACTGGTTAATGTAGGCTGGAAATTAGGAGACATTTTTTAACCATGGGAAGCAGAAGAGGAAAAATACCTCATTGCTTTTCCAAATGGAGCTGGACCACGATGTGAAGGGAGCAGAAAGCCAGCTGCTTGCAACTACAGGGGTCTGGGGTGGGAGCCAGCAAGGACCTGCCATGCCAGGCTCCTTCCAGGGTGACTGGGTGCATGGTGCACAGCTGACAACTTCAGAGGTCCCAGTTTCTCAAGGCAGGGAACACTGTTCCTGCAGGCTGGGCCTGCTGACACCAGTCTGCCTCTGTTCAGGGACAGCCCCCCAAAGTGCTCGGGGTGGAAGGAGTAATGAAGCAGAGGCAGCCAAAGGCGTCTACCAGCTTGGAAGGTGCCACAGGAGCAACACCTTCACTGATCGGAGCAGGGCAGCTCAGAGCACCTGGATTAGGGCTGGGAATCTGCTGCCATCACTGCTTGGTCTGGATTTTCACTGGGAATGGCACACAGCTGAGCCACCAACTCCAGATTTTACCTCCTGCATGAAATTATTCTCGATTCCCTGTGTATTCTAGGGCCTGCCTAAGGGATGGGTGAAGAATCTGCTGATGAGGACTCTAATCAGTTTTGAGAGCAGGTAATTTCTCAGCTAGAGATCATCTCCAAACAGGAAATCAGATTCAGGAGATATCTGCTTTATGCAGCACATCATGGTGGACTCAAGCAAAGCTTGTGGTAATAAGCAGAGCTGGAATAAGAAGATCATTATTAACATCATGCATTAATTATTTTACAATCCTCCTACCAGGTGTGCTTTCCTATCTCACTCATCTCTAGTATTAATAGAACAGGAATAATTCTAGACCCAATCCTGGCATCTGGGCAGGTTTTTTTTTGGTGATGTTTCTCCATTCTGAAACTGGAGGAAAGATGTTCCCTGCCTTCATTGTGCGTTTACAGTTTGGCAGCGTGCCTGGGATCGTAGTAAGACACAAAAGCAGCTGAAGGAATCGGCCACTGGATGGAGCCTTAAAGGTCATAACAATTGCCGGCTCCGGTACAGATGGTGCTCACTGATGAAAAACACCAAGCGGGAAAGCAGCGAGCATCAGGGCTGCGGGATGCTGCAGAGCCCAAATCCACCGCCCTGATCCCATCTCTAGACACCTGAACCAGCTGCCAGCACATCTGCCTGCTCCTGCCCCCGGGTCCTGCCCTCACTGTGGTGGCTGTAGATTGCACGGGACAGGGATGCACTCACACTCCGGGATGCTCTAAAACACCTACCTCACCAAACACCTTGCTTCATTCCGGCAAGACAAATAGAGATAAGTGACTGTGTGAAGAGAATTCCAGTTTTGATTAAAACCCACAGACCTGCAAGCCTCGGCTCCCGCTTGAATAAGGATGAGGATAATATTGGCAGGGGAAAATGAAAACATCTGATGATATCTGAAGCAGAAGTGTGGCAGGGTGTCAGCTTTGGGAAGGGGGCTCACAGCTTTCTCCTGGACAGGGTCTGATGTGCCAAGCCCTTCGCGGCTCCAATTCCTGCAGACCTGGGAAGGGGTAAGGCAAACTCAGCCGGTGGGATAAGAATTTTCTGGATGAGTGGACGAACGCGCTCACTAAAACGGGCTCTGCAGGGGGGACGAGGGCCATCACTGGGTCCAGCTGTTGGGACTCATCCTCATGGCACAGCCAGCCGCTCAGGGAGTGATGGAGAGCTACGGGGACACCGGTGCATCTTGGAGGGGATGTCAAACAGCGCTCCCTCTGTGCAGGCGCTCTCCCTTTAAAGCAATCCTGGGGCCGAGAGCGGGGAGGAGGCGGGGGCGGGCGGGGGGCGCGGCGCCTCGGTTCGGCGGCGGCTGCTGCGGGAGGTGGCCGGCGCCGCGGCGGCGAGCGGAGCCCGGCAGTAGCCGCCAGCCCCGGGGTATGCGGGTGAGCGGGAGAGGAACGCGGAGGAAGGCGGAGAGCGGCGGGGAGCGGGGCGAGGGAGCCCGGCCGAGCCCTCCCGAGCGGCGGAGGATGCGCCGAGCCCCGGGGAGTCGAGCCCAGCTGCAGCGCGGCGCGTCCCGCCCGGCCGCCGCCCCAGCCCGCGCAGGTAACGGCGGCCGACGGGATCGGGGGCACCGGAATGCGGCTTTGTCGGGGGAGACTGTCCATCCCCCCGGAGGCAGGGGGGACACCCATGGTCCCTGGGGACCTGCGGCTCTGCAGCTCATCACTCGGCAAATGGGACTCGATCCCCTCGCAGCGAGGCTGGGATGAGGGAAGGGTACCCCCGCGGAGTGAAGGGCTCCCCCGGCGCGAAGAGCTCCGTGGGGCAGGCAGAGGCAGGGTCGCCGTGCTCTGGGCTCCCCCAATGCCCCAAGGGGCTGGAGGCCCAGCTCGGAGCGACGGCAGATGCTCAGTGCCAACCTCAAAACCTCCCCGATCGAAGCTCGGCTTTGAGGTTGGATGCATCCAGCAACCTGAGGCAGCTGGCGCGGGAGGTAGGCAGAGTGTGGCATGAGGTGACAGGTTCCCATCTTGCCACCTGCTCCCCGAAACCGGCCAACTTTGGGCTGATGCTGTGGGGCACCCGCCCCCAGTGGTGCCGGTGGGGGCAGTGGGAGCCAGTCCTTGCTCAAACTAATGCTAGAGGAGACGACAAGGGTGCCTGGAGCATCACAGCTGGGTCCCTAGGGACTGCTGGCTCCGTGACGGATGATACCCCAGGTTTGGCGACAACAGGGGGTCGATTTGATCCCAGACACTTTGTTTCCGGCTCTCTGTTCATCAGGGATTCTTGCCCGGCTAGGGAAGCTGCCTGCGTGCTTCTTACATCTTGCTCCCCTGCTAAATTAGGGCAAATTGCCAAGCTGACCCCCTGCTCCCTTGCTCATGTCTCTATTGAGAAACTGAGTCTCATCTCATGTTCCTCGACTTGTACAGGAGCAACCCACCACAACAGCGATTCGAGGGCCCCAGGGCTCTTCTTTTATCTGCTGCGCTGCTAACGGAGGAGAGAGAGGTTTAATTATCCTCAAGTGTCAGTTCAAGATAGATCTGCTGGGACACAGCTCTTGGCAGGTGCAAAATAACAGGACGTTTTCATGCATGGGAGGCTGAGCTGGGAACAGTTCAGTGGTTTAATTGGAAGGGTTCATATCAGGGTACAGAAAATGGGACGGTGCAGGCTCCAGCAGTCATCCCGGTGCTGCAGCTGTGGGAAGGGAAGAGAAGATGGATGCTGAAGGCTAAGAACTTTCTCTGGTGCATTGTTTTGTGAGATTGGAGCAGAGCGGGTGCTCCAGGCTGGTAGCACGACCTCAAGCCCATGATGTCCTGCGACCTGCGAGATGCTGATGTGTTTTCAGTCCCACAGGTTTCTCAGCTTTTCAGTCGGTTCCCATGAGAGTCCTTGCAGGGCCGCCGGGAGATGTGCCCTGTTTTATGGGGCATCCGAGAGCTCAGAATGAGTGAATTGCTCCAGAACCAGGGCACTCTGGCGCTGTCTCCTAGGCGAGTGAGGTGCAATGGCCTCAGGGCTTATGGAACAGCTTTTCCTCCCTTCTCCTGCCAAAATCTCTGCAATGGTTACAGGAGCTCTCAAGCATGTGAAGAGTTTCAGTTTTCTAAATCCATGGAGAAAAGCGCTTCCCTCACCAAACAGCTGTGGCATGGGCATTTGACTCTCAGGGGGATTTCTCCTGCCTGGGCTGCAGTGCTGGATGCATGGAGCATCTGTCTCCTCATCTCCTGTCCAATCCATGTCATGGTGGTTGGTCCCTGGAGCCAGATTTGGATCAGAAAGCAGAACTTCCTCCAGCTGAGACATCCCACAATGGCCATATTGCTACCACAAAATGAGACCTCTCTGTGTCCAGATCCTGTCATCAGCCACTCCATGGGACACTCCAGAATGAGGAAGGAGTATTTTATTTTATTTTATTTTATTTTATTTTATTTTATTTTATTTTATTTTATTTTATTTTATTTTATTCCAGATATGCTGAGCTCTTCTCTGTGCTTATTCCTAGGGGACTGTGGGACAGTTGTAAAGAAACAGTGCCCCCGTCTCTTCTGGCTCCTTGGAGGGGATGTGGTGTCTTGATTTTCTGGTGAAGTCATAGTGTTGTGCTGTTGTAGTTCGGTTCCTTGTTTTAGGGTCCAAGATAATGACTTAGCTTCATTTCAGTGCTGGCTGCAACAAGCCAGCCCTCATGCAGTTCCTACAAGCAGGAAACAGCAGTTGGCATTAGAGGTCTGGGGTTGGTCCTGTCTCATCAACAGCAATCGTGTTCTAACCCCCCTGCTAATTGCTGTGTCTTT
Organism: Sturnus vulgaris; assembly: GCF_052056855.1. NCBI lineage: Eukaryota > Metazoa > Chordata > Aves > Passeriformes > Sturnidae > Sturnus > Sturnus vulgaris. The sequence goes on from NC_142255.1 coordinate 2,627,764, forward strand.
TTCTGACACTGTGAGAAAACAAAATTCAGACAACAACAAGTGAGTTTTGTAGCTGTGCTGAGATGGTGTTTTCAGGAAGACCCAATTATTAAATGTCATTTTGGCATCATCCCCTTCCCCTTGTGCTTGGTGAATGCTGCCGTTTGCTTGTAGCCATGCTCCAATCCTGCCAGAGTCAAATCCCTCCTTAGCAAATCTGCATGAGTGAAACTTATTGGTTGTTGCTTGGGTGAAAACCTTACGGATACTCCTGGTGCTGTGACCTATGTGGTGCTGGCCCTGATGCAGGAGTGCTGGGTGTCTGGCTAGTTGATGGCTTGAGGGAGGGCAGCTCTGAGAGGAGGCTTTCTGTCCTTTGTCTTGGTTAACTGTGCCTGAGTCTCTGACAAAGGCATTTTGGAGGTTTGGAGATTGAGCAGCAGAGGCTCCTCCTCACTTCTCCTTGGAGGTCAAGCATCTGGGTGATGGGCTGGACCAAATAAGAGCAGAACCCTCGCTCATTTCAACTACAACAATCTTTTGGTGCCACCTGTGACAGGAACATATTTAGACTTGATATATATCCCACGCCTTGACTTTGGGCTTTGGATCAAGGCGTAAGAGCTTTTGATGCTTGCACACACAATAAGGGAAAAAAATTAAAACCACAATCCTCAAAATGTTTGCAAATCCAAGAGCTTATCCTCACCCTGGGTAGGCAAAACTAACCAAGGGTAGGATCAGTAGATCACAGAATCATCCACTTTCATCATCAAACATCAGGGCTGGGACATAGCTAGCGTGGAGCAGTATAACCACACTGAGTCCTTGGGAGGATGCTCAGGATCTGGCACCATGGGTTTTTCCTGTAATACCTTTACAGTGAGCAGCTTGGCAATCAGCAGGGATCCCAGCCATACATGGATGGGGTTGAGCTTCAGGTGGGTGTGATGAAGGAACAAAGGCTGCTTGTGGTACAGAGCACACTCGCTGAATGAACCTCTTTCTGGGGCTCTGCGAAGGACTGTGGCTCATTCAGGACCAAATGGGATGAGCTAATGCAAGCCCCCACCTTTATCAAAGGGGTCTGATAACTTCAGCCAATAACTGAAGTGCTGAGAAGGGAGAACACCCACACTTTTAGCCCAGGGAGGAGATTTAGGCCATCCCTACAAAGCTGAGAACATCCTATCTGCAGATCTGCACATCAGTGGCAACAGTAAAAACAATAAAGGGGCTGGTTATACAGCATCCCATCACTTTAGCCACTCTCCTACATCCACTTGCCACCAAAGCTCCTCTCCAGTGAGGCCAGTCCCTGCTGCTGGTGAGCAGGGGCCATCCTCTCTCTGTACCTGGTGTGATAGGGAGATGGAGTAGTATGTATGGCATTGTATGGTGAGGTGTGAAGGGATCAGGCTGTCCTGGCACATCAGCATCAGTTGTGCACGATACCCAGAGGCAGCCACTGCTGAAGGTGACTATGTGGGGTGTGTGTAGCAGCAGTGGGAAGAAGATGGGCTGGCATCTGGCCATCAGATCTGTCCTTCTGCCACGATGAAAGCCAACTCAGAGCCAGAAGTAGGGCAGGTGGCATCTCCCTCACTGGCGCTCGTGTTGAGCTAGTCTGGTGTGTGCTCCACAGGCAGCAGCGAGCCCAGGTTGCCCTGGGGCAAAGTGCCAGTGGACCAGAAGAGCACATCTCTTGGTAAAGCCAGCAGGGATTCAGAAACCCAGCCCACAGGGAGCACTGCGAGGCTGAAGGGTTTTTTCCAGCATGTTTGGATCTAGGACATCAGCTGGAGCAACAGCATAGCCTGAGCACCCCAGTGGTGTCAGAGTCTGGGGTCAGGTCAGTCCATCTGGAGTTTCATGGCATTATCTCTTAAATGCCTTTAACTGCAATAGGATGGCCTGACTGATTGGATTGTGCTCTGTAATTAATTAGCTGGGTGCTCTGTATGGGAAGCAGCATCAGTGGGATGAGAGGGGGGGAATCTGCTGGCAAGAGCTGTTAAGCTTCAGATGTCCATTTCTCATTAAACCAGCCTTGTGCAGCATTAGTACCTGGGCACAGGGCTTAGCTCTGGAGTCGTGGCCCTTTTCCATAAGAGACAGTGTTGTTTTGCTGCCTGACCATTCCCCCAGAGCCTGTATCCTGAGAGCCCCACCTAAATTCCCTGGCCTCGGGGACCAGTGGGAGGGAAGAGCTTGTTCGTGCTGGGATGTTTTGGGGGTGGTGAGGGGATGCCCCCTCCTGTCAGGGTGACAGACCCTGCAAGGACTGTAGGATGGCTTCAGGAGTTAGGGGCTGCTGGGCATGGCTGGCAGAATTCCCATTGCTCTTCCTTCCCACACTGGAGCCCATGGGCTTCTCCCCACTCCCCTCCTCCTCCCAAACCTGCCTTGCCTCTGCTCAGCTTCTTTGTCTACTTTTAGCATCCAGTTGTGTCTTTAAACAGACAGCATCCCCCTTAGGGTGGGTTTTTTCCTTTGTGTTTACTGTGGGGATTAATCAGGACCTGCAGCGTAAGGGAAACCTGCAACCAACAGCTCCTTGTTTATTGTTTGATTTGGGAAATGCTGCTGGGCTGCACTCATGTTTCAAGTCTGTGATTTTTTTAAGGGGTGCATTTTAGGAGTGTTGTGGGAAGAAGGGGTGTCCCTGTCTGCCCTGGGCATGGCATCCTTTGGGCCTGAGGTTGCTCCCTCTCTCGCTGGGTCCTGTATGGGTGGAGGAGAGAGGGCTCTTCTCAGGGTGCCTCCCCTGGGAGTTGAGATCTGTTTTCTGCTCGGTGCCCCCACCAGTCCATCCAACACCCATCGGTCTGTCTGCAGCTCCCAGGTTCATCCAGCGCCCATTTGGAATGTGGTGAGCTGTGATGTTTGCTGCAACCAGGCACCTCCGTCCTCTTGTAAAATTTCAAGCTGGCTTGTGATGGGGAAACTGAACTTCGCCTATAAGTGCCTGCTCAAAATGGTTCCTTCCCCTGTGTTTAGGGGTCTGGGATGGGCTCTCCTGCTCCTGTATGCTGCAAAGAGGTGGGCGTGGAGGAGGGTAGTGTAAAACTCCAGAGGGTTGTTGTTGCCGCCAAGCTGGAGTTGTAATGCCCTCTGCTCCAAGGGCTGATAAATCTTGGAGGAAAAAAACCAAAAAACAACAACAAAAAAAGTCATGTGTCTGCTCAGCTTAACCCTCAAAGGAAAACCACGTCATTTTAAAAAGAAAAGCTGTTAAAAATAGAATTTTTTAGCAGAGAATGACAGAGGAGTCAATGAGCTCTGTTTCAAGATCTGGGAAACAAAATGCTCCAGGGGCTGTGAAAGGAAGTCTTTCCTTTTCCAACTCCCTGAGTGTCAGGTGTGGCTCTTTCAGCTTGTTGTTTTCCATCTGGTTGTGTCAGATCCAGCCAGGCTGTGGTGGTCGTTGGCTGCTCCCAGCTGCTACTGCTTGCTGGAAATTCACCATCTTGGGAAGGGGAAATGCTGTGACTCAGACTTGTGTTACATCTTACCTTGGGTTTCCCACTTGCCAGCAGGGCTGAAGGGGAGGTGGTAAGCCCCATGGAGCATCCCTTCCTTATTTATTTAATTTTTAATTGGCTAAGGAGCCCTCTCATTTGTTTCGGTTGTGACTAATGAGACGTGCCTTGCTTTGACAGCGTGTCACAAGCAATAAATTTCTCAGGAGCTTCTGGCCTGTGTGGATGCCCTCCTGCTCTCGCCTGGCTCACCCTCCTCCACGTCACCCTGTGCCGCTGCCCCAGCCCTTGAGTGAAGGAGAGGAGGGTCGGGATGAAGAGGTCTGGGTGTGGAATTGGTGATCTCTTTGGGCTGGCCTCAAGCCTGGGGATTTTGGGGTTTCCTGTATTGTTTGTCTGGGCTGGAAATTGGAAAGTAGAAATCGTCAAGGACCTGGACAAGCTGTTGTTCAGCAGCGTGACCTCTGTTGCGTTTTCCCAAAGACCTCAGCTGTGCCTCAGGGTGTGAGCCTTGTTCCAGGCTCCAGCTAATCTCACCAGGGGCTTGGGCTGGCTGGCAGTGAACCAGCATGCCAGTGAAGATCCTATGGAAGACTTTCATTCCCATTAAAAATGCAGTTTTTATTTGAAGGATTTGCAGGAGCATGCTTCCTTTGGTGAGGAAAGAAGGGCATGGTCTCCAATAGGAAAATCTAGATGGACCCATTATTTTCAAGGTATTTCCTACGAGGCTTTACCAAAAGGGGCCTGGTTGCTGCAGGGGGGTGCAGAGCTGGAATTCTCTCCTTACCATCCAGCTGAGGTCAGGATGTGGGGTGCAGCCCTCCTGGGATCCTTGCTCTGGAGCATCCTTGTGTGCATTAGGAGCATATAGCTTAGGTGTTATGTGATACTGATACAGGTGAGGAGAAGGGTCATGGGCGAGCTGAGGGTTGCCACCCTGGGGCAGAGATGCTCGACCACATCTGACCAGAGCAGAATGAGTTTCGATGCTGCTTTATGTGAGGGCGTGCTGTTTGTCACCTCTTGCTGGGTGACACTAACCTTCACTCTCCTGGAGTCGTTAAGGGACTGCTTGAGGTTTCAAATCATTGATGGGAAGCACTAACTATTAGCACTTCTTCTCTTTGTATTCGTGATGGATTCTCTTTAGGCGTTGCTCTTAGTGGCTCTCCACTGTTAGCTTTTGTTTTCTCCTCAATAGCTTGTCTAATAAACGCCATTATCTTGGGCACAAATCTACTTCATGTCTCAATTCCACTTGGCGAGAGTTGGTAATAACAGCTGAACAACATCCTTTGAAAAGGGACTCTGTCACCAGCAGCCCTGGATGCCACTTCTCCGCTTCCCACACTTGTCCCCAGAGCAGATAAAGACAAGGGGAAGGCGCGTGGCCAGAAAGCAAAAGGGACATCCTCCTGATAAATTGGATGTCTGAGCAGTGCCGGCAGCAGTCAGTGCAGCAGCTCTGGGGATCAGGGCAGCTCGGGCCCTGCCACCTTGGTCATTAGAGGAGATGTGCTTTGTGGCCTGGGATCCTTCCTAATTCCAGCAGATTAGAGGAGAAGGATGGTGGTGAAAGGTGACGGCTTGCAGGGAAGATCAGGAGTATCTCTTACAGCTTGAAGGAGCTTCTTATCTGTGGCCAAATCAAGCTGTTGCCTCCCAGTCTGAATCTGGTTCTAAAAAGTCTTTAACTGGTAGCTGCTGGGTGCTTACTGGGTTTTGGGTCAGCCTGCAGGTCTGTGAGGGGAAGTATTAAGGCAGCTCTGGGTTTTGGCTGAAGGCAGCAAGTTCCCAGCCCATGGAGACCTGACCCTGATGTCACTGCAGTGACTTTGTTACTGTCCCTACTGCATGAGCAGATGAAGTGGAGGGCGAGCAGTTTTAATTAGAATAAACTCTATTTATTTCTGCTGGACCAGGCTGTGCTCAGCTGCTGTGTTTTCAGAGCTTCCCAAGGAGGATTTCCCATTCTCAGGGGGAAGGGGACCACTGATAGGAACAAGCTGCCACACCTTCTCTCAATTTCCCAATGCTGGGATGTCTGACTGCTTCTAGTATCTGTCCCCTCCCTGAGTTATAAATACTTTTTCCTCTCAGTGCCTACTGCATCAAATATTTTTTTAATGGCATTTTCTTTTTCTTTTTTTTCCTGACTTAGTTCTTGTATTTCAAAACATGCCTGCCACGCGCGTAGCACTCAGACATGCTCTCGGCTTCCCCCCAAATGTAATTGCTTTAAAACTGCAGATAGTTGGCGAAAGCAATTTTCTCTCCATTACGGAAGACTCCAGCTCCTCTCATCCTTCATGCAAGTCACTCTCCCCCAGCCCTGCTGTCTCTCTGCCACAGTGCAATGCTCAGCACTGGTGGTAGCTCCGCTTTCCCAAATGAAGCTCTCGCTTTTCTGGGCTCCAGTGGTGCACACTGGGGACCTCTCCGGGGGAAAAAGTGGCTTTTCTACTGCATCTTCTGCTGAGCAAGGGCAATGCTTGCTGGCAGCAAAGCCCTTCCCTTGGCCACACTGATGTCCCTGGTGGGATGGGTACCTGTGCCAGGCACGTGTTCACCGCGGTTTTGCAGCTCCACCACGCACACATTTAACATGCTCCTTCTGTCCGCAGGACGTGTTGGGCTTTCAAAGACATTAATGATGGAAAATAAATTGGAATCTGAGGGAAATAATCTTCAGGCATTCTCTGTAGGCCTTGTCTTGCCTTGCCTTCCTCAGCCATGTTGAAGGCTGTGGCTGGAGGGGAATATAAATGAGGAGGAGCCCCAGGCCTCTCTGATCTGTTTTGATGCCTTGTACTCAATGGGTCTTGCTGCAGGGAGCCTGTCCTCTCACTGGTGCTGATAAACCCAGGGGGGCTGGAGATGGTGGAAGTCATGAGGAGTTGCTGGACCTTCTTGGAGGGTTTGGGGTTCTGAGTTAAAGGGGGTTGAGCCACACCAGGTTTTCTGAGGTTTTCTGAGGGTCTGTGCCCTGCTTTGGGGGGGTTTTAGTGTCACTCTGGCATGAGGCAGCAGTTGTCTTTGGTTCTGCACGCACCTGTCCCAGAGAACCAGGCCCTTGTGTCAGCTTCCACACTGCAGGTGGGGTTAGTTCACAGGTAAACAAACCTGAACATGCTCCATGCACACTATGGCTGCAGTGTTCCCTGCCTTCTACTCAGATTCCTTAAGGTGCTGATCTTCTGCTTGGAGGGGAAGATGTGATCTTCCCAGGACCATCACCCACAGCAGGTAGGGATTGTGCTGATCATCACCCCTGAGATGTCCCTACTGAGGCCAGCAGCATCTCCAGAAGCACCCAGAAATGTCTTGTCTGGGCACCCTCACAGCAGAAGGGGATGCAATGGCTTTGTCAGCATCAAAGCTTTCGGTCTCTGGAGGAGAGTCGATGTGCCATAAAACCTGCTCATTTCTCCTGGCCTGCTCCTGCAAAGTGATTGTGGAGCTGCCATGGACTGGGAGTCCACAGGGAGCCATAGCTCACACTGGCCTCTGGCAAGAGGCTGTTAAAGCACCACTGCCTATCTTAGATGGGCCCTGGGCTGCTCTTGGACGTGAACCAGCCTTGTAATGAAAGCCTTCTCTATGTCTGTTTGTTTTCTGAGCATCAGTTTAATGTCTGAAAAATCCTGCTGCAGCAGAGCCCGAAACACTTTAAAGACACTGCAGGAGAGGAGGGGACTCTGTAGGGACCCTGCCTATGCCAGGTGTGGAGAGAAACCTGGCCAGCCACCTCAGCTAGCTTCCTACTCCAAGGGATTTGGCTTGGTGTGTTGAGGGAAACATTGAGCTTTGCTGTGCCTGCAGCACAGATCCGTTTCTGTGAGAGCCTGGTAAATACCATGTCCTCGCAGACTTGCATATTTGGAGATGCCTGTATGAAGAGCTGAGGCTTTGGGTGGGGAGGATTCATGCTCTGAAACCTGCTGTAGTTGTCACATTAGCATGTTGAGTGGTGCTTGTGCATCTCTCTCTTAGGGGATGATGCTGGTGGCTTCCACTTCTCACTAGGACGAAGTCAAGGCTGTTTGGCTGTTCCAAGGTGCTCCACAGCTCCCCAAAGTGGCACTTCTTGCAGTGGTATCCTCCCAGTCACATAGTTCTGTGTTGTCTTAATGGTGTCAAGCTCTGAATGAGCTCGAGCAATTTGCTTTATAAAGCAATGCACTAAATATGTCAACACTCAGTGCATGTTTTTAATATAATATTTCAGATTGTTTTGAAAGAAGCCAAGATCCTGCTTTCCCTCTTCATTAGGAACGTTTTATGTGAAAGAGATGAACAATAGAGAGAGTTTGCCAGAGAGAAAGCTTTCCCAAGTATTTGTTGCTGCTGAGAAATCAGCTGCTTTTTACAAAAAAAACCCTCAACGCATAACTATCAGGGCAATTAAGCAGCTTGCAAGCTGCCAAGGAAGGTTGTAGAATTGGCTTTGCTGAAGATGTTGAGGCCAAGCTTGACCGTTGCCATTGGGTGTGCTTTAGGCACAGTAAATCCCAGTTTCCAAAGGGGAAATGGAACTAAGTGACCCACCAGTAGCCCCTGGCCTCCTGGGAGTTTCACACAGACAGTCTGAGCTGCTCTGGCATAAGCAATTCCAGGCTGATGGAGTGAGTGGGTTTGTGAATCTCATGCTGTTTCAGCCCAGAATTGATGGCTTTGGCTTTTAACTCACTTCCCGGCAGGACCAGGGGTGGGTTCTGTCCTGGTCTCCAGCTGGGAGACTTGGTCTCCTGCCATGGAAAGGGTAAGACCTTCTGCCTGCCTGGTTGCAAAACTCTGTCCTGGCTGGTGCTACACAAAAGAAAAGAAACCCAAAAAATCCCACTGCGGTACTTTCATCAGGGAAACTGGGTTCCTGTCTGTTCTCCAAAGAGTTTCTCTTTCATCACAAGTTAGAAGAAACTTAGAGGGAACTGAAAACTTCCCTCTTCAATGAGGACAGACCTAGAGAGATGATGGGAGGAAGCTATTTCCAAAGCCCCTGCCAGCCCTAGCTTTCTTTCCATCAGACCTCCTCAGCTGAGGTCCCAAGAGGTGTTGTGAGATGACTTCCTCATGAAAAAGAGAGCAGCCAAGAGCCTGGAGCCTTCATATCATGGAAAAGCATGTCTGAAAGGCAGGGAGCCCCAGCCTCATTAGCTGGGGTGGTTGGCACTGGGGAAAGTGGACCCTGGAGAGGGATTTGAGTGAAGAGGGCAATCATAGAGCCAGAATCAGCCCAGGAGAAATGCTCCAGAGGCGAGATCATGCAGATGTTGGCATGACAGCTGGCTGTGCTGGGATGTGGGCTGTGGTGGCATGCTCTGACCCAGGGCAGGAGGGAACTGGCTGGGTGGCTCTGAGGTGAGACCTGGCATTTTGTGTGTGTGCTCACTGCAAGATGCTGCTGTGCCAGGGGAGAGGGTCCCTGGGGATGCTGCTGCCCTGCTGCACCCAGGATAGGCAGGATCTGGTTTTCCTTCACGTCCTGGTAATCCTGTACTCAAATATTCTTTCTGCAGATCTGGTTTTTATCTTTTTTTTTTTTTTTTTTTTTTTTTACCACTTCTAAATGGAGTGTTTAAGCCTATTCTTTTGTTTTCTGTGAAAGAAGCAGTAAATCCTTTATCCTGCCTGGCTATTTCTGTGTATTTTCTCATTGTGCTCTAGCTTGTCAGCTATGTCAAAGCCTGGAAACCTTGGCCTCTATTGGACTTCAGACTTGGATTTCTCTGTATTTAACAACACTCCCTTGGACTAACAGTTCTTTTTTCCTCCCCTTGGTGTCTTTTTTTTTTTTTTTTTTAACTCTCAAAAAAACCACCTGGTTAAAAAAATTCCTGACAAGAGGAAGTGAGCAGAGTGGTTGTTGGGTTAATTCCCAGCACATTATGCTGGCAAGGAGTCACCGCCAGAATGTCCTCCTGTCCCCCTGTGCCTCGGGGGTTCCAGGGCTGCCCAGGGAAGGGGAAACCCCCGGGGTGAGGGAGCTTTCCAGAGATTAGCCTGGACTCAGCTGGTGCCTTATGCTCAGGCAGTGGATGTGATGAGCACAAAGACAGGATTTCAGCTGGATTAGCTGGGGAGAGGCGGATGGATGGCTGCCTTTGTGCCAGGGCTGTGTGCCAGCTCCAGCTGCCATGCCTACTCCTGGGAGCAAGTGTGGGGTGTCTCCCTGGGGGGATCTAATGGAGTGACAGCTATGCAGCCATCCCCGTGGCTGGAGAGAGGAAGAATGGGCTGTGGCACTGATGGCTGCAGGAGCCAAGTGAACTGCAACTCACTCTGTGCCCTGACAGTGGTGGCAGCAGCCTCAGGAAGCCAAGGGAGGCTGTAGAATTTGATTTGATGGAGATGCTGTAGGCCAGGCTTGATGACTAGGCCTGCTTTAGGCACAGTAAATCCCAGTTCCTAAAGGGGGAATGGACTAAATGACCCACCAGCAGCTCCTGGCCTCATGGAAGTTTCAGAAATATGGTCTGAGCTGTGCTGGCACGAACAATTCCAGGCTGGAAGAGTGAGAGGGGCTGTGAATCTTGTACTGTTTCAAGCCAGAATTGATGGCTTTGGCTTTTAACTCACAGCAGGACCATGGATGGGTTCTGTTCTGGTCTCCAGCTGGGAGCCCAGCAGCTCGTGACCCACATTCCCTGGGGTCAGCTCCACCAGCTGTGCTGGTGCTTCATGAATGCCATGGCAGCTCACCACACCGGCCAGCATGGGCGTTTGTGCAAGAACAAAAGAGTAAACCTTGGAAACTGTGATTAACTAGTGCAGCTAATTAGCAATGTGCTTGGCCTGGGCTGGAACTTGGTGAGGTGCCAAAATCAGAGGAGAAGCCACAGGAGAAACTCTGGAACCACTTTGGGGAGGAAGCAGGGAAGGGGAGAGGATGCTTTCCCAGCACCTCTTTGCAACTTGCCACACAGACAAATCAGACTGGGACTATCACTGGCCTTACACCCTGCAGGTGCTGCTGTTGCCATCCCCAGCAGCATCCTGCCATTCCCTGGTGCTGCCTGCGCTGAGAGATCACTTCCCTAGCCACAATCAGCATCAGGAGCTGGGTATTGCACTGGTGCTGCAGGTGTTAATAACTGAGCCCTGTTAGGGTCGGTGGGGTTGCCTTCCCCATGGAATAGGATCCTGCTTGCTCATCTTTCCCTGTGCTGTACAGCCTCCTTTTTCTTTGCTCTCCATTTGCAAATTAGTGCAAGGACCACGATCAGCAAACAAATTTGCAGCAAGCTCATGGAGGGCTTGGAGATTTGGAAGAATCCTTGGCAAATATTTGCCAGCCTCCACCACAAGCCTCGTGAATACTTTTCATGACAGAGAGATGCTGAGCTTAGCTGCCAACTTGGGGTAGGATGGCAGACCTTGGGTAGGGGATGGCTGCTAAAAAATACCTGAGCTAAGAGGTATTGTTCACCTTCATTGTGGCAGGGTGGAGATTATTTTATTGTATTTTCAGTAATACCATCATTTATTGACGGGGAGATGTGTAATAGTGCTTTTAATAATTTTTAAGGGTCTATTTTAATTAGGGAGCTTGGACTAGATGACCTCCAGAGGTCTCTTTCAACCCTAACAATTCGGTGACTGCAGCCGTAGCAGGATCACATCATTGCCATTAAAAGGTGGCTGCACCTAAATGTCATTTACTCAGCAAGATCTGAAGCAGTGCCCTTTGGAGTAATTGGGAAATGTAGCCCCTTTTTTGAGGACAGGACAGTCTATTTTTCAAGGTGCCATCACATTATTATTAATTTGTTAAACACTGACTGCTCAAAACTGTGTGAGACGCAAAAAGAGGATGTAAGGTGTGCCTTGGGGACCTCACCACTAAATAAATGTATTAAATCAAACTCTTGCTGGAGAAGAGAGTGCTGCTTGTGAAGGTGAAGCTGGTTAGAGAACGGGGGGATGTACCACCTCCATCAGCAAAGGGTCTTGCTTCCCTTTCAGTTTTGAATTCAGGAGGAGTGATCACAGATCAGCAGGTCAAGGATCTGCTTTCTCTTGGCATTTCCTAGGTGCCAGTGGAACCCCTTCACTTGTGAGCAATGGAGAGAGCTCCCCTTGTCTTGTGAGACCCTTGGCTGGGCCTCTTGAGCTGGGGGGTCCTTCCCTTGTATGTTCATGGTTGTGTGCATCAGCACAGGCTAGGGGTTGCTTGCACAGGTGAATTTGTGCCTTCTCTCCTTCCCCACTAATGATGCTGGAAGCATATAGCACCCTCTGAGAAACTGCTCCCAAGAATCACCCTGTGCCTGGCAGGAGCCTCTTGGGGTGTGCTGGACCTCTTCAGGTATCCACATTGCTTAGTGTCTAGATCTAAGCACATCCCACTGGTTTCCTCTCCTTTGGTGATGGGGAGGAGGTGAAATAAGAGCAATACAGAAAAATACAAATATAGTAAGTTCTTTACTTTTCTAACTTTCAAGTCAGCCTTTCTGGGGGGTTGGGTTTGCTTGGTATGTGCTTGGGGCCGCGTGTTTCCGGACTGACACCTTCTGTGCTTCCCACCCACAGCCCCCTGTGCCCGGGAGCCATGAGCTGCCCTCAGTGCCTGCAGAGCCGCCGGAGCAGCCCCTCAGCCACAGCCCCCCGGCACTCTTAGGCTTCCCTGCTCCCCTGGAAGGTGCTCATCGCTGGCGAGGAGAACCGGCTGCGCCTGCACCCGGCCTCCTGCATCCCTCCCAAGGTAAGAATGTCCGTGAAAAGCAAAGGAAACCAAATTTCACTTGGAAAATTCAAGTGAAATCAGGTTGTTGTTTGTGTCGTTGCATCTCCTACCTACTCCTCTCTCCCTTGTCTTGCTGGGAGGAAAGGTGCTGGCTTGAGAATGAGAACTTCTCTTGCAATTGAAATGTGAGTTTGAAGGCGGGGTAGTTGCTGGTGAAACCTGTTGCTTGCAGACTGTATCCCATTGGAATTTGCTCGTAGTTTTAGAAACTATTCTGCTGCTGCAAGGAGCCAGGCTTGGGTGAGACTGGCACTTTGTGACTTGGGAAGCTGTGCTTCCCCGATGTACTTCTGAGGATAATTGTCTATAATTTTCCTCTTAACAATGCTCTGGAGGCTTCCCAAGTATGAGCTGCCTTTCCTCCCAACTGTAAAAGGCCTTTGGGGTATTGGAGGCTTCCTGCGATGGGAAAGTAAGGGATGACTGGGGGAGGGCACTTGGGGGGGGTCCAAGTCCCTGTCCCAGGGAAACACCCTTGTCTGCTCCTTGCACTTGGGGTGGGTAGGGTTGTTTTAAGATTAAAAAACAGAGCTAATCTTGAAGGGAGTGAGCAGGGGCTGAGGCTGATGTGGCTCAGCTGCCCTCCTGATGAGTGCAAAATCAGTATTCATGGCTGAAGAGTGGAAATTGGGATTAGAAACCAAAATTTCTGAGGTGGTTTTGGAGTTTGGGATTTTTGGGGCCTCTTGTTTTCAAACTTCTCCGTGCAAACAAAGATGTCAGCTGTGTGCAGTAGCATATGAGAATAGCAGCTTCTCCATGTGTGATCCCCAGGGCAGGGGAGCTGGGGCCTGGAGAAAGATGGGGATGCTACCAGCTTATCACAGGATGGACATGGAAATGAGACTCCTGTTCTGAGAGGTGTGTGAGAAAGTCAGAGTGGACCCAGAGAGCTAAAGTACAAGTCAGAGCTGTGATCTGCCTTGTCCTGGTTCACTGTGGGAGCTCTGTACCTGGAGCTGGGATGCTCCAGCTGGGAAGCAGAGGCCACTTAGCACTGGGAAGATTGACATCCTCAGGCTGTAAATATCCAGCCAGCTCTAATCCTCCCAGTAGCTCCATCACTGCTGTTTTCCTAAGAGTTATTTGACTCTTTGTGTTGCACCTCTCAGAGAAATGGCTTTTAAATAAAACCTCTACTCACTCGTTAGGCCTCCTGTCCAGGTCACTTCCTGCATGGGTGATTTATAGGGTTGCTTTTAACATTTTATTAACTTTCAATCACTGGGGCCAGTCAATCAGAGCCTATCCCATTAGCTGTGGTGAGTGGCTGCCCGGGGCATCAGCCTCTCCTGCTGCCTCCATCACTTCTGGAGAAGCTGTGATGTTCCGAGACCAACCATGGTGAGAAATGGGGAAGAACAGGAGGAGAATTTAGATAAGGAGAAATAGATCTGGGATGGATAAGTGAATGCATAAGGGTTAAGGAGATAATGGGGCTTGTGATCATATCTGAGAAGGTGGCTTATCTCCTGCTGTTGGTACGTGATTTTTTGGCTGCATCTCCTGCAGTGTGTGCTGAACCATGTGGTGATGGGAGAGGAGTGCCAGGGCTTGGTAAGGAGGTGGCTGCTCCAGACTGATCCTGGCAAGGCATCACAGCTGGAGCAGGATGTGCCTGAATTAAACCCCTCCTGTGACAGTGCCAGAGACAGAGCATTCCCCCTTGCCTCGTGCATTTGCAAGTCCCTTTGGCTCCTGGCATCCCATCTGATCCAGTGGGCTGCCTTAAGCCCAATTCCCTGCCATCTCAAACTCTCCTCTGCATCTTGTTCCCCCGTGGAGCCAAGCAGAGCCAAGCCCTGCAGCCCTGGCGCAATGGAGAGTGGGGCTGAGCAAACAGAGACCAGTCCAGCTGGGAAATCCGAAGGAGATGGAGATTGTAAATGATGTGAGGCTGCAGGAATAGCTATTATCTCTGGTTTAGTTGGTCCTTTCCCCACCATGCCCTGTCTTTGTTCCACCTGTGCTCAGAGATGTTATTCAGTGGAGTTTTCCAGCTCTTGGTAACAGGGAGAAAAAAACCCCTGAACTCCTGCACAAGCAGAACTAATGAGCTCTCTCTGGAAATAAAAGCATCCTAAGGACAGCCTTGTGATACAGAACATCCCGTTCTCTGTAGCTGCTCTGGCCGCTGCCTCTGAGCGATGGCCCTGCACGGGGCTGTTGGGAGCTGAGCAGAGCTGTCACCTCCCATCCTTCCCCACAGCCATCGCTCATGTGAGGCATTGAGAAAGCTGAGCCATGGTTTGCTCCTCTGGAACAGCTCTGCTGTGTGGACAGGGATTTGGGAACGTTTGTCCAATACTGTGATGCAGAGCCCATCACCACTGTACAGCCTCGCAGGACAGGGCAAGTAGGGGTCATGTGTCTCCACAGGTCAGGACCAGCTCTTACTAGCTTGGAAAGGGATTTGGGGAACAGCCTGGCTTCCATCCCTGGCTGGAGTAGAGAGGTGTAAGAAGATGGGCTCACTGCAGCTCCATGTGTCTGAAGGGACACAGACCTGCAGTCCCCAAGGGCTGTTGGAGTTGTCAGGCATCCAGCTGGGAGACAATTTGTCTTGCAGCAAAGCCAGCATCTGAAAGCCATTGCTTCTGATGTGCCCATGATTTGCTGAAACCTGTGTCTTCTTTGTCATTTTTCTGTCTCTGTCTCAAATCCCAGAGCAAAGACAGAGAACTTGTTCACAGAGACAAGCAGAGATTTTTTCCCTCTACCTTTAAATATTTATTCTGAGCTCTCAAGATACACTTGCTGTGATCTTGGGGGCCTGCCTGTGTGTTGGTAGTGTCTCCTGCCTGGCAGAGCAGGGCTGGCTGCCCTTCCCTCTGGGGAGCACAGGTAGAGCCTACTCCCCCTCCTGCTGTCCCATGCTGGGTCCCAGAGGAGTGACATGAGGTGTTCACCTCTTCCCATGTGCTCCCATGGGAACAAACCCAAGACCCACAAAATGCTGTCCAAAGAAGCTGTGGGTTGTGAGCTGCCTTTTTGGGGCTGAGACAGAGGTAAAAGCAGCCTGGTCCACCTGGTGTGCTCTGTTGCTGGGATGGCACATCCCAAATGGCATTCATCCTTCTGTCTCCTTCCTGTCTTCCCCTGTCCCCATTAGCACACAGAGCTGCCACTGGAGGCTTTCCTCTTCCTTCCTGCATCTGGTCCAGGGCTCTCAAGGTCATGCAGGCAACTGGAGCAACTCTGCCAGCCTTGGCTTTGCAGTCTAAGCTGCAGTGCTGTGGCCCCCTTCCCTCCTTTTCTCCACTCTTGTTCCTTCTCCAAGCCCTCCTGGCACTGCTGCTTGGGTACACAGATTGTGGGAAGAGCAGCCCCATGCCACTGTATGTGCCTGGCATTCCAATGAGGAGCGAGGCTGGTGCTGGCAGCCCAGCCTGGGATGTGCCAAAGCAGAGCCACACTGCAGGCACTGTCCCATGGTTCCCTTCAAAACAAGAGATGCAATCCCATCTGGCTACAACTGCCACCTTCCAAGCATTTTTCCTGGAAGCTGGCTCTCCTGCAGAGCTGTCTCACCTCTGCCCCTGCTATGGGGTTGTCTGGACCCAAGGGAGAGGGGATTTTGCATCTGCTCCTCGTAGCTGGACTATGGTGATGTTAAACTCCTAGGAAAAAAGCCAGGAGCTGGTTTCTCAGCAGCTCTGCAAGGGATGAGGGAATGTCTTGCCTTTCCAGGTGAGCACACAAATCGCTACCTCTGCCTCCAGCAGCCCAGGCACCCTGCTCAGCAGCTGGCACTCATCAACACAGAGGCTTGTCCCCAACTGCCCCTGGCAGTGCCAGCCACGGGCTCCCCAGGACCTGTATGGGTGTGGGCACCGATGCAGAAAGAAAATCCTTTGCAGGACTGGATGGCAGGTGCAGCTCTACCAGGAGATGCCTTGAAACCAGCATGTAGCCAAAGGCAGGAGGAAGCTGAGCTGACAATAGCTGATGTAGTGGGATTTTTTTGTTTGTTTGTTTTTGAAGATAAATAAATTAAAGCCAGCTCAGGAAGACTGAGCTCCAGGAAGCTGCAAAGTGATGAGGTTGGGACCATGGTGGTGGTTTCCTGGGCTGCTTTTCCCACCCCTGCCTGCCCTCTACCTGCAGCCACGATGGGCTGGCAGCAGCACCAGCCCTCTCAACTCTCGCTGAATGTCTGAACAGAATGGCCTCATTAGCAGGGAAAGTTTCCCCAAGATAAGTTACTGCTGCTGTAAGACGTGCAATTATCTCTCTTTTCTGCTCTTGCAACTGTGGGCATTGAAGTTTCCTGCTCTTACACCATGTCATGGCCGAGCTCTTGTGCACAGGAGGGTGCCGCTAGGAGAAAGAAATTATAACAAGGACATTTTTTGGAAAGAAAAAGAGATTTTTTTTTTCATTAAGGATTTGTTACTGCTTGGTTGTCTCACTGGGTCAGAATGCTGTGCTCATGCAGATTGATGCCAGCCCCTGTCTCCCCTTCCTGGCACTTGCCTGTGTGTGGCTTGGTTGGGATGGTGGCAGAGAGTGTTTTTTATGGAAGGCAGAGGACCTGTGCTCTGTGTGTGTGTGTGTCAGCTCCTACTCTGCCTGTGCCCCAGCCTCCTCGTGGTGTCAGCCCTTGCCCAGGGCTGCAACACCCTAGGGCTCCTCAGCTCCACTGGGATTTTTCACTGAGCAACACATTTGCAGGAACAGCAAGTGCCAGAAGTGTGTCCCAGGAGTGAAAATCAGTGGTCTGAGACTTGTAGGAAATATTCCTTCAAGATTCAAGCTTTTTCAGTCATTGGTCATTTGACCTAACAGAACTGCGTGTCACTCTGTGAGCCATGGGGAAGGCTGCCAGAGCACACACAGAGGATGTTTGCAGCTGGATATTGTAACAACTTTGTAGTGAATGGTTGGGATAAGTCATATTTCATAAAAGTGGCCAGGAAAAAGATTGGTGATTAATTCCTTTTAATAAACAATGGTGAGTAGTGTGGCTTAGTTTGAGCCTGACTGACTTTTACAATGATTCATGGATTTTTCCACAGGAAAAACCACCTTTATGGTGATTGCTGGTGTGTGGGGTGCCTGCCTGCCTTCATGAGTAATTCCCCCCAGCTCTGAAAGCACCAGGGTGTGGAAAAACGATGAACTTCTCCGCAGGAGCTGAGAGGGAGGAAGGGTGTGCGTGGCTCCACTGCTGCAGCCAATGACTGTGTCCCTTCAAAGAGCATTGGAGGACGTGGGAGAGTGGGAATTTCACTGCCAGAAGTGCTGAAGGAGGTGAATCTTACGGAAAAATGAGTGGAGCTATGTCCGTGTATGCTCTTGTGGGCTGGCCAAGAGAGGTCAGTTGGGAGTGGCTAATGGCCCTCTTTGCACCGTGCTGCCCTACTCCTCCAGCAAACCAAACACCCGAGCCGAGGTGTGTCCCAGCATCCATCCCCAGTTAAACTGGTGAAGCTGCTGTCAATCTTAGCCCAGTATTAGGATCGGTGGCTTCACGAATCTCAGCGACTTTGTGAGAAAGAAAACCTGACCCGATTGTTTGGGAACTAAAAAGCTTTAATAATACAAAAACAACAATCTGCAATTCGAAAAGCTTATATTGAACAACCAAGAAAGGTGGTACAGGGAGGCTAATCCCATGCACCAGGGCCATGGCAAAAAGCAAGGACCAGGGCAAAACAGGGATATTTATAAATCTGGAGGAGGGAAGACGTTAGGGCGGAGTTTAGGGGGGATCCAATAGGGAAGGGCGATTAGGAATATTAAAATTTTTGCAACAAAGAAAGAGCTAATGACAACAAGGAGATTTTCTGGCAGTGATTAGCATAGTGAACAGGAGGATTCTGGGGGTGATTTTTCTACTTACCCTTACGTGGAGTTTTCCCATAGCCTTGAGCTGTGGTCATCTACTCTTTTATTTGAGCCAACCCCAACAAATTGGTCTGTTCTTTGCAGCCCCCCATGCTGGCAGCCAGCCAGCCTCCGTGGCCATCGTGTAGCTGAGATTCGTGGCTCTGGGGCGGGAGCGTGCGGCCGGGGGTGTACCGTGCGTCTGTGTGATGCTGCTTTTTAAAACCCGCCGAAGTGGGATGGGGAAATGCCGGGCGAGGCATAGTCAGAGGTGTGAGCAGTGCCTGCGCCTCGCAGGCGGCGCCGGGGGCGGCGGCAGCCCTTGCTGTGGCGTCGGGTTTGTTTTCTAGTTTGGAGATGAAGGCAAAAAAAGCTGTAGTTCTACTGAGACTAAACTTGAAACATGATTTGGTTCCTTGGTGAGGTTTTTTTTGACTCTTGGTGAAAAATACAGGTATTTGGCTAGAACTTTGAGTTCCAGAGCAAGGGGAAGGAAAGGTGGCACAATGGTGGGAGAGGTTTGTGTAGAGATGCAGCTGTGAAGGAGGAAGGAGGAGCCTGGAGGTTGGTCCAGCCTCCAGCAGCAGCAGACAGGTTGACACATCCCTCGGTGCAGTAGCACCCCGTGGCAGCGTGACTCTGCCCACCAAATGCCCAGCCTGATCCCCTGTCCCTTCAGTCACTCTCCAGCACTACAGGGGCTGCATTCTCCAGCCAGCATCCCACTGCCTCCTCATCCTCCTTCAGGATGATCCATCCCTCCACCGCAGTGCCCATCCCGCATTCATTACGGTGCCCATGTACTTCTCTCAGCCCAATATACTTTGAATTACTGCTCATCTATTCCTCTTGACATCCTCATGCTCATAACTAGGGAGCCTGCATTACCCGTTTGCACATCTGTCAAGCTGCGTGTTCCTTGGCCATTTCCAGAGATACATAAAATTGCCCGTGGTTATGACATTATTGACAACCCACCCCGTCTCCTTCCCCCTCCCCGAGCCCAAATGGCTGCCTCGCTTTATGAGGATTGATATTTGGGCAGTAAATATTTTAGAGCCTCATCTGATGAGTGTGTCTGTGCGGGTGAATACATTTGTGGCTGAGGACAGATGTTGAAGCTGTCTTCATTGGAAATGCAGGGCCTTGTCTTTCTCTCTCCTGCCTTTGCAGCATCTCTGTCATCTCTCTGCAGCCTCTCAGTGCTGCCTGGGTCCAGTGGGAAGAAGGGGAAATGTAGGAAAAAGCCAAGCAGAAGTTGACAGGAAGGACAGAGGCTGGCAGAGCTCTGTGAAAGTTGCATTGCTGCTGGGTTCCCATGCTCCCATTTACCTCAGCAGTAGGATTGAATTTCTCTGGCAAGGTGTTTTCCTTCCTTGAACTCAGGGAATCCACCAATTCCTGATGTGCTGGAAAAGTAGCTTCAGCCCTTTTGGAAGAAAGACTACAAGTATCAGAGTGTCTGTGGTTTCCAAAGGATATATTCTGACTCCTGTTCTGAAAAGCTGCTTAATCTTCCAAAGTTTCAAAATGTACTTCAGTAAATGCCACTAAAGAGGAAACAATTTAGGAACAGCACAGCCTGAGTGATCTGAACTATTTTTTTTATCTTGCTGAGAAAAGCAAAGGAGCCCATTTTCAGTTCCTCAAAACGATTTGCTCTCTTTGCTTTCAATCAGCAAAACAAAGAGTGATGCCTGATTCCCAGGGAAGAGAACAAGCACACTCACCTTCTGCAGAGTGAGCTGGGGCTGGGCTAGGCTGAGGTTTTGGGAGTCACAGCTCTCCTTGGGCTGGATCTAAGCTGTATGCACCAGGATCCAGGGAGCTTTCAAAAATATGTCTGTGCTCCAACTCTCTGGGAGTTTTGCTTGAGCTACCAAGCAGAGTTGTCCTTGTATGGAGATCCAAGCTTGGGATGGGACTCTGGTCTCTTCCCTTCAGGGAGGACAATGGCACGGGGATCTGGCAAGAGTCCTCTCTGTACACAGAATGGATGGAGCATGTGCAAGGCAAGTCAGCCCAGAAATCACAAGAAAGTGATTTCTTCTTGCCATTTTGCTGGTTTTTTCCCTCTCCAAACCTGGAGCAAGTGCATCCAAATGTGTTAAAAAATCAACTGCCTGGGGGTGGCTTTGCACCCTTTCAGTCCTTGCAATCCCTTGGAGTCTTTGTCAGGAGAGCAGGAGCTTCCTGGCTCTGCAGTGGGTCCCTGCTGGCTGGGTGTGGGTGTCCCACCCTGAGGGGCTGTGGAGGCTGCTGGGCTGGCAGTCACCCCTTCCCGTCACCCCCTCCAGCATGTCACCCAACGCCAGCTGTTCCCAGGGTGTGGGTGTCCCTTTCCCGACTGGAGCGGGAGCGATGTGTTTCAGGGCAGGGAGTAGGAGGGAGTGTTTCTGGCTGCTGCAGCTTGAGGTTTGAAGTTGTTGTGTAGGCAATGGGGGTCCCCAAGAGGGCACATGGATTTCCAGGGGTGGCCCATGGGCCAGAGAATGTCACCTGCCTTCTGGGTGGCAGCTGTGTGTGGGTGGTTGAGTGGACCATGGAGTCCACTGTACCTTTTTTATCCAGTTTGCTCACTCAAGAAGATATCTGTGTCATCAAGGAGCTGTACAGGACAGCTTTGTGAAGGTGCTGGGAGAGTAGGAGGTGCCCAGCTCCATTTGTAAGGGCTCAGTGTCTCCATCTCCACAATGCCTGGCTGCAGGAGCCACGTGCCAAGGGGAGGGGTTCAGTGGCCTCACTGAGCTCATGGATGAAGGATGCTGCCCTGGCCCTGGCCAGTCTGCTCTTTTACAGCACTATAGTATCTATTTATTTATGATTTCCGTGGGTGGTGTTTTGGATGATCTATTGAGCCAGAGTGAGATATTTTGAGGCACAGTGAGATATTTTAAAAGCATCTCATCACTCTGGAAATATCCATGGTGCGATAGCTGTGTATTAGTCATTCGGAAAGGGAGTGATTTCAATGAAAGAAAAAACATTTCATCTTGTCAGAGCATTTTCACTCACTGTCTGCCAGGCAGCTCCTGTCAGTTTTCAGTCTCTGTGGCTGGTTTTACTCTTCTTAGGCTCTGCCTTTTTATTTTCTAACAAGAAATCAAATAAACCCTCTAATGGATATTGGTAGCTATGAACTCATCAATTGTCAGTGAGAAAGAGCCTGTGAAAAGATGCAGTAAACCCTCTTTGTACTGGATTATTTCCCATGGGATTATTTCTCTCAGGGACTATCTGCATTTGGAAGGAGAAACTCCTTCTCCAGGTATTGGACCTTGAAAAAAAACCCCTGCCCTCCAAGGTGATTTATCCCTCTGAAAAGTGAGAGTAACTCCAAAATCCCTGAACTGCTGGAGATGCAGAATTAAGCTTACAGAGAGCAGGAGGAGAGATGGTTTTCTCCTAGGAGAAAAAAAAAACAACCAACCCTGTTAGAAAACACAAATGATGAGGCCTTGTCCTGCAAGGGAGAACAGCACAAAGCCGTTCAGCAAATGAAAAGCCAAATGAGCTGTGAAAACCTTACCACCATGGTAGGAGAGATTTTCTCTTGGAGGAAATCTGCCACAAATCACCTAATATACATCTTTGCACTGCCATTTGGGAAAATGCTCATCATATTCCACTGGTCTCTGCTCCAGTTTATGTGTATCTGTAGCTGGGGTTTCTCCTGTGCAGCCTGCACGCCCCAGGGAGGAGGTGATTGTGCTGAGATGCTCCCGTGCTTTGATCGTTCTCAGTAATCAGGCAAAGAGTAGTTGCACTGTAGTTACACCATGAGTGTTGTTCACTGTTGCTTTGAGGGGCACAATTGCCATTGCCTCGTGCAACAAGTAGATAACTGCTTTGATGACTCAAAATGATCCCTTTGTGGATAAATCATAGTGTTGGTATTCCAAGTTTTTCTATTATTAACACAATAATAGAATCATAAAATCAGTTTGGGTTGGAAGGACCCTCAAAGCTCATCCAGTGCCACCCCCTGCCATGGGCAAGGACACCTCCCACTGTCCCAGGTTGCTCCAAGCCCTGTCCAATGTGATCTTGGACACTTCCAGGAATGGGGCAGACACAGCTTCTCTGGGGATCCTATGCCAGGGCCTCACTACCCTCAAGCACATCTAAGGGCACCTCCCTGGTGAATGGGCTTGCACCTAAATGTTTTGGGGGATGTTTCTCTGCTACTGTGGCAGCCCCTTGGCCATCTCCTGTGACACTGGGAGTCTTGGCTGGGTTTTCTCTGTACCAGTGCTGAGCTCTGGCTGCCTCCCTGTGCAGGCCCACCCCACTTCCAGCCACTGTGGCCAGAGAAACTCCAGCCAGGGCTGTAAAATAGAAACTCTTAACTAAAGAGAAGGAGAGGGCAGGAGAGAAGCAGCCCTGGATCCCCTTGATGCCTTGGAGCCTTTTCCCCAGCTCTGCCAGGACAAAAGGGGCATCACTCCCCATGACAACAGGAACTGGGGGATCAGGGGTGCTGGCTGCCCTGGAACAAGTGCCCCTAAACCCCATCTTGCTGAAATCTGGGCTTGGCACCAGTGACCTGTAACCTTTACAACTGTAGCCTATTTTTTCCTGGCCAAATGAAATTAAAATGGCCAACCAGTGCCATTTCTTTCCTTTAACCTCTTCCCTTTCATGTCCACACTTGACCCAAAATAATACTCTTTTGATTTGCACTTGGTGTCCCCTTGCTGGACACTAATTCAATTAATTCAGTTAATTAATTAACACAAGCTGACCTCTTGCATCTCTTGGCCAGGGGCAGGACTTACCACCCACGTGGTGAATCCTCTGCTCTCCTGCCCTTGTGGCATGGCATCTCCTGCATCCCTTTGCTGGTGGTGAGCATGTCCTCATCCCATGCCCCTGAGTCAGCACTCTGCTGCTGGCGTGCTATTTCAGCTTGAGGGAAAAAAAAAAAAAAAAAAGAAAAAAGAAGAAAGTTTCGGTATTTAAAGTATTTAAGCAGATGGAAAGCCACAAACTACAGTCGGTGGAGGGAGCGTGTTTCATGACTAACAAAATATGCCAGGTAGGCCGTTCCACTTGAGATATTTTCAGGAATATAATCACTTTCACACATCCTCATAAATTTGCCAAAGTGTTAGTTTTCCCCCATATGGATGGGGAGGATGCAGCATGTCATGACTGTTGCATGGCATCTTGAATGCTGTGTCTTCGTGGTGTATTTTTTCTTTTCCTTTATTCCCCCCACCCTGGCTGTAATTGCAATTAAAGTTTGATTTACTCTTCCTCATAATTAATGTAGGCAGAAGGTCATCCTTGAACGTTGTGGTGAGAGAGCTCCTTGGATAAGGCAGGACAGAGGAAGCAGAAATTAAATCTCTAATAATATCCCCAAAAATGGCCTAGGGTTGGACTGGAGCAGTGCCAGGGATGGTGTCCCCAGTGGGGTACCAGCAGGTGATAAAGGGATGCTCTAGGGGAGCCCCAAAGGCTGCATCCTTTCCACTGAGTTCCTCTGAATAGATGCTCCAGCGTTGCACGGGGGTAAACAAATGCAAAATATTTTGAAGTCATTCAGTCTAAGCATTGGATTCTTTCTTTTCTTTCTGGTATCATGGCAAAATTAAATAAAAGGACCCGTTTTTTGCATGTTGTTGATCTTTCACTCAAAATCTGGGCCCTTTTCCAGGAAAAATGAGCCCTTTTGTGAACAAAGAGACAGGCACCTTCCCAACAAAAGTCAGCTTTCAAATCCAATGTTCTGTGTGTTTGAAATTTCATGTTTCTGATAGGAAAATATCAATTTCACTCAAATTTGCAGAGCAGTGATGTAGTGGTGGGGAGACGGCCCTGAATGGATTGATGAGCACTTGAAGGCCAGATTGCCAGAGGGATTTAAAAGCAAAAGAAAAAACAGCCTTGTCACTGATTTTGAGCAGCTTGTGTTTGAATCTAGAGCCAGGCTGTTGGGCTGGAGCTGACCCTTCTGTCCTTTTCCCTTGGGGACTTAGAGCCTTCATCGTACACTGTGCATGTGGCAGGAGGGCTCAGCCCATCTCTCCTGACCAAACCCCAGCCTCAGTGGTTTATAGACCCTTTTTTTATAACATACTAGTGGCTGGAGCCAGGCTCTGAATTGGTGTGTGTTGGCCTTGCTCTGTTACCTTGGTTGGGTGCCCCACTGAGAGCTGCCTGCTGGTGTCTCAGACAAGGCTGGGCTTTGCCAGCAATATTTTACAGGTTAATTTGTCAAATCTCTGTAGCTCGATTATTTGTTGGTGGAGCCCTGGAGAATTGCTGGGGAGGAGATGCATTACGCTCCCTTGGACTGTGCTAACACACGGATGCTCAGCTGTTGGGCAGGGCTGCTGAGCTGGGTGTCCTAAATGTGTTCATAGTGCAGCCCATGACATTACCCTCATGGTAATGAGGGTGGCTGTGTTCCCCTGCTGCTGCATCCTTCAAGAGCAAGTAAATTGTTTTTTTTTTTTCATGTGTTCTCCCTGTGCCAGCAGAGGTGCTCCATGCTCGCTGTGATGCTTGAAGGAAGTGCTGGCTCAAAGGCATTATTCCCGGGGCTGTCCATCACAGAATCATGGAATGGTTTGTGTTGGAAGGGACTTTAAAGATCATCTCACTTCACCCCCTTAGCATGGGCAGGGACACCTTCCACTAGACCTGGCACCCTGTTCCTTGTCCAGTGCTCCATGGGAAGTTTGCCTGGTGCCTGAGCAGAGAAGTTCCCCCCGCTGCCCCGATGGGATTTGCTCCCAGGCTGCGTGTGTAAGCTTGCTTATCTTTGGAAAGGCACGGCGGCGCTGACAAGCGGTGCAGGAGATGGGGGCAGTAGGTGGATCGTTTTTAGCAGCACGCACGCACGGAGCAGACAGCTTGGGCATGTTCCAAAACACTTCCCACGCCCCCAGGCTGAATTTTAAGAAGCTGGGGCATCTGCACGTTCAAAACGCTACGGGGTGGAAGGGAAAAAAGGAAAAAAATCCCCAAGGCAGGCAGAGCAGCCAGCGCGTGGAAGGGGCAGGCAGCACCCAAAGGCTGATGTCTTGCTGCGGAAGGGAGTTTGTTGCAAAGGCTGAGCAGCTCCAAGCCGCTCTCCGGAGGGGCAGAGCACAGGTGAGCGTGGAGCAGCGGGCGCTGGCTTGCAAGCTGGTCTCGCTCTTGGTTGAGTGGGGGGAATGGGAAGAGGAACTTGAGTTTCCCAGGAACGGCGCCCGGGTGAGTGCCTGTTCCTCCTGTCCATCTGGGGTGGTGCAGCCTTTGAGGAGCTCCACACATTTGGGGTCCCCAGAGCCTTGCAGTGAGAGGGGGGTTAGTGGGGGATAGTCCTGTCTTCCTTATGGTGATGGGAATGAGTCCTGTGCTCATCCCACTTTTGGTGTTTCCAGGGGCTGCCTAGGATCCTGCCCATTATGAGCAGGAGATGCCCCACTGATTTCTTTCTGTGGGGCAGCCCTGGTATGCAGGACCAGCCTCATCCCCTTCTGCATCTCCTGGGGAAGCTGAAACAAGCAGGCAGTGGGCAAGGATTGACGTTGGGAACATACAGGCTCTGGACTTGCACCTCAGCCAGCTGGCTGAGGGCTATTTCAGCCCGACCCAGGGCTCCCTGGGGCAGGGTGGGATATCCAGCCTGAGCAGAGAACCTCTAGGGGATGGAGGACAACCTGTGTGTACGGTCCAGCAGAGTCTTGGATCCCCTGGAGTGATGATCTGAGTTCCTTTCTGAGTCCTTGTATAGCTTTGGATAAGTAGCTTCAGGCTGTGAAGGTTGGGAGGTTTTGGTGCTGGGTGTCCCAGCTTACATGCTGAGAACAGCCCCAGTTCTTGCTGTTGCTGCTCTCTTGGGATCCAAGGTCCCTGCTCCTGGTGGTGCGGGGCCGCGGGCGTCTTGCACTGAAGGATCAGGAAGGGATGGGTGTAAATCTGGAGAGCCCAAGCTGCCGTCCGCGTTCCTCAGATCAGCAATCCGGTGTGTGCTCTGTGATCCAAGGCTGGGGAGCGCGCCCATCCTCACGTCCCAGTGAGCTCCTGTTGGCGCTGCTGGCGAGGATGATGATGGCGTGGCATCCTGGCAGCCTGAAGCCATCCTGGTAGGGTGGCTGGGCTCTGACGGCTCCCTCCCATCTCGCTGGGCCAGGCACTGGGGGATGCTCCTCCCGACGCATCACGTGCACGAGGGGCATCTTCCCAGCGCTCCCCGTGGCTGCCTCCTGTGCCACTCCTGCTTCCCATGGCTGCTCCTGTGCCACTCCTGCCTCCCTTGGCTGCTCCTGTGCTATTCCTGCTTCCCATGGCCGCTTCTGTGCCACTCCTGCTTCCCCATGGCTGCTCCTGTGCCGCTCCTGCTTCCCCATGGCTGCTCCTGTGCCACTCCTGCTTCCCCATGGCTGCTCCTGTACACTCGGCAGACGCTCTCTCTGGCAGCGTGCAGCTCACACTCTGCCCTTCTCCTGGCAAAGCCGGTGGCTTATTGAAATATGACTTTTGCCTGGTGAGGAGACAGGGAAACTTCTGAGGAGCGAAAACTAGAGAAGTCCAAGGGGTGCTCCAAGATCAGAGCTTTTTTCCTTTCATTTTGGGAAGAGAGACTTCTTGGGAAGACTCTACTTCCTAAGTATCCCTCCAGAAGAGGCTGAAACAGATTCTAAGTATTAAGTTGTAAGTCTCTTGGTACCAGCAGAAGTGGCACTCTCCACAGTGCTCTCATCTGCCTGGTAGCCTCATGGCAAGGAGTATGCCCTTGGCAACGGGTGTTTCTGGGGTCCTTCTGTCCCTTGTCCCTTGGGTGGGCAGGAGTACATTTGCACCTCTGGCACCCAGGGGAGGAGAACTAGGCCCTCCCAGTGCTAAACACAAGATGCTCTGCTGTGTCCCCCAGGGCGAGGAAGAGGAGGAGGAGAAGGAAGGCAGAGAGGGATGGGATGGACCTAGGGTGCCCCGGGGGACTGGCTTGTTTCTGCTAATTAGCAGTGTAACCAGCCGTGGCACAGCCCGGGGCTCCTGGCAGATAATTACCTTGCTAGGTGCTGCGAAGGGAGCAGAAAGACTTGCTCTCCACGGGGACTTGAAAACTTCCCATTCTTGAACAGATTTGGGAAAGGCAACTCAAAAAGAATAGTGTGGATATTTATTTTAACGGAGCGATTTCTGCCAGGCAGGCAGGCCAATTTGTTACTGAGGTGACACATTCGGTTTTAGCTGTAAGAATCAAGATTTTTCAGCTTTTCTCCTTTTTCAGTCCCTAGGGCAGGGGTTGGCTAAGTCATAGGGAAGCTGGGGGTCTGCATAGGAACAGACTTGGAGTTCTGGCATCTTCCTGATCGAGCATTTATAAGCTTATAGGTGTTTCATAAAGCAGAGGGAGAAAAATAAATGTGGAAGTGCCCCCAGTCAGCTCATTGCAGCTCGGTGAGGTTTCCATTGGGCCAGGGTGTCCTGCCATCCCTGTGCTGTGGGTGGCTGTGCAGACACTGCCCGAGGGCTGCCGGGGGTCCTGGCCCCAGGGCTGGCTGCTCTGCTGTCCTGGGATGGCTCCCTGGAGCTGCCTGCGGGTCCCTGCCAGAGGTGCCAGGGCTGTGCCGGGAAGTGCTGTCCCTTGTGTGCTCCCTGTGCCCGACGGGTGGGATCGCTGCCGGCCAAGGAGCATCTGTGCTCTCCTTGCACCTCTCGACGGGGCCAGGGACCTCATTAGCTGCCTCCATCTCCTTTCTCCTCTGTTTATCTCCAGTTTTTCAAAGGTTTGCCTGATTTTTTTTTTTTATTATGTCTTTTTTTTTTTTCCTGGCTCGAAGGGAGAAATGATTGTGTGAGTCATGATAGAGCCTGACAGCTCCCTGTGTGCCCCGCCAGGCTCTACTGAAATTGGGGCTGGGGGGCAGGGCTGCAGTGACTGCTGCCCGTCCAGGTCCTGTTGCGGGGAGTGGGGAAGAGCCATCGCTGCCTTTGCCCCTCATCACCCATTAACCCTTTGGTCTGTGGTGCTTGGCAGGGGGTCTGGCAAAGCTCAGACCTCCAAGGAGAGATTGCAGGCAGATTTGTGATTCTCGGGAGAGTAGAGGGAATGTCATGACACTGGGTGGCAGGAGAGCAGCAGGGTGGGAACAGCTTGAGCTGAAAGCTCAGTGTAGCCAGCCCTGCTTCTGTCCACTATCTGTAGGGAATTTGGGGCCCTGCTGAGCTAGAGGAAAGCTCCTGGCCACATGCATGTGCCTTGTCCAGGAATAGGCTGAGATGCCAGGCTTGTCTGGTCGGTGGATTTGTCCCATTCCAGTGCAGCCAGGATGTCTGCTTCCATACAGAATGGGGGTGCCAGGCTGGTGCTTCCATGCAGAGTGGGGTCCTAGGCTGGTGCTTCCCACGGCATCTCCCTGCTGAAGGAGCACAACCACTGTGTTCCAAGCACAGAAGGATGCAGGGGATGGCAATTCCACCTCCACTCCTCGGTCGGGGCTGGGGGTGCCGAACTGCATTTCTCCATCTGCCAGCCCTGCCTTGTTGGCAACCTTAGTCCCCCTTCCTCCACACCCCATCTCCCTCTGGAAAACCAGCAGTAACTCTTAGTCAGTGCTGTCTCATGGACCATTACCTTGGAAATCCCAGGGAGAAGGGTGCTTGCCCGTGGTCCTGTGTGGCCAATGTCATCCTCTGCAGCCCATCGTCACCCTGGCACTGCTGACGTGGAGGGCAGGGCCATCCTCACCTCTTCCTCACTTCTCTGGGATGATCCCAGCATCTCGCCTGTGCTTTTTATAGCCCGTGCTTCCCAGCAGGCTCACCAGCTGACCTGGATACAGCCACACCGCATTTGGGCTGAGCTCCCCTGCTCCCTCCTTGTGCTGGGGTGGGCTGGTTTGTCAGTGCTCGTCGGCACCCCGGGTTGCTCTAACAAAGACAGAAGCATCCGTCATCCTGCTCTTGCGTCAAGCATTTCCAGTCCAGGCTGGGTAATAAGGATTGCTGCGAGCACGCGCCGCCGGATCTCTGCTCCACGGGGATCCCTTCTCTTTAGCAGGTGCTTTTTCTCCCAGATGCTGTTCTGCAGAGAGGAAACAGGGACAAATTAGCATCCCTGGCATTTCTGGCTTTCCCCACTCCTTGCCTGCCAGCTTCCCCTCCCTTCTCTTTTTAAATAGATTCAGGTCACGCCTGGAATTAGGGCTCCCTGAACTGCAGTGAAAGAGCATTTAAACTGCTTACCATCGATTAGATGGAGTAGTTGAGGTTTGGTTTGTGCCCCACCCCTGTCCTCAGTTTTGGATGGGTGTTCACAGCACATTACTCCATCTTTCAAGGCCTTTGCCATCATGGGCTGCTCTTCCCTGCACAGGTGGGTCTGGGACCCTGGAGGCTGCTCCCTACTTTGCACCCCGCCAGCAGCCAGCTGCTCTCGACACAGAGACCTTGCAGGAAGGCATTTTATTTAGCCGGCTTCGTTTATCGCAGCGCTCTGCCTGGGATTAGACACAGATAAGACGATCAATAAATCCTCCTCTTGGCTGAGATGTGCCGTGAATTTTTTGGGAAATGGTAGAGAAAGGAGGGCACCCATTCAAAGGCAGCAAGACTGGCTGGAGGTGAGGGAGGGGACAGCCAATGCTTCGAGGTGGTGGCACAGAGGGGACCCTGCCGTGATCCCGCTGCCAGTTTTTAAGAAGACATCTGTATGTGGTAGAGGAGAAAAGAAACCCCGCGCTGCCGCTGCGGCTGGTGTGACTGTACTGCCCGAGAAAGTAGGTCAGGCTGTGCTGCAGAGCCCCCAGCACAGCGGGACACCCACCTCTCCCAGATCCCCTCAGCTCTGCTCACAGCCGGGCACAGCCAGCCTGGCACCAAAGGCAGCCGCTGTGGGGCTGGGTTGGGAGCAGCCCCTCACCCCGGTGCCCGGGCGGCTCTTTGGTCCTGCCCTGGTGGCTCTGGTGAGGGTGGCAGCGTGGGCTCCGTGCAAGAGGAGAGGCAGAGCTGGAGGGAGGAAGGCAGGAGGGAGGGGAGGCTGTGCTGCATCTTCCCTGCCTGCATCCTTCAGCTGCTCTCCTGTCTCCAGAGAGGATTTGGCTGCAGGAGGGATGTAGGATGCAACCCCAGCATCAGAAAGGAGCAGCTATTTCTCCCTCTCCCCAGAATTTTTGGGTCTTCCACTATCTGGGGGTGGGCAAAGCTCAGCGACACGCCCCCTCCCCCCTCCCCTTCCTTTCTGGGACTGTTCTGCATTGTCAGGGAGATTTGGGGAGGAATTAAAAATGGTTAAAGGCAGAGGCTAACGCCAAATCTGCAGGGATTTTGGGTGTCTCACATGGATTTCAAAGCCTCCTCAGAGGGGAAGGGGGAGCAGTTCAGACAAGTGATGGGGTTCCTGTGGACAGGGCTCGGGCAGGACTGGAGGATGTCCTAGCTTGGCCCAGGAGGATGCCTCGTTCCGTCATCACTCCCAGGAAGGTTTCTTGGCTGCTGGAGAGAGGGGGAAATTAGGATGTGTTTTCAAGACGGAGGTGTTCCAAATGCAAATCCAGAGTGTCTCTCCTGCGCAGCACCGTGCTGTAGCTGTAGGAACACGCTGGGAGATGGAAGGAAACTTCGGAATTGCCTTTGCCACTTGACACAGATGGGCTGTCTCTCCTGGGCACTTTGTGGGGAGGGATGCTGTGGGGCTGGATCACAGCCACAGGAGCATGGCTTGCTGTAGCTGGCACTGCCAGGCTCAGGGGGGATGACAGCCCCATGCTAACATGGCTCTGGTGACACCAGTGCCATGACCCAGAGGCGGGCAGGGACACTCTGTCCTCCAGCAAGGACCTGACTGATCTGAGAGTGCTAGTGGTGAAGATGCAGTGAGCTGAGCGAGGAATAAATTGAGTGTGTACATCACAGGCAGGTCTGGGCTTTATTGATTTTCAATGAAAGGCTGTGTCATGAATTTTTCTTTCCCACTGTATTTGCTGGAAAGTTGCATCTCGTCTCCAAGCATTAACCACTAACTAGAGAGCTCATTTTTCGCCCCCCAGGAGATGCCCCGGGGGGAGGCAGGTTTGCACATGGTCTTTTTAAGCGTGTGATGGATGCAGCAGCTTTACTAATCCAACACCAGAAGAGAAAGCCAGTATTAGCAGCGGAAAATGTTATGTCCAGCAGTTCAAGTGACTTATTGCCAAGGGGATGAGCGTGTGATGCCTCTTATTTGATGGGCTGCTCCAGGATCCATCTGGGAATGGTGTCCTGCTGTCCCCAAGAGGGACGGGGCATCATCTGGGTGTTGTCACTGCTTTTGCTGGTTTGCCTTTCCTCTCAATGACAGGAGGACTCACAAAGATAAGGAACATATTCCCTATGGTAAAACCCTTTGGGAAGCTCCTGTTGCATCCTGCTTTTAAACTGGTGTTCAGAATTTGGAGCATCTCTTTAATCTTGAAGTCATTGTTTTTAAACATTAAAGAACATTTGGGAATGAGTATAGCATGAAATGTTTTAGGAGACATTTCTCCCTATCTTCAGAAACTCTTACAGATCTTTGCTTCTTTATGAATGTGTTGAGGACTTAGGGGAAAGCACTGAAACCAGCTGAGGGATTTAAAAACAGATAACCAATGGAGAAACTTGGAGAGGCTTAGAATGGGTTTGTCTGGAAAGGAGGTAATAGAGAGGAGATGTTTGGCTAGAAAAGAGGTGATGGAGAGATGTTTTACTAGGTTGTGGGTAGCACTGTGCAGTGAGATGTGCAGCTTGTGTCCTCACAGGGAGAGGCTGGGAAACCTTGCAGGGTTGGGAACTTGGCTGGAAATTCCCTGGAAGGGTTAATTCTGGTGCCTGGATATAACTGGATGCACTGAAGCTGAAGTGGAGCAGTATGCAAATCTATCCACTTTCATAAACTGCTTAATTAGGCGAATGTTAATGAGACGTTAATTACTGTTGTGCCGGCGAATCCCACGGAACGGAGATTATGTTTCTCTTCAAACATCCAGTCTTAATTATAACTTGTGCTTAATTCCACTGTCTTGCTTGGGACGGAGCTGGGTAGGGAGGATGAGCGCCAGCTCCCATGGCTGCCCGCCTGCAGAGCATCCCCCATCCTTGCCCATGCCATGGTGGTGGCTCTGGGAGATTGGGGATGGAGCTCTGGGAGCAGCAAGGGTGGCTTGGGGACAGTGGCTGTGAATCCTTCGCTCGCAGCTGTCTCCTTGTGCTCGGGTCCAGCCCGCCAGCAAATCCTTTGTGGACAAAACCCTTTGTCCTTTGTGGGTTTGAGAAGCCTTCGTGAAGTCCCTGTTGGTGCCCTGTGCACTGCAGGGATGCCACATTGCTCTGCTCTGGAGGTGCCTGCCCCAGACTGGTCAGACTGGGGTAGGGAATGTCAGCATCCAGCATGTGCCTTGTCCTCTCCTTCCTCACTTTCTGTTTTTACCTGCTTTGGTCTTCCAAGTAGGACTGCAAATGCATTCTGTTGCCTGTGATTTCTAGTTCCTGTATGGGTTTCTATGGCAAATTGCCAGAGGTCTTGCTTCCAGAGTGCCTGGAACACATGAATATTTTTGAAGTATGGCTTCCACTTGGAGATCAGCAAGAGATCACAGCAGTGATGAGCAGAGAAATGGCATCCCATTTTCAATTTGAATACCTATTATTATTATTATTATTATTATTATTATTATTATTATTATTATTATTATTATTATTATTATTTTACAGGGGTTTCATTAAAGTTCAGGATTATATAGTGCCTTTAAATGAGGTATTAGTGAGCCATGGACTCTACATCCTTAGGGGTTTTTGGCTGGTTTTCCTCTGTGCTTTGCCGGTTTGCTGGAACCTCTGGGCTAACCACAGGGCTCTGTGGGTCGTTGCTTATTGCTGCTAGCTGGGTGGCAGAGAAGACAGCATCCTAAGGCTGAAACACGAGGTTTGGGCTCCATCAGAGCTTTTTTGGTATCCCTGTGGAAGATTTCTTCCAGTGGCCAGGCTCTTTTTCCCCAGGAAGGTGTTTGCTTTGCCACTGCTGGTGGTGGGAGAGCCCATGGGCTGCCTGCTCCACTCCTCCTGGCACGAGCTTCACAGGATTTTAATCACACATACACTGGTATCTGCATGCTCAGAGCTTGTCGCCAGAAACCTGCAGTTGGGAGCAGTGACAATCCTCATCCCAGGCCCTCTCTGGTGGCCGGCGGTGGCTCGGGAAGCTGCCCCGGGGTCAGAGTCACTTGGATTTCCTCTGCAGAACGCGTGTTGTCCCTCGAGCGATGATTCTCTCCATTGGGTATTTTCAATTACAAAAGGTGTCAGTTTAGGTTTCGTTTCCTGTGCTTTTTTTCTTTTCTTCCCTCTGTTCTGACTCTGCTGTTTGATTTTCAGACAGGTTTAATATTTCCTCTCCCAGCAAGCCGGCAAGCCCTGGGGACTTTTGTGGGCGGCTCCTTTGATGGCAGGCAGTGTCCCTGTGAGAGGGATGGGCTGGAGGACCAGGGGCCGACAGGATAGGGGTGTACCCATGGCACCACCCACCAGGGCTCCTGCATGCCTTCTCCAAAATCATCTGAACGGGGAAGTTTTCATCTCCTAAAAAGCTTTTCTACCAGAAGAAATGTGTCCAGCAGCCAGGGAGTTTTGCCTTTTTTCTTCTCTTCTGCATTCTGCATCTCTCATTGTTGAAGCCTCTGTTAATTCATTAAGAATTAATTAATGGCAATTTCTTCAATTTTTAAAAATGGCAGGATCTAGCCACGTACCCACTTGCAGAGCTGCTTGCTGCTCCCTCCTCCCCTCTTGCAAATCTCCAGCAAACAGGGCCCTGCTGCACAGTCAACAGCTGCGTGGGAGGCAGAGCCAGCACTGTGCACACGATTCCAACCAAATACAGAGTATTTGGGAAACATGGGGACACCAAGGCCAACTCGAGGGGGACCCAGGGAGGTCATTGTCTGTGTTGAGCCCCCACTGCTAAGATGCTCCTGTGTGTCGGTGGCTTCTGTGCTGCTTTTCAAAGCCCAGAAAATGCCACAGGCAGGACCAGGTGCTCCAGTGCAGCCCCCCAGGGTGCCAGTACCCGGGGTGGGTGCCCAAGGGGAACATCACAGGCAGACAAGCAGGCAAGAGAGGAGAAGCTTTCACTCAGTGTTCTGCCTGCAGCTGCTTGTCCCTTCCAATTGCTGAGCCTAGCACCTGCTGGCTTTAAAATAAAATAAAAGGAGGACAGAGGAGAAAGGAGGATTTGGCTAAACATCTAAATTAGCCTTATTGTGCTGGGAGCTGAACTGGGCGTGGGGTAAATCCATTCCTGCAGCACAGTGTGTGTGTACTGAGTGAGATGTTGAGGGATAAATGACTGTTTTTTATACATTATCATGGCCTGACAGCCGTGAGGCAGGCAGAGTCAGTTCAAAGGTGATAAATGAGAAAGTTTGAGTTAACAAAGTGTAGTTGTCTCTCATTAGGGGGAAAGGAGTTCCCTTCACCGCCAGTCCTTGGGCTTGTGCAGTTGGGATTGCTCTTGTCCTTCATTTTGCTTTTTAAAAAATGCTTGATAATTTGTTTTTTACTTACCTTTGCTTGCCAAGTCCGTGGTATGATACATGGGTTGTGTGCTGGATGTGAGGTTCTCTTGCTAGTGCTGGGTGTGTGCTTGGGGATGCTGACGGTGGGTGGGGATTCTCCTGGGGATGTCAAGGCAGGGAGATGTGCAAAAGGGGCTGCTCGGGGCTGTGGGAGCAAATCTCTTCTCCCCTAGGCAAGGGAGGGGGAAGAAGTGTCTCCCTGGCAATAAGCCAGAACCAAGAAAGCAGGTCTTCAGCAGGAACCTGCAATATTAAATAGTCTTTTAATGAAAAATACATCTGCTGTTGAGCTGCCTCACAGCCCGAGATGCGGGCGTGCTCTTTGGTTCCACAATAGTTGCTGCAGGACCTTTTATTTTACAATATTTGAAACAAAACTGGAATCTATTTTTAATTCTTTCCCTTTCCCCCTTTCAGTTTTCTCTTGCCACTCAGCCATTGTGCTAACCCTGCAGTAAGGGTTTGGGAGAGGCCAAGGGACAGGTTGTATGCCCAGTTTAGAGTAGGAGGACATCCCTGCATGGTCCCTCTGCCCAGTGACCCTGGCTGAGGCTGTCCTGCTCAGAGCTGCTTTGCAAAGACAGAGAGAGCTTTGCCTGGCTGCCATTTAGTAGTTCTAGCTTTTCAAGGAGGAAGGGATTTTGTTTTTACTGCCAGATTTGGGGCAGACCAGGCAGGATCTCCTCAGCCTGGATTTCAGATTGTTTTACAGCAATCCTGCCCGGAGGCAGAGGTAAAGGCTGGGTCACAACACTTAGTTTGCTCTTTGCTAATGCTTTTCATGCTGGAATTTCTTAGCAATTCCTGGAAAAAACAGCCATTGCAAAGCTTATCCTGCTGGCAAGGAGCAGAAGGGGCTGGGGAGGTGGGCTGAGGTCCTGTGCAGGGTATTTGCTGCCAAATACCTGCCTGTGGTACATTTTAACATCCCTAACAGTGGTGTTTGTGTGTTTTGGCAGTGTCTGGCCCTGCCAGTGCCATGGGCAGCCCCCCAGAGCTGCCTTGCCTTTCCTGCCACCCACTGCCTGCAGCCACAGAGGCCCCATTTATCTAGAGCAATGAGCAACTTTAGAAAAATAACAATAAAGAAAAGGTATGTGAGAAACATCTGTGAAATAATAACAAGATCCTGGGGATGGAGCTGCTTTCATCTGGGAGCTCTTTGTGAACTGCGGGTTGTTCCTGTCCCTTGTTAGAGAGGGAGCTGGGCAGCGATGCCCGCTCAGATCTTTTTTCCTTTCAAGATCTCCCATGGCATTCCACAGGCTGGCGAGCCTGGGCCTTGCCAGCACGTCCCTCCTGCTGCCCGCTGTGGAACTGGTTTTTAATCCTTCTAATCAGCCCCACATCCAAGCCCAGCAGCAGTGGGAGAGCTGGGTTCATCCGAGGCTGTCGTGCCTGCCTGCCATCTTACATCCCAAGTGAGGAATATGGCAGGGCTGGGAGCTATGGAGTGTGGAAACCCCATGTCTGGCCTAGCTTTGTAAGGCTGAGCTGCCAGCTTTGCAGCCAGTCTCCTCCCAGCCAGAATAGATGCTGCTTTATGCTTGTGCCAGGTCTGGTCCAGACCCTTGGGGAACACCCAAGCACTGCAAGTGCTGGCAGGCACTGTGTGAAAATGTCCATCAAAACTGCGAAAAATCTGGTTTGGCCAAGCTAAAATACTTATGGGACTCTGTTGAAACATGTGGAGGTTTTTGATGCTCCCGCATTGGTGCAGAGGAGTGTGGACTCTAAAGACTGGTCTAGAGAGAGCTGCCCCCATGAACAGCCTGTGAGCAGCCCCAGAGCAAAGTAAAATATAAAATATATAAATATATATAAGTAAAATATATAAAATATATAATATATATAAAATGTACCACTGGCAGGAAGGAGGATGGGATGGAGGGCTCAGGATTACACATGAAAAGCCCACTGCCAGCCATGCCTTGGGCAGAGCTGCTGTTTCCACATGAAGCCCACATTGCTCTGCTCTGCTCCAGTGCCTGCCTGGCTGTTAATGTGTGGTTATTTGCACATGGCTTGTGAGGGCTTTCAGTGTGGTCCCTGGTTGGACTTCTCCTATAATAAAATAATTTGCTGCTCTGGAGAGAGGCGCTTCTGTGAGTGAGGATTAAGGTGTATTTCTGTGTTTGCCTCTTGGTCTGTGGCATGCAGGGATGTGTGGGTAAAAGGTGCTGTGTCTGATTTTGAGGCTCAGTAGTTGAAATGCCTAATATTGAGCTCAGGAAATGAGGGATTTCTGCAGATTGCTGGAGGTGAAAAGTGGGGCTATGGAGGAAGAACGGTGTCAGGCCCAAGGTGGGCTGGGGGTCTTGCAGGCTTGTTGTCACCTTGGAAGTGAAAGGAGTCCTGCTCTCCTG
Source organism: Sturnus vulgaris (assembly GCF_052056855.1). NCBI lineage: Eukaryota > Metazoa > Chordata > Aves > Passeriformes > Sturnidae > Sturnus > Sturnus vulgaris. The sequence continues at coordinate 2,664,698 of NC_142255.1, forward strand.
AGCCTCTAAGAGCATGTTTGGACACCAGTGAAATCCATAATGTGATTTCAGGTGTGGATACACACATTTACACTGCAGTATATGAGAGCAGGATGTGGTCCAGGGCCTCCTGGGGATGCAGGAGGCCAGAAGCAGAGTGCTTTTAAGGCTAATGAAGACACCCTAGAAGAAGATTAGCTTTGCAAGCAGCATTCCTGTGTGCTGGAAACAGGGGTATGATGAAGTTCACACTAAGCCCTTGGAGACCTCTGGAGCAGGAGTGATCCACGTGTCACAGCTATTATTGGAAAGGGTGGCTTCACTGCCTATCATCTGGCTTTGCTGACTTAGCTCCAAACACAAAGCATCTTCTCCTTGGCTGTGGCCAACCCACCTACTTGGAGTGGGTGATGATTTGTTTGTTCCTCAGCTCAGCTGGAAAAAATTAGTGTCCTTGTGGGAGGGTGGGAACAGAGAGCATTGCAGGGTGGCATCTCCTGAGGAAAGAAGCGGATTGCTGGGTTCAGGAGTTCAGCTGGAGCAATGTTCAGTGTCCCACTGCTGTCTCAAGGTGGTCCTGTTGGGCTCCTGCAGGCTGTGTGGGGCTGGGACAGCACTGCCTGTGGGGTTTGGTCAACTCATCCCCTCCAAGATCTCGAGGGAGCCGTACACAATGGCAGAGGCCCCCATCTTCACTCTTGGGGGGTATGGGGGTGCTCTTGCTTGGCCTGAAGCTGCCCAGAACAGCCAGGGTCTCCTCAGTGTGCTGCCACTTCCCCCACGCTCAGCCCAGATCGGCTTTCCCGGTGCTGGTGTGGCACAGAATGAGGCGTAGTTCCCTTCTTGGCTTCTGATGCTGTCAAGAAGAAGTGCTTGTCATGCTCCTGATTGGGATGGGAAGCATCCTTTGGACTTGGCACTGTATCCGTGCATCCCTGCAAAGCTGTGCTGCTCGTGGGGAGGCTCCCAGGGCTCCAACAGCAGCCGTGCTGGCAGTGCCTGTGGCTGCCAGCCCTCCTGCTTCTGCTGATCCAGCTGCAGATTCCCCTTGGTGCCACCACTAACATAAATCCCCGAGTCCCTTCTGTGTTAGACACAGACATGCAGTGGTTGCTTTGCAATGAATTCGGTTTTAGGGGCTTTTTAAAGAAAAAAACTGGAAATCATGCCTTTGGCCCCAGAACTGCTGCCCAAAGAACAGGAGCAGGAAGGAGGGGGAAGGTGCTGTGCAGGGAGAGAAGAGGTATCAAAGGGAGATGAGGAGTGTGGGAGGGAATGACTGCCAGCAGCCCCACCACTGCCAAGGCTGAGGAGATTTGCATTTGGTGTGCGATGCTGCTGCCCTGCTGCCTCTCCCTGGTGGGAAAGCTGTGGAACAACTGGAATTCTGATTCTCTGGGGACCTGTGAGAGCAGCATCACTCCAGGTCAAGGATTAAATCCATTACAGAGAAGCACTTGGGGGAAAGCCCTGGATGCTGATGCATTAAAACCATTTCCTGTGGAGATCTTCCACAAGGCAAGCAGGGAGAGGGATCGGGCACAAACCCGGCCCCAGAACTGCTTCAGCACTAATGGCTTGCTCAGCAAGCTGGGGGCATCCAGGTCATCAGCCTGGTGCTGGCTGCAGAAAAAAAAACCTGCAGCCCTTCTGAGGCCAGAGGTGGCTGAGACCCTTCCCCTCACCGTGCCCCTGGGTCCTGTGGAGCCAGGCTGCTGCTCGGCCAGCAGGTTATCAAACCTCAGGAGGATTTTTCCAGCCGTTTCTGTTCCAGCCACAAGTGTTGCACAAGTCCAAAAAAAACCATTTAGAGTGATCCTGGTCAGCTCTGACCACAAATGGTATCTGGGTCTCTGGAAGGTCGTGTTTCCTTGCTGTGCTCCGATGCCCAGCTGGGACAGCTGCCTGCACACGAGGTGCAGGCAGGTGTGCTGTGCCACTTTCTTCCTAGGTGTTGCCTAACAACTGAGAGGATGCAGAGAGCCTTAGAAAACTTCCCAGATGATCAGCCTTTTCCCAGAATGGGTTCTGGAGTCGAAGCAATCAGCCATTCTGATTTGCTTTGAAAAACATGTATTTTCAGTATGCATGTATTTTTCCCTTCTCTTCCCTTCCATCTTGCATCCCCACACACTTCCTTTCATTCCCCTCCTTCCTCCTCCTTTTCATGAGCTATTTTCAAATGCCAGGAAGGGCGAGATCTGAGGGGAGGAGGAGTAACTGAAAGGAAAAAAAAAAAAAGGGTGGTAAAATTATTTCACACATTTATGGGAAAAAAAAGAAAAAGAAGGTGTGGGTGTGGGGAAAGAGAACAGCTCCAGTTCCCAGAAGACAAAAAGCAACTTCATTCATTTCCCAACGTAATTTTATCAGGTAGGAAGGCTTAGTTACATTTCTGCAGCCCTGCAATTCCCAGAAATGGTCTAAGTTGTCCTTCCTGCTGTGTCGTCCTGACCTGGCACAGGTTTGGTACTGGGAAACTGGGGTAGGAGGATGCCAAATGGGAGGAAAAGAGAGGATGAGCTGCTGGAAAAACGTGGCTTTAATTAAGCCAAACCTAGCCCTGGGAAGGGTAGAGGAGATGTTGCAAATATCACCAGCTTCATAGGAAGCATTTTTTCACACAAGGACAGTATGTTGGATGATTTCCCGTGTTTAATAAATAGGATTAAACCCAGCAACAACAGCTTTTGCTGGGAACTAGAAGTTCGGGTTGTGATAAACTTTTTAGATAGCAAAATCTCCTTATGCTCAATTGTTTTTTCATCTCACTGGTAAAACTGAAAATAACTATTTTGGCTTGTGCAACCATTTTTGAAACGTGATTTGTTTGTCTTACCGTGCCTCTGACTCACAGCTACTGGAAAAGGGAAATAACCCAAATCCTCAAGGAAGCTTTTCTGAGTAGCTCAGTGCTGAGATGCTGGAGGTAATGCTGGAGGGCTGATGCTCTGGCTGTCCCATATTGAAGTTCTGTCCCCTTCAGGCCATGGAGCTTTGGAGAAGGCCCTGGACAGGGGGAATTTGGAGATCCAGCAGCAGGCATTAGCCTGCCCATCTCCCCGTGGGTGAGCCTGGGATCTTGGAGTAGGCTGGCATTTCACACCTTGGCGAGGGTGACATTTTCTTTGCAGCTTTTCCATGCTCGGAAGATGGCATTTCACCCCAAGAGGAAGCTGGTATTTATAAGGCAGGGCACTGGCATTTCATTCATTGTTACCATCCAGTGATTCAGACAAGGTCTCTTAGCCAGAAAGGTCAGCTGGGTCTCTGCTGTTCTTAGCTGCTTTTCTTTCTTTTTCCTTTTTTTTTTCCCTAAGGGGAAGAGGGAAAAACAAAGCCAAGTCACATGCCAGAACTGCTGATTGCTATTTTTCTTGCCTTGAAAATTAAGGTGTGCCAAGCTACATAAAAGCTGGGACTTTTCAAAGTCCATCTTGCAAGGGTGTCTTTGGAAACATTTTTTATTTTGCTTTGAGTTCCAAAGGTGCAACCCAGAGCCTGGTGCTGGGGCAGTGTGAGTGGGTGGCAGCAGCGTTTGCCCCAGTGCTGTGCCAGTGCTCACCATCACCCCAGTTCTCCTGCATCATCCTTTTTCTTGGAGCTGAAGCCCATGTGAGCCTAAAACTCCATCTTTTCTGGCCAAACACCAGGTTTTGCCCCCAGGGTTGAGGAGAGGGATGGGAAAATCAAGTGCAAGTCCCCTCTGTGACTATAGGGTTCTTGTTGGACTGGGGCAATCTAGACACTGCCAGGGCCTGGGAAACATAAATAAAATCAATAAGAAGCTGTTAAATTGTGCCTGAACCTCACAAGGAACGGCGTAGGGAATGCTGGCTGCAGAGATGTATCTGCTGCCACTCTGCGGGCTGTGGCACATTCATTAAGCATCTTTAAGATGGATACACCCCCCCAGTTCACCTCCTGCAAAAGCCTGGGAATTTATTTCCTCCTGAGCCATGCCATCAATCACTGGTGACGGCACCGCCTCGGCACCGCGTGGCTGAGCCGCGGAGCAGCTGGAGAGGCATCGGGCTGCCTGCCCTGCCACCCTGGAGGGGGCTGCCTCACACCCCCACAGCCTGGCTCTGAGGAGAGGGATCCCATTCCCTTGCTCTCTGCACAGCTGCTGGGGCAAAGGCTGTCTCATACCACAAATGCATCCGTGCACCTTTCCTGTGCTGTTCTGACCCCGCTACCTCATGCCACAGCAGCCTGTCCCTTCTTCTCTTGGCCATCCAGCACTGCCTGCATCCATCTCTAATCCCCACGGGCCAATGGCTCAGAGAGGACTTGATGGTCTCACCTCCTCTTTCCCCTCTGTGCATCCCCCTGTGATCCTGGCCCCTTCCTTGGCACCCTGGCTCTCCTCCCAGCCCAGTGCTTGCTGGGTGGATGCTGGGAGCTCCCAGGGCCTTGCACTGTGCATGTAAATGTTAGAGCCTGAAGTCTGGGCAGAAAAATTTTGCCGTGCCTGACTTGATGCCTGTAGCTTTTATCAGAGCAGCCAGACAGGAGCAGGACAAATCCAGCGATCCAGGGCAGTGTGGGGGATGCCGACTGATGGCTGAGCTGCTTTGCTTCCCCTCCCTTCTCCGCCTGCTCTGTTAGTGATGCTCTGGACTGGAAAGATGTGACAGGCCCACTTAGCAGGAGGAAAGACCAGCTGGAGGGGGCTGAGTGACTCCCCTGCCCTGCACCCAGCACCCTCTGTCCAGCCCTGCCCGGACCCTGTGGCTGCCCCTTTCCTTCCTGGTGCTGACATTTCACCCTCCAGTGCATTCAGCTGTCAGCCAGGCTGCACAATTCTTCAGTTTATGCAGAGGCCTCAGTTTTACTTCTTCCTGCAATTTCTTCTGATGCTTTTAATTTTTCCCCACTATCAGCTGGGAACCTACAGATTATCCCATAAGAGCAGAATAAAGACTTGTCAACCTTTCTTATGTGCTCCTTGAGATGAAAATAACTTCCTGAACCCCTTATAGTGCTTTATTTTCTGTCACTTCTGCTACTCTAAGTGTAATTTGACTGACTAAAGGATCTTGAAGCTAAAGGTAAAAAAAAGATAAACTAGACTAATAATAATAATAATGGTAAAAACTTCTCCTGAGAGGCTGATAAGGGCCTGGAGATTCATACACTGGCATTGCCTGCCAGGGCAGGTGCAAGCCCAGCTTTTGTTCCCCAGCTCCATAAGCCAGTGCTGGGGGTGGGGACAGCCGGTCTCTGCAAAAATGGGATGTTTTTCAAGAGAAGAAAGGTATTGTGTCCCCTGTGATATGGAAATGAGTGGGGAGGTAAGGGCAGGGAGAGAGGATTTCTGATGGTAATGAGGTTTTACATTGGCTTTCTTGCCTTGCCTCCATCCCTCCCTTTCAACTGTAGGATGGGGTTTCAAAGGCTGTTGTATTCTTTTCCTTGGATTATTTGTCATGTTTTTTTTTAACCTTGCCTGTTGAGGTTTTTAAAGATAAAAGGTGGGAGCCGCAATGAAGGAGAATTTTCCTTCCCCTTCATTGGAAGGGCTGGGAGATCCTGGAGGAGTTAAGGTTACTGATGTGAGGATGCTATGAGCTCTCATCATCAGGTTAGATGGACTTGGAAATGCATTTCCCATCCTGTCCCACAGCCTCAGCATGGCCAGAGAGGGATGTGGCCTGCTGACTAGAGCAAAGGCTGGTGCCAAACCTGAGACCATGGTGGCTGTGCCATCTCCAAGCACCGTGTCACAGCTCTGTACCACTGGTGGAAACCAGCCCCTCCACAGTTGTACTCTACTTTAACTCTTGGTGTTGCTTGTGGCACCTCCTTTGGGGAAACAGCCTCGCTTTCCCTTGATGCAGCTGAAGGCTGAGTATTGCTCATTTCTAACTCAGCTGCTTCAATAATCCTTGTGACTGTCCAGCAGTCAGCCTTATTTCAGTCCACGTTTGCCTAGATTCCAGCTTCCAGCCACTAACTCTGGTCCTGCTGCCTTGAGGAATGCTCTGTTTTCCAAAGCCCTTCCTCATGTTCCTCAGCTTCCTAGCTGTGCCTCTTGATGGAACAGACTGGACACAAACTTCCTGTGGAGACAGTTTCTGGTAGAATACTAAGGCTTGGGCTGAGTTCAATTTGTTGTGTAAAACACGGGCTGTTTGCTGAAAAGGTTAACTTCCTGCTCTGCAAAACCAGTGCTGTGAGCCCATGGATGTAGCTCCCGGGAACAAGGTGGGGAGCAGAGAGCTTGGGTCAAGGGGGACGAGGGGGCGTGGATGGATCTGAAGCTGTTCCTGGGCAGTGGCAGGGTTGCTGTTGGCTCTTTGGTGCCACTGAGTTCCTGCACAGCCAGCAGTGCAGTGAGAGCCTCGGGCTGAGCTCCCCTGTCAGTGCTTTTCATCTGTTGTCGATCTGAGGAACTTCACTGGACATCCCAGGGGAGCTGCAGGCCCCTCCTGTCCCTCCTGTCTGTCCTGCCCTGCAGTGAAGGACCACTGAAATGTGGCTGCTGATTCAAATGAGCTCTGCCAGGCTGCCGTGGGTCAGGAGGGCTCCCAGCTCAAATTCACTCTTCGGGCAGGAGCTGCAAGCAAAGATGCCTCATGGTGAGCTGTGCTGGTGTTAATTCCGGAGCTCCCTTTCTAGCCAAAGGCCTTGAGCTGTGCTGGTGTTGCTCCTCCCCTGCCCAGCAGACACTGCTGCTCAGCTGTTTGGTTTTATCCTTTCCTAATTTTACAAGAAGTGACAGTAAATCTATTCCGTATGCACAGGACTGTGTGGGGTGTTTAAACAATCATTTGCATCTAGATGTGGTGATGGCTTTGGGGTATCTCCTGGCAATGTGGGTTGGTGCAGGATATATTATAGTGTAAAAGTTAACGCTCAGAGTCTGATATTCAATCTGCAAGAACAGGAGAGCATCTGGCCATGAGCTGTGCTGTGTGGGGCAGTCCCATTGCCTATGGGTTCCTGGGGTGTCACAGGTGTCACCAAGGGGTGTCTCCTGTCAGACCTTCCTGCAGATACTGCCATTGAAGGGCTCCCAAGCACAGCCAAGGGTACCTACAAAGCTTGTCTACACATCCAAAAAGACCATTATCCTGGGGGGAGGAGGAGGACGAGGGGGACATGGCAGAGGAATATAAAGCTGTGGAGCAGAGGATTTATGGAAAGTTAATGGGCGTTGAATTGGCATTATGCCCCAGCAAGTTTTCATTTCCCTGGCTCTGTGCTGGCTCATCCCCAGAGCAGGGAGGGAGCAGGATGCACCCATAGCTGAGGGCTGTGCCCCAGAACATCATGGCCAGGGAGTGCAGGTAGCCAGACTTTGTGGCCCTGGGACCTTGAGCACACAGCAGGTGGCAAAGGGAATAAAGCAGAGGAAAATGAGGTTGCTCACTGCTGCCCCGTGGGCGATGCTGAGGGAGATGCTCCATTTTAAATCAAACTCAGATCAAAGTGGAGATGGCTCCTCTGCTGCTTGGGGATGCATAAGGTTGTGTCTGAGCTCATAACATAAGGGCAGCTTTTACTACTTAAAGCTATCTCCTTGCTCTGCTTCAGTCCTCAATGCCCTCACAACAACCCAGTATTGGCTCTGCTTCATGTTCCATTGGCTTGGAAGAGCTGGAGGGAGATTGCCATGGTTTCCCCTCCAGGCTGGAGTGGCAGCAGGGCTTGGCCTCTGCCTGCTCTGAACTGGGCAGGATGCTGGCTCTGTAGGAGAGTTATTTTTGAGGCTTCCTTTTTTCTAGCACTGGGGTAGGGTATTCCCCCCATTAGCTCAGCCTGCACCCCCAGGGTAAGTCTCTGATGAGGAGCCAAGGTGCAGCAGGGCTGGGGACTGGCAGCACAATCCAACCCTGTGGAAAGAACTGCATCTTCCTTCTCCATGGGGCAGAGAGAGGCCAAAGCAGAAATGCTCCAGTGTTGTTATTAGGTCTCTGGCTTAGGGATAACAGCTCTTCACCTGTGCCTCTTGAGCACTCTCAGAAGCAGCACTGATGCCTTGGTTTTTAGCTTTTATAATTTTCAGAATCTCTGCTGCTTAGTGTGCAGCTCTGAAACTTCATATTAGGTGTTAGTTCTCTTCACAGGGGAGTCGGACAAAACAATTCCTTTCTAGCCAGAGAATCAAGGACAACTGGTACCCAGAAAGCAGAAACAACGGTGAGGGAAAGGGGGCAAGGCAGGGGGCTGAGACTTCATAGCCTGGGGCTTTGGGTGGATCATTGACCCCAATGTGTAGATGAACCAAAACTTATAAAAGTGTAAAACTCGTGACCAGGATCTATCTGGGATTTGATTTGGGTGTAGCCCCGGCCGGGCTCTTGCACTGCCCAAGGTGAATCCTTTCAATAAATTCCTATTTTATCCGTTTTGCTCTGTCTAGTCTCTGTTCCAGGTCAGCCTTTCCAGGAAATAGCACCATGACTGCTTAAGACCTTCCCTTTGTCCCCTGTGCCCTCGACATGCCACCCTGGGGAGGGCTCAGTGGTCCAGGAACGTGACAGCAGTGCTTGGCATAGAGTCAGGAGCATCCTTGATGGGGCATGCTGGGTTTGGGAGCCACTGGTGACGGGTCAGCCCTGGGCATGTGGCTGCAGGTACTTTGGCCCTGGCATCTGCATTCACCCTCCTTCATGTTCCCCACAGAGCTCAGAGCTGCCTGGAAGAGATATGGGAGCAGCAAGGGGATGTGGTGAGATGGTCACAGGCCACACCCTGCTTGGTCCAGTGGTTTCTGCAAGACGTTTTTCCTGCTCTCATTGCCTTGCTCAGGCCTGGATGGATGAAATGGACTTTACAGCCCCAAATCCCTTAATCTCCAGTATACTTAGCAGTATTAGCCAGACTACAGAAGTCATATACACAGTAGTTGCACTCAGTGGAGGGCACTCTCACAATTTCATGCTGGAAGAAAATGTGTTATTCATTTTCCCTTGTCTCCCACCCATCTATGCAGAAGTACATCCCATGATAGGGATACGTTAAACATACAGAGAAATGTCATAGCAGAAATACAACCTGCTCTCCTGGCAATTAACCCAGGCAGCCTTGCAAAATCTGTGCAGGGTGAAATCTGCTCAAAGTGGAGCCTAAAGCTTCAGCACATCTTAGCTACTAATGCTAAGCAAGTTAGGCTAAGCAATTAATATCCTTTACTTCTTTACAGCCCTCCCTTTGTTTTTATTAAGCATCCCTGCTAATACATTTAGCAAAGCTCACAAAGCCTTTCAAAAAGCATGATCAGCTTCCATAATCTTATATACAGAATGATCACAAGCACCAGACCTAAGAGACTCAGAGCTAGTATGATTACCACTGGGTGGAGCAGGAGGTTATAAATTCCTGTGGCTGTAGATGACCACCCCAGGAGAGTTTCCCACTAGTGGTGTTCTCCATCTCTTTTTCCTCCTTTGAACACACGCCGCAGTTCATCCCCATTATGGTGGACAGTGATTATAGTTTTTTCTATCAATTCATATATGTTTTAATACTTGATGTAAGTCATCATGTTGTGATAATTTCCTTACCAGCATAAAGATTAATTCCAGTTGAAGTAGGTAACAAGTCTTTAACTAGTGTATAATTAGACTGTAACAACTGGCGGGACGTAACAGGAACTGTATAATTAAAATCATACCCTATAATTCCACTAAAGTTACAAATGCAAATATTCGAATGATTACTTGTATCTACAATAATATCACCTACCCACATAAAACCACAAAAGGTCCTTAAGAAAACATATCCTTTTCCAATATATGTAAGTGCAGTTGCAGGGATTTCATTTGCATGTGTTTCAAAATGACAAACATTTTGCTCAGTGTCAAGACATGTCTTGGGGTTTCATGGTGTTACTTTTACAGGTGAATCCTTGTTGTTCCCATATACTGTTTGTCACTTTGTGGTATCCGTACTTTATGTTCTACTGGAAAGAGGATGCCTTTATTGTGATTTAGTGCAACAACTGGCTATGTGCTGTACACTGAAACATTATATTATTAAGACAGAAACTGTGACCTTATTGTTTATGAGGTCATAATTGGCCAAATACCACCAGGATTGAAATTCTCTTCCAGTTGTGTTGTCCCAAGCTACTTTTCAAACCTCTGTGGGTAAAGTGCTGTGTTCACCTACCATTGTAATTGCTGCCACTGTGGAGTGCATCCACAGCTGAGTGTGGATACATCTAAGAGCTGGTGAAAGATTGCCCTGGACCATTCCAAGTGCCTCTACAATCAGCCAGTGGTCTCTCTCATTAATTTTCTCCCACACAGAGAGGCAATATATCAGATAAGAGCCATTGATTAGTCCCCAATGCTAACAGAGAGGATCGCAGTGGGTGTTCTAATTTGCTTAAATCATTTGTTGTTGCACTTAGTTTATTTAGGAGCACTTCAACATCGATAGCATTAGGACTCCCAGTCCTGTCCCTGTAACACCAGTTGCATCCCTCTTTGTTTGCTTTGAAGGGGGATGAGCAGAGAAAGGGCAACCCAAAGTCCTGGGTCAACACTTCACAAGTGATGTTAATTGTATACTATTACTTCTTAAACTATTATCTGTCATCACGCAACAACTGGTATTAAGTCTTGAGCAGCAGCTGGTATTATCAAGGCAATGAAACCTGTCCTGCTTACCTCTGCCCCAGGCTAAGTTATAAACCTTATCTGATGGACACCAGAAAGCAAGAGCCTTCCTGTCAGGTGTTTCAGGAATTGGGAACCCTGTTCCTATATAATCTAGGAAAACTATCTTCCCTTTGGATTTGTTAACTATCCACTAATCCGGATCATCCATCATTTTTATCCTTAGCTATGCTGTAGCAGTAACAGAGTCAATAATACCAAGACTAGTGAGATATCCCATTCATTCTTAGCTGATGTAAGAGTTTTTCTAGGAGTCAGTCATTTGTCAGTTGGCTGGCTTGATGGGAGAATGGTATATCCATCTTTCTTTTCCTAAACTTTTAACAGCAAAATAGGAACATAATAAGATGGTATATGGTACTTTCCACTTAGCTTCCAGTTTGTATTTTCGTGAGAACATCTTAATTAAAATGACATCTCCAGGTTTTATATCACGGACCTGTATTTCCAGAGGTGTGGACTGATACCATTGAGCATATTCTGTTATTTTCAAACCCCTCCTGCATATATATGATATATTGTGTCAACCATTCATCAGATGAGACCAGTTGGTGTCTTAACTGAGTATTCCCTTCTTTAATGAGGTCCTGTGTCAACCTTTCTTGTGGGAAAGGCTTCTGCCCAGCCTTGTAACTGATGTATTATCACTGACAAGTGTATTCATTGCTGCTACATCAGCCAAGGCACTTCCTTCCCTAATTTCTGTAGTGGCCTTGGTATGTGGCTGGACAATACATTGCAGCAATTTCTCTGAGTACCTGGGGCTGATTCCAGCACTTGTGTATTTCTTCTCCACTTGATACTTTTTTCCCCAATGATGTGAAAAATCCTCATTTTTTCCATAGCTTTGCCATTGTGTGGCATACCCTGAGTGCATATCAAGAGTTTTTTGGCTCGTTTCCCTTTTCTCAGTTCTGTACATGTCAGGGCTACCAGTTCATCCTGTCCTTGCTGGGAGTGTGCACTAAGCAATTAATACCCTTTATTTCTTCACAAGGTGAGAAGCCAGTCCCTCATCTTTACAGCTGGGTGTTTGTACATCCCATGCCTGGTGCTGCTCCTGTTTGCAGAGCTGATAACTGATGGCAGAGAAGACTTTACTGTCTGAGGAATACTTATGCAAACAATCACAATGGCTTAATAGGGAACACCCGGAGAAATCTCCAAAGAAAGTGCCGTAAATTCCCCTTCCCGTGGATTTATGGGCAGATTTTTCACAGATATTTATGGTTTCCCAGGTGCGTTGTTGTGACTCCTTAGCACAGATTTGCATGGCGTGCTCCAGGAGCTGATGAGAGGGGAAAGTTGATGGGGCAGCCCAGTGTTCATACCGGGATGGTAATGATGGAAATAGCTCCTTAATCCCATGGTGAATTCCTCCTGTGTGTGGCAGCTGTACCTCTGCCAGCACCAGCTGAGCACCTGGGGAGGCTGGCGAGTGGGGCTGGGTGGATTTAGGTGGCTCTGATCAATTTAGATGGTCCTGATGCAATGAAGGATAGATCACCTGCCACCTGTCTGAATGTGCTGCCCCATCCATGCCTGCAGGGCTGGGCCGTGCCAACATGCCCCTCCTGCTGTCCACAGCCAACCCATTGAACCCCATCTCTTTTTCTCCTCTTTTCCAGGTTCCTTGCCTCACCAGCAGGTCCTTATAGGATTTCAGCTCTGGTAAGTGCAGTTGTATTTTCTCCTCACTGAGTCCACGTCTGTTGCAAAGTGTTGTGTGGGGTTGGAGGGGCACTGGGGCTGGGCACCACAACTGCTCCACGGGCAGGTGGAAGAGCCTGAGTGTGCCCCTGTTAAGGTGCCAGCTCCTGCTGCATTTTGCTCCAGAATTATTTCCCCTGTGTGTGAAAACACGCTGAGATATGTCTGTCAGTGCCCTCCCATAATCCATGAAGGGAAACACTGTGGGCATCTTTAATCCTCCCTGGGTAAACTTTGTTGGATGGGAACTGAAAACTTTGGTGATTGGCATGATGATTGTAATAAAAGCTGGGAGGTATTGCCCTCTTGACGTGTTCTCTTTAAAAAGTATACATTTATAAAAAAAAGCAGCCTCTTTGATGTTGTCTGTTGGTTTGATAATTAAGTCCTATGGAAGGCACTGACATCAGCCATGTGCTCAAGGATTTGCCACTGATGTCCCAGGCTGCATGGCCCCATTGAACTTGAGGGGTTTTCTTTTCTTTAGCTGCAAATGGAGCCTAACGTTATTGAAGAGAGGATTGTTACAGTGATCTCAGGGTTTTGGGGTGCTGCTGGCATGACCTTGCTCTGAGACAGAGCTGCTCTATGACAGGGACAGCATTGTCTGGGACATATCTAAACATGGCAGGGGGCAAATGAAGGTTGTGGATCCTGGTGCCTAGGGAACTGCCCTGATGTCCTCTCCTTGTGCATCCGTCTCACCGGAGGGAATTGGGCACAGTGTGAACTTACCCCAAAAGCTATTCCTCACTCCAAAACTGTGCAGGGACTCCTGATCCGTGATGCTTTGCTTGTGACCTTGGCAGCCTCAGCTGGGAGCAGCTCAGGCCCTTGGGAAAGCTGTGCTGTGTGGAGGAAGCACCACTGCCATAGTCCAGCACATGGAGAAACTCCAGCCAATAGATGAAGCAGTCAAGAGATTTTTCTGTGTAAGGGCTGTGTAACATCAGGAAGTGAACATACAGCTCTGTCTTCCCAGACAATCCCTGCAAGATCAGGGCCACACTCCCTCCAGCAGCAAAAAGCAAGTGTATGATGCTGCAGAGTGGAGACAGGCAAGACAGGACCCACTGGTTCTCTGAAAAGGGGAGAAAGTGGAAAATGGCCTGGAAGAGGGGGCAGTGGGGGAGAAGTGGCCATGGTGGTAGAATTGCCTCTCCTGACACAACGTAATCAGCTCATGGCTGCTTCTCCTCAATCCCCTTACACCCCTCCCGTTGCACATCTCTCCCCAGACGTGACCATGTGTATTAGCAGAGATAAAAGCTCTCTTCCTACTCGGGCTCTTCTCCCCCAGCATGCTTAATCATGAGCCAACGTGGCAAACAGCATTCCTGAGAGAAGCCCCGGGCTTGACTCTCCACTCTCCCTGCTGCCTTTTGCCTCGGCTCCCACTCTGCCCCGCACCCCGGGGCTCCCCGCACACCCCTGCAGCCTGCGCAGCCATCACGTGCCTCTGATAAATGAGCTTCATCTGCACCCAAAATTAATCACGTTGTCATGCTGGCAGAGGATGAGGCAGCTGCGCCGAAATGCCTGAATCCCTGGCTAATTTATCACAGGGGCTGGATGCAGAACTGCTCTGCAGCTCCTGCTGCATGGGGACATGCTCCAGAGAGGCAGATGGTGACAAGGAGCTGGGAGGCCTGGGAGCAAATGCTTGGGACGACACATTTTTCTCCTCCCCAGAGCTCAGCCACTGATTTTCAACCAGGAGAACCTGGGGGGAGATTGTCTGTGCCCAGGAGGGCTGATGATGCTGGTGATAGCCTGGCTCCTCTGAGCCACCTCAGACCTGGAAGCTGGTGGGTCCTCCTGTGCTGGAGCATGCTCGGGAACCTGGAGCAGAAGACTAATGAGGGAATTATTCCAGGATTTCCAAAGCCATGATCTTTGTGGATGGTGGAAGCAGGAGGCACCCAGCCACACTGATGTGTCTTGTTCACTTCATTGCTCCGGTTTTGCTCATCAGAAGCAAAGTGTTCACTGGCTGTGCCCGTGCTGCCTCTGATGGGCTGAGATCAGCATGGAGAACCAGCTCCAAGCCCAAGGGATTCCACTGGGCCAGTTCCTGGTACAGGATGTCAAGGATGGGGACCAGTTGTGATGTTTGCTCCTGGTGTTGTGCATCTTTCTGGGATCCACATCATCCTGCTTGTTGGTTGCCAGCTGCTCCTCTCCATTTTCAGTGTGGGGTTGTTGGGCAAACTCTCTTCTCCTAAGTCCATCCCTAGGACAGACATGGATTTCTCCAATACATTCACCTTGCTTGTCTTGTGGTAATTAATTACTAATTCCAGACCAGACTCAGCTCTGGAGTGCTTGTTAACTAATTGGATGCCTTCCAGCAAATCCCAGCAGTCCCTCCTCGATGGGAAAGTCGTGCGTTCCTTGTCTGCTTCCTGATTGCTTTGTCCCCCCATAGTCGATGGGAGCACCTTGGAAGAGATCCACTGGGGCTGCTCTCCTGGAACTAGCAGGGGGCTGCTGACAACACAGCAGTTGCTCCCCTGGGAGTGCATAATAATGGACTGCAAAGCAAACCAACACATAGATGCCCTGTACAGTGACTGGTGGCATCCTTTGCTGAGCTCCCAAATGCTGGAAGAGGCTGGAAATCTGCTCTGCCCACTGGTCTCTCAGGGTTTCACACCGACTCTCTTTGTAGATGTTGTCAGATATGGGTTTTTTCCTCACAGCCTGGCAGAAATGCTGGAAAACTGTTGTCCTGTGCAATCTGAAGCTCTTCATTGCTCACGCTTTGCTGTCATGGGGAGAACTGGGCCCATGTTTTTAGAGAAAAAAGGCTTTTATCAATAAAATTGAGCTGCTGGTGCTCCCAGCAGCTTGCCCAGACAAAACATGAATGGCTTTTGTTAAAACTTTAAATCTTAATTTAGAAGGGCATGGACTCCCTTCGATCAGCCATAAGCTGGTATTCAGATAAACATGGTGATTGTTTTGTGGAGGGTGAAGGGGTGTTTTGGTGTCCTGTGCCTGAGAGGGCCCTGTGGGGTCTCTGGCCACTGGGCACCAGCAGTCAGGGGCAGCTGAGCAAGAGACAGTGGAAAGCTCAGTCTGAGCATCTCTGAGCCTCCTGCTCAGACCCTGCAGCCTGCTGGGCTGATCCAGGAGCTCTCCTCCCTCCTCACCTGCATGCTTCTGAGTGGATTTTGGGGCTGGGCTGTGCTTGTGACTCTGTTTCCAAGCTCTTTGGAGAGGCAGATGTGTGCGTGGCTGTGAGCAGGAGACATGTCTGGCCTGATGTTCATCCTTATTTCAACTCCCTCGAGGCCTTTGGGGGATGATGCAGCCCTCAGTCAGCACAGAGGAAGAATTACAGTTCTCTTGGCTCAGTTGCATGTTCAGAGTGAGCTGCTGCCAAGGCAAGGGCTCCCATGGGTGCCACCCCTAACCCTGGTGGCATGGTGATGGGTCTCGGTGGTCAGCATTGCTCAGCCTTGTTGGTGCTGCCTTATTTTTTTCCTATGCTCTTATTTTTTTTAAGTCAAGGCTACAGCTGAGGCTTTGTAGGCACCCCTTTTCCAAAACGTGACTGTTTTGTGCCTGATGTTGAGTGGAGAGGCCAGGGATGAGCAAGGAAGCAGCTGAGATGGGATGTGGGGAATTGGAGATGTGTGGTGACACCAGAGCATGAATTGGTCACACAGACTAGGAAATAACAGCTCGGGTTTCCAGAGAATGTGTTGAGAGAGTGGAAGGCAGCGCTTCTGGGATACTGGGATCCCCCAAGAGGTGCCTTTGCTTGGGCTGTGTGAGGAGCAGTGCTGAGGGTCAGTCCCAGGTCTCACAGAGGTAGCTGGGCTGCTGCTGGTGCTGGGACAGGGCAGCACCTCCAGCCACAGGGAGGCCTGGGCAGCCACTGCTGACTCTGCTCAGCATTTACATCCCCTGGGCTGGGAGGAAGCCCAAACACTGCTCCAGGAACAGCAGAGAGAGGCATCCCCGGGGCACATGGGGTGCTCCAGAGATGCTGAGACACCTTGGCAGAGGGAAACACTTGTCTGCCCAAAGAAAAGGCTTTTCCAGACTCTGTCAGAGTGTGGGGAAAGCCTCTTGTGGCTATTTTGAAGCACTTTGTGGTTGGACGTACCCAAGTCTTTTAGGACTTGGAGTACAGTTTCTGAAAGGACCTGTTCCCTAAAAATTCAAAGTAACTGACTCTGCAGATCCCTGTGTACCAACAGGCAGGGCAACACTAAGTGTGTCATGGCAGGGCTGACACCAGCCTGCTTTTTCCTAGGCACAAATAACTATGCCACAAATTGCATCAGACTTTGCTATCCATTAACAATCTGCTCCTTTGATCTTCTGTCAGTGTGAAGGAACTGGAAGTGTTTCTTTGGGTCTAGTCCAGCCCCAGGGTAGTAAATTGGACATCTCCTGTCTCTCTGTCTCTTGTAGAATCCATAGGGATGTAATGGATTTAGTGGCATCTTGCATTTCCTCTGTCAAGGCACAAGTAATGGTATTTCACCTTGGCACCCAGTGGTGCAAAACCCCTGCACCCACATTTTGGAGGGGGCTGTGCTGTGAATCCCTACCTGTGCTCCTCTGAGCTCAGCCTTTGGGGGTTGGGCATGGTTTGTGAGGGGTTGTGCACGGTTTGTGTGGGGGTTTGGCATGGTTTCTGTTTTCTTGAACCACCACACTCTTGGACAGAGCTGGAAGCACCAGCCTTGCTGGCACGCTCCAAAGACAACTCCAGGGAGCTGGAATAACCTGGTGTGACTCTGCAGAGCCTGATTTCTAGTCCCTGTCATTTAACACCCAGCTGTTGAGATCTTTTATGTGTATTCAAATTGAGACTTGGCAGGCTTAGGTAGCAGGGAGCTCACCTCCGTGACCAGGAAGATCTGTTAAGCTCTTAAAGCAAACTCCATCATACCTCAGCCAGGATGGGCAGGGATCTGAGCACGCCAGAAATGCTTTCATGGGCTGAGCTGGTGAGACTGGGTGGGAAACTGCTGTGTTACTGCTGGTATCCAGCCCATGGGCAAGGGAGCAGGAGCTTCCTTTGAGATGGGGTCTCCAGACACCAGAAGAATTACCCAGAGCCCTCTAAGGCAAATAGGAGCTACATTTTGTGCTGAGGTCTTGAAGGGAGAAGAGGGCTCAGCATCTGGAGATTTTCCAGGCAATGTCTGAGCTGAGCCTGAGGATCACTGCCTCATCACACTGGAGCTGGCAGGAGAAGATGGCTGCCCCCCTAAATTCCAGATTTGTCCATCACTAGCGATAATGCACCGAGAAATAAATGTCACTTACAAAATTTATGGGAGAGCTGCTTTGCTAGTCTCCTTTTTTAAGGTTATACTAAAAATTAAACCACATTTTGCCCCAAGGGGGAGCGGCAGGCTGTCACCGTAACAAATGTCCCGGTGTGTCACGGAGCAGCGCACATGTGTGTGCACACAGCGCGCACCGAGAGGCAGGGCGGCGCAAGCGGAGCCACTCACGTGGATGGTTAGCTGAGGAAAATCCTTATTTTTATACTTGCACTTTATATGGCAATTTCCTGGCCGCGTAAAAAAAAAAAAAAACAACCCCAAAACCCAAAACCCCCCCCCCAAACAACAACAAAAAAACATTCCCCAAAAACCCAAAACCAAAACCGTCGGAGAGTTCCACAAGCTCAAAACCGAGTTCCCAGTATAAAACCTGTTTTTGCAGCGACAGCCCGGACTCCTCGCCGGTGCGGGCACACACGGCCTCCCGCTCGTGTAGAGCATCCCATCCCGGCAGGATGGAATCCCGGAGCCCCGCGGCGTAGGCACCACCAGCTGGCAGGAGGTGTTGTTTTAAGGTTAAGCAGGAGCTCGGTGTGGCTTTGGGGTTTGTTTTCCCTCCGTGCCCCGAGCGCTGGGGCGCAGCTCGAGGTGCGGCTCCCCCCGGCCGCTCCCGTGTCTGGACGGGGCGCTCCGGCTGGGGGACGTTCATCAGCTCTGGCAGCGGAGCTAATGCGATTAAAGGCTTTTCTCACCCTCCGCTCAGTGCTCATTAACATTTCCCTGCTCAGGAGCTCTGAAGCGTCGCCTCGTCTCGCCTCAGCTTTGGTTTGTGACGAGGGGAGCGGGCGGGCGGTGCAGGGGGGAAGGTTCCGCGACCCTCTGGGCTCTGTCCGAACAGCGACAGGGCCACAGAGGGAGGGGACGAGCCTATGAGAGCCGTTGCAATGCAGTGCAGTGCCACCGACAGCAACGCTTCCAGCAAGGAGTCCTGTTTTCTGCCGGGGACTGGGAGCTGGGCAAGGCAGATGCCCTGGTTGAGGGAGGGTGAGGATGCCTGCCTGCCTGCCTGGTAGCCTGCAAACGGAGACCTACAAACAGCTTCTGTGTGGTGTCACAACCCCGTCCTCTGCGCAGGCAGGGAGAGAACCCAATTTTGGAAGCCTCCTTCCCAGATCTCGCATGGAGAACCAGGAGAGATATTTTTATTTGGTCTTACAAGTAGGTCTTGAGACATCTCTAAGTGGGTGCTTCATAGTCTGCGTGGAAATAAAACCCTCCCATGCGCCACACAAAGCCCTGCACAGCAGCACGGCTTTGCCCTGCTGCGTCTACCCTGTGCTCTCCTTTTGCTCCGTGTCCCTGGCCAGCTCTCCTGGGGGCACCCGGAGCAGGCTGACATAAGTTCTGACCCCTGCCCAGCAAGATTTGATGCAGAAGATGCATCTAGACGTTTTGTGGTGGGTCCCAGATGTCTTTTTAGTCATCTGAAATATGTCAGTCTGTGTTGAACCAAAGAAGAAAAGTGTGTTTGATGATTTTTTTTCCTGAATATTTTAATTCTTCCATCCAGAAAACCTGATTCTCCCATGAAAATTGTGTTTCCTGTTTGAAAACAGGTTGTTAACACGCCACTCAGCACTACAGAAGGCTGCTTTTCCAGGGGCTCATACTTGAAGATTGACTGATTTCAATATCTAGCACGCTACATCCTCTGATTCAGCCTTTTCCCTGCATCATCGGAGCTTTTGTGCTTTTCCTTTCTCCCATGTGGATCCTCTGGTGCCTTGCAAGACCCAGGCTCCTGCTGCAGCCTGGCTCAGCTGAGCTGAGGAAGACCTCTCCACTCTGTCTGCCTGGCTATTTCTATGAAACCTCCAGGAATTTAATAACTTGGAGATTTTCAGCTGTCACTCACAAGCTGTTGAATTTCACTGCTGAGTCGGAGAGTAATTAGGGTAGACAGACAACACGTGGGGCATGCAATGGCACAAGACTTGTTTTCTTAAGGAAACCATGCCAACAAAAAAAAGGAAAAAAGATCTAAAAATATCTCTTTTCAAATTTTTTGCCTTGTTCCACCTGCAGATAACTCTTGACTGGCAGTAAGAGAACGTGGGCTGCCTCAAGGTGGTGACACCCAGCACTGGGTGCTGTGTGGGCAGGATGGGTGTTCTTGTTCCTGAGAACTCAGCATGGTGACTTTGGTCCCTTTGAGGTGACACCGGGTGTGAATGAAGGATGTGAC
Source organism: Sturnus vulgaris (assembly GCF_052056855.1). Classification (NCBI taxonomy): domain Eukaryota; kingdom Metazoa; phylum Chordata; class Aves; order Passeriformes; family Sturnidae; genus Sturnus; species Sturnus vulgaris. The sequence goes on from NC_142255.1 coordinate 2,684,521, forward strand.
AGGAGCATTTCCAGCAGTGCTGTGCTGTTTCAGGGCAAACCCATCAACTCAGAACCATCTCTTATAAATAAAGGAGATTTCAATTAAAACCACAAATTGTTAACAGCCTGTTAAACTGCACATTCTGCCAAAGAGCAGAGCATTCTTTAAAGTACCTGTTAAAATACTGAATGGTGCTGCCATTGAGGGATTTTGGCTGGTTGCTGAAGGTGCTGCCTTCAGCCGTAGGTCTGTGTCTTGCTCCAGGACACTTTGGTGGTGCAGGAGGTCTCAGCTGAAGCAGCCAGCATCGGGTTTGGAGGTGATGCCTGATTGCTTTGTGTGCCCCATCTTGCCCTTTGGAAGGGGGTCATGAGCATCAGGAGCAAGGGGCAGGCAGGGTTGTGCCAAGGGAGCTACTGAGCCTCTTACTGTGTTGGGAGGAATGGAGGACGCTGCCTAAGGCTTGTAGTGGAACCTTGTTGCTGCAGGCAGAAACAGGCAGGAGGAGAAGGAGGAGGGTTGCTGCTGAAGGCTGCAGTTCCTGGTCAAATCGCTGCCCTCCAGGGTCTGGCTTTGTGTCTGCGATGCTCAGAGAAACCCAGACCCACACAGCTGCCTGCCCGTGCCAGCTTTTATTCCCTTTACCCGCTCCTCTCTCTCGGTGCTGGCGGGCAGCCCAGTGCCAGGCTTTTTATGGTTTTCTTTTTGTCTTTTTCAATGAGAATAAATCTTTTATCTGTTGACTGTGAGACTGTGCTGCAAACAGAGTCGTACAGATCTTGTGGTTTTTTATAGCCACCTCCATCTTCCAGGTTGATGGTTTGCAGCTTGGTCAGTGCCCGGAGTTGGCACCGCTGGCTTGGATGGAGATTAACCCCAGCGGCTCCATGCTGGAGAACGAGATGCAGGGTGCCCTGCCACCCCCATGGCATGATGTTGTCTCTGCTTGCCTTGTACTGAGCATAAGAGGAAAGGGAAAGCATGTGGCTGGAAGGAGGCAGACATAGAGCAAGGAAAACCAGCTCATTTTGCTTAATTATGACTGACTGTGACAGCCCGCATCTTTAGTTTGAAAAGTATCTGTGAGGTACGGGCTGCTTCTCTCAAACAGGATAATTATGTTAATTAAAATGCTTTCTTTATGGCAGTTCTGATTAATAAAAACAGTTCCAGTGCTCTCTTTAAACACGCTAACCTTCTGTTGTGCAGGAAAACTGGCTTTTCTCAGCAATTTATGACTTTTAAAACAGATTAGAGTGGGACGGCCTGCTGCTTTCACACAGTAACGCTTCCTCCCCGGGGGAGAGCAAGGCAGCCCACCAGCACAGTGCCCTGCTCGTGGGGAACAGACGGAGCAGAGCACTCGGGCAGCGACGCCAGAGCAGGCAGCAACATGTGCCCGTGTGGGAGCTAGGGATGGGAGGCATCAGAGAGCTCTGTGAGAGTGCCAGGGAATAAAAATACCACTTATTCCTCTAATTGCTGTTTATTTCCTCTGCAAAGTATTGCGATAATTAACAAGCTCCCAATTAAGAAAAAATTGTGTGTAGAGGAAAAGCAGGTATGGGTGCCAAGAGAGCTGGGTTTGTGCCAGAGCGTGGTGAGGGGCAGTGGTGGTGGTCCCTTTTGCTGGCCCCTGGGATGGGGCCTTCTGGGGACTCCAGACTCTGGAGGATGTGGTGATTTCCCAGTTCCTCACCAGAGACCTTTCCTAAGATGATGATTGTGTTTCCAGAGCTTTGAAAGCCTAGGAGCTCATGTGACCACTGGTGTGTGTTTTGTCCTCTCGCTGATTTGCTGGTCCTTGAAGGGGTTTACTTCCTGCGTGGGGAGGTTCAAGGCCCTTGAGCAGAGTCTGGTGTGGATTTGGAGAGGGGCTGAGTATTCACCACCCTCCTGAGAAGCAGTGGCAAATTGGGAGGGCTTGGCATCTCTGCAGATAGCTCTGAAAATATAATCAACAGGCGGTGTTCATAAGGAGGCACCACTTGGTGTTCATAAGGAAGATGGATTTGCTACACACTTGTCCACAAATGCCAGTCCCCAGCTAGATGCTTGTTCCCACTGTGGCAAGGAGGTTTTGTGTCCTTCCCACCCTTTTCCTTTTTTTCACATCTTCCCCCTGGCTTGCCACCCCTGCTGGCGGATGGTGCCTTAGGCTGGGCCAGATACTGGAGCAACACATGAAGCAATTCTTAGCTCCCACTTCTCAGGCCCAGCAAGGGATTCTTACAGAGGGGTAGTGACTTACATTGGTTCCCTTCCTCTATGCCCAGGAAGGGACCAGTACCCCCAGCAGCCCATCCTCAGGTTCGGGGTGTGCTGCTGAGCCCTCTGCTTGGGTAGGTGCTTTGGGAAGGGTGACTCCATCCTTCTGCCCTGCAGTAGCTGCCCAGAGGAGTTTGGGTCTGTTCTGCTCCTCTAGGAGAGGGGGAAAGTGAGTGCTTGTCCCCGACTCTGTGAAATGCTGCATGCGACCAACAGCCCCTGTCTAAAGCATTAGCTTGCCATCGAGCTGGGACTCTGGATGTAGAACTGGTTGACTTCATCGGGTTTGCTCAACCTGGTGAACTGTTGGCAGGCAGTCCCACTCCCTCTCTCTTGCCATGTTTGAAATATTTTAGGAAGGATTGGTGTGGGAGACGGGGAGTAAAACCCCTAGAGGCTTTAGTGTATGGAGTGTAGGCCAGGGTAGGGGCTGTGGGGTGAGGTTCCTGCACACATCCAGCAAGGCAGCTTTGCCCTTTGATGTGTTTGCAACCCGCAGATCTTGGTGAGCAGTGCAGTCATTCAGGGAAGCTATGCAGAGCTTCCCTGCAGGTTATCCCCCCAACCTGGGGGACTGCAGCCACCCCAGCATGGCTCCAGCCCCCTGGCACAGCCCTTTCCTTGCCCTGCAGGCTCGGCTGGGGCTGGCTCCGCTCCGCTCCACTCCTCGCTGCCCCGTTTACCTCTGCTATATTTACATGTCTATTTTATGATTTCAATTTTTAATGCTTCTGCTCTTTGAAGATGCTTAATGCTTTGGAGTGGAACATTTTCTTCTGAGTCCTGAGTGCCAACTGAGGACAGACCAATAAATCAACTAATAACTGGAACCTCATTTTCTGCTCCCATGGCTGTGAGTTAACCCTCTTTGTGCCTCCAAGGCTCTCCTAGTGCTTCCCATCTCCCTGGGCAGGAGAGCTGCCCTTACCAGCTATGAACATCCTTTTGCTGGGCAATGTCAAACCTTTGGGATTCCCATGCTGGGTGTATCTTAAGTGGTGATTCCTGGGTATGTCTTAAGTCATGGTTTCCAGCTGCCACCTTCTTTCCCTTTCTGTCACCACTGGTCCTAATGCCTCGTTGGGTCAGCAGAACTGGAGATTTAGGAAAGCAGCCTGTAGAGAGTGGGGAGCATGGTAGGTGGGTCTGGCAAGTCACCCAGTGAGACCCAGGCTGTTCCAAAGCTCCTCAGGATGGGACAGCCAAGTGCCATTTTTGTGGCTTTGTGATGCCACAAAATCCAGGACCTCTAACTGTGCTCTGCAGGAATGACCTCCAGAGAAAGCCACTTCCTTGCTGCTTGCACAGGGAACTCTTGCTCTGCCAACAACCTGTGGCAGAACTGGAGGAGCACCTCAGGAGGATATCCCATCTCCCTTTCACTGGCAGCTGGAGCTGATGAATCCCCAGCGCAGGAGGACGTGCACTACAAGTCTAACAGAAAGTGGCAGATTTTAGGTAAATCTTCTTTCCAGCTATTCAGCCTAGCTCCCAAGGGCTGAGGACTTTCCACACTGCTGCCTTCATTAGTCCAACTCTTATTTCCTGTTCTCATTCATCTCAATAACATCTAACCCTTTAAAGAAGCACCTGCTTTTACCTGATCCTGCAGCGAGGTCTGCAGGATGCTTGCAGGGCATCTGTTTCCCCTCTGCATGTCCACACCTGCAGGTTTGAGGATTCAGGTGCTAGCCCCGCTCTCAGGATACCTTCCCTGAGACAGTCTGCTGGCCTTACCTTGCTCTAATCCTTTATTGCCTGTTGAATTATGAAAGCACTGCTTGTATCACCTGGCAGATGGCCACAGAGCTGCCTCTCAGCTGCTCTTTAACTTCTGACTCCAAGGTGTTGCATGCATTAGTCTTGTCTGCTCTGCATCTGGAGCCAGGCTGTGCCTGGGCTGTGCTAATGTGGGGTGCCCAGGTCCCTGGGGAAGCCCTGGCCTTGCAGAACACAGCCATCCCTGAGCTCTGCTCCCCTCAGGGGGCTCTGGTACTGTAGTGCTGTACAGTGGGCAGGGGTGTAGGCAGAAGAGGCAGGGGGGTCCCCTGGGCCAGCAGCACATGGGGCTGGACACACCAGTGTCCTGGGGTGAGCCCTTCCAGGCAGGAGGGCTTGGCATCCCCATGTCCTGGTACCTCACCCGCAGTGCTTGAGGCCCCCTGGTCTCTCCACACCCTGCCACCAGCCACGTGCCCTTGCCACTGCAGATAGAGACTGGCAATGGGCTTCACAGGGCTCCATGGCTGCCTAATGAACATTCATTAAATGCTCTGTGAGCCAGGCATATCTCCTGGTACCCTTCCTCTGCCGCAGAAGCGCAGGGCTGCACAGCAGGACACCAAGGCCATGTTATTCCCCACCTTTGTTTTTTGTCTCTTTGATGCTGTGGGTTTGCTGCTGGGGGCTGGAGCCCCACAGATACATCTTCAGGGGCTGGGACTGCACTGCAGGTGCCCAGTAACAACCAGGAAAGGGCTCAGCCAGGGTTTGATTCTCTCTTCTTGTCTTGTTGTGATTTGTCCCTGGGGAGCTCTCACAGTCCTTGCCTTGGCACAGCCTGGTCTCAAGCCAGGAGTTTTAGACTTCTCCCCAAGCCAGGACTTGGTTTTGGCGAGCCAGGAGTGCCCAGGGCTGGTTGGCAGAGCTGCTCTGGTGCACAGCTGATGGCTCAGGCTGCCCAGTGCCATCTCCTTCGTTCCCAGTGAGTGCTGGGAGAGGGTGGGGAAGGGAACAAGGCCCTCCTTCCAGCCTTGTGTTCGGTTGCTCTCTGATGGCCTGCCTTGTGTTTATCCATAATCATATTGTGGTGACACGGCTGCAGTTTCCAAACCCATACACAAATGCTTAATAACCCATGGGAATGCTTTCCCATTCGTTAAGGAGCACAGGCTGGGTCCATTTCCCCTGGTTCTGCACAAGCCAAGCGTGGGGCAGCATCTCAAGGCTGGTCCCCTCTCTGCTGGGGACTTGCCCTGGAGTGACACCACCTCTGTCCCCTGCATCATCCATCAGACACTCTGGAAATGGAGGCAGAGGGTATCAGGAGTAAAATTTTCCATTGGAAAATGTATTTTTTATCAAACTGCATAATCAGAATTGGCATGTAGCCATGGAGCCAACATTCAGGTGGGAGAATATTGAAGCAAATCATCCTGGCTTCTGTCTGTTGACAGTGTCCAGGAAATTCAAATGTGTCTCTTTGATTTGATGTGTTTTGACTTTTATATTTTAATTTAATATCCAGGTTGTATTTAACATTTTATTATGGTTCGTGCTTGAGAAATTAAATACTTTTTCCCTTACTGCGGCAAAATTCCTGAATATTTCCCAGTGAAATGCCAGGGCTTGGATTTTTCCTGAGTCCTGTCCTGCAGGTGATTTTGATTCACTGAGTTCAGTGCAAAACAAAACTTCTCATTTAGGAGCCTTGCACAAACCAGATATTGGTTTCTATTAGGCAGTTTCTGAAAATTCATGGCTTTTTGGTTACATGTGCCCTGGAAATACCCTGGAGCAGGTTTGGGGATCTGGGGAAGGAGCAGGTGTCCTTGTCTGGTATTTGGAGGTGCTGCTGAGGCAATGTAGAGGTAGATTTACTGATGGCTTTGACCAGACCACCAAGGGTGGAGGTGTCTGGGGAGCACCATGTCCTGTCCTGTTATGGGGATGGTGCTGGGAGGTGGCACATCCCTCTGGTGGGATGCCATGGGGTGCATCCCTCTCCCCTGCTGCAGGGCAGACAGACCACTCTGCTCTCACTGAGCCATAACAGGGTGGGGGTGTCACAGATTAAAGCCTCCTTTGCACCCCCAGTGACCCCCCAAGGGAAGTGGAGCTGTAGGCAGAGCTCAAGGAGACCAGAAAAGCTGCGGCCACTGGTGCCTGTTGGCTGCTCCCATGCACGTGAGCACGTGCGTGGGTGTTTGTGCATGCATGTGGGGATAAAGCCACTTTCCAGGCAGTTCTTTTAACAACCAAATGACAGCTTGTTTGCTGCTAGGATTGCAGGCCTGCCTGGCAGAGGCTCCACACTAGAACTTAGGAAGATGCTGCCAGCGAATAGCCAAACACATTTGTACGGGATCAGTCGACAGCGTGTTCAGCCTCCAGCTCTGGTGGGGGGAAAAAATCATCTCCCTGATATATGTGTTTCAGCACCAATTATCCAAGCCTCATTTGCTCTAGACTCACAAGACCATGTCCCATGACATCTATTAATTGCATTAAAGATCTCTCATTATCCTAAATCTCCAGGATGCCGAGTTGGAGTGGCTCAGGCCCAGGTTTTCAGGAGGGCACACTTGTGTGAGCCCACGGTACGGAGGATGCACCTCATTCAAGGCAGGCAGGGCAGGTACAGCCCCTGCTGGCAGCAGTGGTGTGTTCCTCCCAAGCCTCTATCCCTGGTTATTCACAGCTGGCTTGTGGCTGATCCCTGGGGCTGGATGTGACACTTGGCTCAGAGCAGCCTGGCAGAGCCTTTCCTGTGGTCCCTGAGGTGTCGGTTCCGTGAGGGAGCGATGCTGCCAGCACTCCGCACCACACGCTGCCAAGCACGAGCCCACTGCCCCTTCTTTGCCAAATACTTATTGTTCCTGCTTTGAACTTCTGCAGAGCGAGGTTTGCCAAGGCTCCAACATGAATCATTAATTAATTCCTGGAGGGCTATTTTTTTTTTAATGTTGTTTGTTTGTTTTGAGGTTTTTTTAGTTTTGTTTTTTGGTATGTGTTGTTTAGCTTTCAGAATTGAAAACAGGGAGAGGAAGGCAATGTAGGTGCAGGATAGCAGAGGTACAGTCATAATCATTTCACCATCCATGGTCAGCAGGGTGCCATGGGTGCACTTGCTCCTTGGACTGGGCTGTGGTTGCTGCTGGGCCTATGGGCACCCAGATTCCTGCCCCTCAGCCTTGGCTCCCATCCTGCCTGCCAGACTCTGTGTGAGCATCCCTCTCCCCTTGTCACCCTCCTCCTTCATCCTGTGTCATGGCTGGGTCTCCTCTGGTATTCACAGTTCTGGGGGTGCCCTTTGCCAAGAGCCTTGTTGGATGCAGGGACCCTGAAGTTCAGTATGGAATTGCATTGCTTCCTTTGGAAACATCATTCCTTGATGAAGCCTCTGGAGGGGCTGGTGGAGGCAGAAAGCTCAGCAGGGCACCAAAGAAAGGATTGGAAAGGAAAAGGCAAAAGTAAAAAGGATAGAAAAGTCTCATTAAAAAAGAGGAAAATACATTTTTATTTACTGGGGCAGCCTCGGGATTGTGGAGAGCGGAGGAGGGCAGCAAGTTTGATTGGAGGCTGACAACCCAACAACTCCTTGTACACTGTGTGCTCAAGTCCTCGAGCATCCTGGTGCATTCCAGTGCCTTTTGGACTGGGGAGCACCAGCTGGGTCGCTCTCATGGTGCTGAAGGGAGGGCCGGGCCTGATCCCAGAGCTCAGGGAACACAGCAGGAATGGGCAGCATTTGCAATAATGCCCAGGCCCTCGAGCCTGCATGAGCTCTTGCCATTTCCACCCTCTTTCTGGTGTAATAACTTGTTCCTTATTGACATTTTTATTCCGAACACAGGGAAAATGCCAGAATGGTAATTGCTGTACATGTAAAGCAAGGCACCGTGCCATATCCCCCAGATCATTTCCTTCCCCCTTCTCCCAGCTTGTAAGGCCTAGGTGGAAGTGAGCAGTGGCTTGGCTGGAGGATGAGATACAGGGACCTACATGTGCCATGGAGCTGCCACCGGGTGGGTGGGGACGAAGGCACTGTCCCCTCCTCCGCAGTGACTCACAGGGCAGCGGCAGGGCTGGGAATAGCACCAGGTCTAATTGCTCTGCTAACAGCTAGAGCCGCTGCCTCCAGGAACACTTACATCTGCAGGTATCTTGTGGTTCCTAATACCATCAGAAATCCCTCTTGCTCTCGTGTTTACCAGCATGCAATTGCGACCCTTGATGTCTGCATAACAGCTTTCCATCTTCCGGTTCCTCACAAACAGTGACAGAGCTGTGACAATCAGGAAGGAGGCAAACAAGAAGCAAAAACCCACTGGGATCCAGGGAAAATGCTGTGTCCTGCAGGATGTAAATCGAAAATAGAAATGCTCTTCCCTCCCTCCACCCCGAAAGCATTTGATAAAAAGATAATGTAGAAAATGTAGAATTTTGCAAAGCCACGGTAGCCACGTTTTTTCATGCAATAAGCCAGAAAATGTTTACTGCATGAGCAGAGCAGAAGCTGTAATGTTGTAAAATGATAGTGCTGGGGAGCCATCTGCTTATTGACTGAAGTCTGGAGCACGGGCTTTCTGCTACTGTGTCTTGCAGAGCTGGGTGTGCCCATGTGTGCCAGGGATGCACAATGAATGTGTGCTGCCAGCGTGATTCCTTGTGCCCAGGGGCTGGTCCTTCACGCTTGGAGAGACCTTGGGGTGTTGTGGGTTACCCAGGATGGGTGGTGGCTGAAGATGGCAGGCTCTGAGGATACAGCAGGAGGAGCTGGTGCTCAAAGCAGGTAGAAAAGCAAACGTGGGGCAAACAAGCAGTCCTATGAGCTCAGGAGCTCTCAGGATGGCTTTGGAGGGGGATTTCACGGCTACAGCACCGACAAGGGGCACATCAGAGGGCTCAGCACAGCTCTGCCATGGATCTGCAGCCCATGAGAACCGGGTGCATCCCAGGCTCCTCCCGCCAAGGCCTCTGGGCCACGCCAGCACGTGGTTGCCTGTAGTGAAGTGGGGGATTATGCATGTCTGAACAGTTGGCATTGAACTCCTAAAGTCTGGAAATCAAATTGTGCCCTGCAGAACGGCCGCCCCGCTGCCGCCGAGGTCAGGGGGATTTGTGGCTGCCTGTTAGAGAGCCAAAGCTGTCTTTTCTTCCCCTGCTGAAGGTCGTGCCACAGTGCCCTCAGCATCTGGCTCATCCAGCTGGTGCCCTTCACCCACACACCGACCTGCCCATCTCCAGTGCCCGCTGAGGCCACCCTGGTACTCCAGCTCACACAGGGGAGCAGCAGGGACCCCCAGACACCTCTAAGTGTGACAGCCTGGCCGGGAGAATCAGTCTGCAAGTCTCCAATGCTGTGAATTTGGTCTGTAGCATTGTTTTGATGACAGGAGTGGTGAAATAACACCCAGGGGACAGAAGGGATACCAAAATTATGATATTGCCCTTTGGAATTATTTCACGGTCAATGTAGCTTTCCTGTCCTCACGGTGATATTTTACCCAGCCACTGCTCAGAGGATCCCTGTCTTATATTAATCCATTTCTGTTGATGCACAGAATGAAATGCTATATTCCCCCCAGCCCTCCTGCTGTCCGTTTTGTTTCCAAGCAGCAGCTTGGGCAGCAGTGCTTGCCTGCTGCTGGGAATTCTGATGGGCTGTGGCAGAGCAGGGCTGGGGTATGGATTCATTCATCCCCCTGCTCTCTCACAAGCTGCTCGTGTATTATTGATAACCCAGGGCTGAGGCATTATTACATATATAAATTTATTTTAATTTCTTATGATTGCTGCTGTGATTAAAGGATGTGCTAGGTTGTACATAGCCTGGTAGTGATTAGGCACTACAAGCCATGGCAGAGATAATGTGCAGGGCCTGGCTCAGTGAGGCTGATAGATGAGACAGGACTGTTTTTTCCACGCAGGGCTTTGTCCCAGACCTGCAGAGGGATTTCAGTGCCTACAGTTCCTTGGTTTCAGTTCAGGTGTGTCTGAGTGCTGGTGTTCAGCTCAATGCTGGGATGTCCCTGTACCCTGGGATTGTCTGCTCCAAACCAGGCAGGAGCACTTGGCTTTTCCTGGGCATCCAAAAACAGAAACAAACTTTACTATTGCTTATTTTTTTCCAACCTCTCCTATTTTTCATAGAATGATGAACTTTGGGCTGGAATTATAAAGGTATCATACAGCATCACAGAGTATCCTGAGCGGAAAGGACCTCCGGGTGTTGAGTCCAGTGATCTTAGGTACTTAGGCAGTTAAAGATGGAGAGAAAAGCTGAGGAAGATGAGGTGGCTATGCCCTCTTCACTTGCCCCATAACACTGGCCTGCATTTTAAATGTCTCAATATGTGGCCATTAGGGCCAAGTAAAGCTAATTGTGTGAGTAATTCTGTTGACTTAGTTATTCCTGTAAACATTGACAGAATCAGCTCTCCTATTCCTCAACAGAAAACACTTCCCAGCAGAAAATACAAACAAATAGCTCTTCATATCTCATAGCATTTAGAAATAAAAATATCAATAAGGAGCTAAGTCAAAGCTGCATTTTAGATTCAACAGATTATTCAGCAGAAAACACCAAAACAATGAAGCTCCTCTGAGGATGGTAATCAGCACACACAGACGTATTGCTTTTTCAGATCACAAAATCTCAATACCCAAGATCAGTAGAAAACTAAGTAGAAAATGCTTTTTATAGGATTCAAATTCCAATTAAATTAGAGCAGATTATTCAACAAGAAAGCCTACAAAATGAAGTCTCGGTTTATGTATTGGAAAGCAAAATGCAAATATGTTGCTTTCCGGCTCGCAGGATTTCAAACCAAAAGACAAACTTACTTTAAGTAAAAATTATTTCATTCAAATTCTGGGGGAATCGACTCAAGTAACTGATCCTCAACTGAATTATTCAGCTTTTTTATCAACAGACTTATTTCTTCCCTCTTTATTCTTAATTTGCCTATTCATAAATCCCACTGCTTTGTCAGTCATAAGAAATACTTTCCAGTGGCTTTGACAAAGCAAAAATTAGCAGGGAAGGGAACTGGCACATCACCGCCTCACTGCAGAATGCTTCCTTGCAGCGTAAGGTATTTTTCTCTTCCTGGAGCTTTAATGCCAGCAGAAATCAATGCGAGATCTCAGCTCACCCTCCTGCCTGATGCTCACTGCAGGGCTTCAGCCAGGCTTTGGGCCCCCCGTGGTGGCTGTGTTGGATACCTGTGGTCCCCAGAACATGTCTTGGGGGATCCTGGTGCTGCTGCCCTCCTGAGGGTCCCTGTGGCATCCTCAGGGGAAGAGCTTTGCTTTCGGCAATGCTGCGTTGGGCTGAGAGGTCCTGCAGGGCAGAAGATCGTGCTCTTCAGTCAACAGCTCTGGTTTCCTTTGCTCTTAACCACTGGTATCTTCTTCCCACCTGGAATTACCTGGCTTTGACTTGGAGTCATTGGATCTCATTCCGTGAGCTTGTGAGGGTCATGGATGTTTCTAAAGGAAACACCAGTGATGATAAATATTTCCTTTTGATCTGCAGGCATCAACCTCTGGTGATCTGAAGAAGATTACAGCAAGAGTTTGAGTCAGAGCGGCAGAGATAGATGAAAATCTTAGTTCTGTAATTTTACTAGGAAATGGGAAATATTTTAACAGGAAGATTAAATGTATCTTTAAATACAGAATTGAAAAAGAAGAAAGGGAGTTGTTCAACTGACACACTGGAGGAGTTGTAGGAACCTTAGAAACAATTTGTAAAACCTCATTAAATAGGAGAATGTTCTGCAAATCCATCCAGTTTTCCTGAAGAGCTTTGAACTTCCTTCTCCGTCTGGTCTGCAGTGATTTACTGCTGTGTCCATAGCACAGTAACCAGCCTGCAGCCCCACAAGCTGCATCCTGGCACCCTGGTGATGGGATGTGGGATATAAAAACAGTCAGGGTCCCTCCTCATAATCAATTCTGATTCTCCCTGTTTCCCTGTGAGGCTCGTGTTAGTGGAAGGAATGGAAAGAGCAGTGGATGCCTTAGGTCAGAGGAGTGACTTTGAGGGTGATGTTCCTGCTGCTCTGGAAACGTGACCTTGTGTCTCTGCTGCAAAGTGGCTGCTTTTCCTCACCTTGTTTTGAAGTGCTGCAGAAGGACCACGGGGATGGTTTTTCCATTTTCCCTTCCCTCAAGAGCAGGCTGGGAGAGCACAGCAAGGAGCTGCAGGGGTTAGGGTTAGTTGCCAGAGAAGCACTGGCAGGGGGTGACAGCTTGGGCGTGGGAGCGTGTCCCCATCCTGTCCAGCCCCTCTGTGAGTGCTCGGTGTGCTGCAGCCTTGTGCCTCCTGGGATGTGAGAGGAACACTGGAGGTTTTGGAAGCAGCCCAGAGAGCAGCTGGGGTTTCTGGCACCTGGGAAGCTCTTGAAGATGGTTTACATGCTTGACAGGCACTTGGATGTGCTGCTTCTGGAACAGGGATGTCCCTCCACCTTTCCTCTCCCTTATTTCTTGCGTAGGGATGAGGGTTCCCCACCCTTTGGTGCTCCAGCTGTGAGGGAGACTCCCTGCACAAGGAGTCTGGGGAATGGCACAGCTCCAGGGTTTTCCTGGCAGTTTCCCAGCCTTCCCCAGCAGGCTGGCAAGGCGACCTTGACTCATCTCATGGAGCAGTCAGACCCTGTAGCTGCTGCTGTTTAACACTGGCTTCGTGCTTCTCAAGCCTCCTTCTCTCTGGTGGCAGAGGATATAAATTTGGGGAAGAAGGTTTCTTATCAACCTCCTTACAGATTGCAATGTCCACCTGACATGTAGAGGGTGGCAGCAGAATGGAACCCCAGCCCATATCCTCTTGCTTACGTGACCTCTGCCTTGTGCCCACAAGGGAAGGGCTGCTACAAGTACCACCCAGCAGTGGGGCTGGGATTCTCTGAGGATGGAGCTTTATCAAACCCTCAGCACTGCTGAACTGGTGGCTTTTAGCTCCTGTTTTGGGCACAGCTTCGAGGCAGCTCAACTTTTGCTGGAAGGAAGGGACAAAGCAGAGGACAGGGGCTGCCCATGGTCTGGGGGAGCTGGGGAGGGAGAGGGAGAGAGAAGGAAAGGGAGGGGAGATAAAAGGGTTGCCTCCTCCATCTCATTCCCCATGAGGGTGGCTGGAACAGCCCACAGTGTCCCCTCCCTGCAGAGGGTTTTCTGCAGAGCTCCCTGCTCCACCAGGAGGGAATGAGAAAGCAATGTCAAATATATGTTTGAAATGTCAACAGAAGGGCCCTGCAAGATTGACTGCAGTCTCGTGAAATATTTAATTCTTTCTCTCCTTATGAAGAGAGACGTTATTTTGGATGAAAGATAAATTCAGGGGGAACAGGGCAAGGGAGGAGGGGGGCAGAGGGGGAAGAAGTGTGCAGGGAGAGAGGGACCAGCTGTCTCCCTCTCTCACTGCACCCCTAACAGGGCTCCTCTTACTCATCATGGGAAATATGGGCTGTTGCTTCATTATCTCAGCCTCCTTTCTCTCTATCAGCTTATTTTCCCTTTCTGCTGCCTTTATCTCTGCATAGATGCCCATTGCAGAGCCCACCTGCACTCTGCCCCCCAGCCCCAAACAGCCCTGGCACAGCCCACCCAAAGCACGGGGACACCAGTGGGGGCACAGGGCCCTTGGTGGGACAGCCACGAGGGATGTGACAGAGGGGTGGTGACCAGGACACCCTTTTTCTAGGCCTGCAGGTTTTGTGCTGCCTGGGAGTTTAGTCCTCCTTTCTGACGTGGGGTCTGATGCTGCAGATCCAGGGAGACAACCAGGCTGAGGGAGACAGGGAGGGCAAGAAAAGCATTCCCCTAATCTGCTCCCTACTCAGCACCATCATCTGCTCTGCTTCCAGAGGCTCTCTGCCTGTCCCTCTGCCTGCTGAGGGGAGCATGGGGACAGCCAAGGCTCCGTGGGACCCAGCACACTGCCCTGCCATCAGCACGTGTGACAGTGACAGCTGAGATGGTGGCTGTCCCTCACTCCCCCGCTGTGCCAGGGCTGGCACTGGAGTGGGAGAGGGCTGGATGTCTGCACACAGGCTCACCCAGAGCCTCCAGAGCCTCTGGCATCTGGGAAAGGCACTAACAGCCATAATCCAACTAAAGCCAGAACTGGCTCAGGAAGCATCTCCCCACCCCTGCAATTCCTGAGATAGAAAAGAAGTGAGTTCCCACCAGCAGCAGAGATGAAAAATTCCAATGGCAGTAAAAAAAAAAAAAAAATCTTGAAAACCCCCCTTTTGATTCCACTGAATAAGAGGTTTTTATGCTTTCAAAACATTTTGATAGTTGCTTTTAGTTTCTAGTTCTTTTTTGCAAACTATAAATTACCTTAGATTTATTAACCTAAAAATTGATTCTTTCTTATTTCAAATGTGTCAAAAATGGGACATTTTGACTTTTTGAGCCTTTTCCCAGGATTTTTGTGAAGTGGGTAATTTGTCACAATTGATCCTTTTTTTGAGAGGCTTTGAATTTCAACAAACTGGTATTTACTGCTGAAAACACAGTGAGTTGACAAATTCCCAAACCAGCTACTGTGATTTCAGGTTTCCAGAGCAGAGTGGAAGAAGGTTTAAGTACATGACAAGGAGCTTTAGACCCTGGGTGGGGATGCATTCTGAGAATGGGCACTTCTTAGACTTTTCCAGCTCTCTGTGCAGAGACCTGGAGCTGAGAAAGGTGCCAGTGTCCCCTCCTGAGTCCCCCTGGGCCACCCCTGTCCCTGCCATTGAGCAGAACAGCTCCATGACTCCACTTGCAGCTCCCCACAGAAACCACAAGCACTGGCATCACTGGCATCCGTGCTGTTGGACTCACTGCAGCGTTAAACCTTGATAAATGCCTTTAATATTTAATTGGTCTTTAAAAAACATAAATAGGCAGGATATTAAATGCAACTCCTCAGGCAGAGTAAGGCAAGTAATGAATGTTACCCACAACTGGTGGCATCTGCAAAATGCACTTTTAGTGTGGTTTGAAACCAAGGCCTTGGGAGATGTTTCCTGCTCTTGTTTCCCAGACAGAGTTTGTAGATGCTCAGACATGGGATTTTCACTTGGAAATGGGATGTGGGGTTCCTTACACACTCCCCACTGTGTCTGCTGACAAGGTCACCAGAGATTCTCCTCCTCCAACCTCTGCCAAGCAGGAGGTGGGAGTTTCAGCCATTAAAACCTGTTTCCTAAGGGTCCAGCAGTTTTTCTGGCATTTATAGTAGTAGATGAGGGCAAAAAGCACTGGGAAGTTCAGTCTGGAATAAGCCATAGAGCCAAATTAGGGGTCAGAGTCCCAGGGCACAGTGCAGTGCTGCAAAGTTGCATCTGCTCAGAATGTTGCAGGATTTGCCCACAAATTCTCACCTCCAGCTGTGTCAGGTTTTCAAAAGACTTCAGCTCCAGCACCACATGTCCTGGAGTCAGTCCATGCCTTGGGAAGTCAATTCCACTGCCCCACTGTGACATGAGATCATAGTCAAGAGCTTCAGCCTGGCTACGGTCAAGTTATGGACTCTGCAGTGGGTGTATGGACAGGCAACCCTTGGGAAAACTGAAACAAAGCCCCACTCAAATACTTTTTGAAGTTCACTGGAGGTTCAGCTGTGCAGAAACAGCACATTTAGGTTTTAGGGGAAGCTGGGGTTCAGTCATGATCCCTAAGCAGCAGTCCTCCCAGGGAAGGTGGCAATGATGCAAAGAGCATCCTGCCCTGCCATCTCCAGCACACTTGTACGACCACTCCAGCGTCACCAGCACAAGTGGTGGGTGAGCCTCTGCATGTCTACAGGCCGATTTTTCAATCAGAGGAGCACTCAAGCTGCCCAGAGTTCTTGTACTTGTCTCTCTGATGCCACTCCAGTGTGATCAAGTGGGCTGCAGATCCCAAGGGAAGCAGCTTTGCTATGGAGTTGCTATTGCCTGGGGCTCTTGGGCTGGGGGTGGCACCAAAATAGCCACTCTTCCAGCTCAGCTCCCTGTTGTTCACCCACAGCAGTGTCTGAGCCACCATCAGCTGCTTCTAAATATGGAGAAATGCTGCAGGCCTTCGGCAGCTACGCTGGGGAGCTGCTGCTAAACGCCCTGGAATAATGATCCTGCTGCTGGGAGGCCCTGGAAGAACAGAGGAGACGGGAGGGAGCGGAAGCAGCAGCAACAGCAATAATAACTGAGGAGCAATCCAGCAGGGAAAGGCTTTGATCTGAGGGCTGGGAGACAGGTCTGCTATCTGCAGGGGATTTTTCCTGCACAGATTGAGGGAGGGACCAGGGATTTGTTGAGTGGAAGAAAGACGCAGGAGTTACACCCCATCCACATGGTATTGTGCCCACCTCAGCCATGTTCTGTGTGCAGCAGGGACATCCCTGCATGGTCACAGCCTGCTGCTCTCCCTCCCTCCCGATGGAGTGGGTGTGGGTGGCTGCAAGTCTGCATCACAGATCCCACAGCTCTGCCCTGTCCCGCTGCCACCCTGTGCCAGCCAGCAGAGTGCTACTTCCCAGCCAGGAAACACACACGCTGCACCTCCTTCACTCATGGAGCTCCTCAAAACCCACCCAGAGCAAGATGGAAGGAGCCACCATATTCCTGCAGGAGCTGGAAGCATCCAACTCTCGGCCTTTTCCTTTCTCTCTTCTCTTTCCTCCTTTCATTTTTATTCTCCCTCTTCTGCAGAACCAAAACATTTTGGAGACTCTGCACTCCGTGCTAACCTATTATTCACAGAACCTCCTATCTCCCTGCTTCAGGATGCTGCCTGGATCCGACCAATTACCAGCTCCCTTGATGTATAACACCATAAAACCCTTAACCTCATTATAGAAAATTTCTTTTGAATGGCCTTTAAAAACCATCTCATTACACAGGAAGAACTGTAATTACCTTTAACGAGACTGAGATATTGTGCGAGCAAGTGCGTTTGGGCTGTCAAAACAGGAGCAGTGGGAGATCATCTCCAGCCGGTTTCGCCACAAGGGCAAACACTTTGTAATTCCCTCCCCTGCGCCGCTCCTTATCCCGGCCCTCCCCCTGCCCCTCACTCCTCCTTTCTCCACGCCTTCCCCGGGCAAACACTCTGCTCATGTTGCTCTGCTTCCTGAGGTAAAGCCCATCTTCCCCAGCACCTGTGTCTGAAGCTCCTGGTGTCTGCACCGAAAATTCACCGTGCGTGCTCTCAGAGGGCCGCTGTGGTCTCTGCACGGAGGGCTGGCCTTGGCCAAGTGGGGCCAAGAAGGTGACGATGTGGCTCCTGGGACACGCCATCGTCACAGCTGAGGAATGACAACTTTCTCAAGCAAAGCCATCTGGTGTGACAGGGAGGGCTGAATTTTGCCTTCATCATCTTCCAGCGAGGAAGAAAAACACCTCTTTTGTAGGGCAGACTCATCTCTGCTCCTTCCAGCTGTGGTCTCTAGTGGTCTGAAGGGCAGGGGTCTGTCCCTGAAGTCTGTCAGGATTTGGCTCTTTGCCCACATGATGCAGCTCATCCCTGGAGGGGGCCCAGAGGGGTTAAGTTTTTAGTTTTTTTCCTTTCTGCATATGTGTGACTCAAATGAAGATTTTTTTTTTCCAACCAAAATTTTTTCCATCCCATCTGTCACTAATGTCAAGGCACTCCTTTGCCCAGATCCCTTTTTTATAAAGAAAAAATAAAAATCTAACATTATTTTAGTAAAGTCTGAGTACATGTTGAGCAGTGCTATGTTCCCTTTCTCGAGAAGGAGCTGTTGCAGTGTTAACCCCTGGTGTTCATCCCCAGGGCTTCCCCACTGGGCAGCTCTGCCACCTTCTGTTCTCTCATGGGGTGTTTCTGGCTGTTATTCTTTATTTCTGTCTTTTCTTATTTCTACCTCTGGGTCGGGGTCTTTTTTTGGGCGTGTTTTGCTATTGACAAAGCAGCTCAGGACGCTGAGCTCAGCTGGCACGAGTCAAGCTAATTGTTCAGAGCCGTTGTTGCCCTAATTACCCTAATTGCCCTAATCACCTGCACCTGGAGCTGCCCCACTCCTGCTCTGAGCCCTCTTTACCCTCAGGACCGGCCCCTCATACTTTTCCGGAGTTTCATTGTTGGTGGATGTGTTTTCTTGGGCTCCAGCCTTTGGATTTTGGGGCCTCTTTTGTTGCTTTTTGGGGTCCTGGCTGCAGCTCGCTCCTGCTGTTTTTGGAACCGTGGACATGTGCCCATCGTGGAGGGCATCTTCTGCTCCTGGGCTGCCTTCCCTGAAAGGACAGCCAGTGCTGCACCCTTGTGTTCCGGGGACACATTCCTGAAGCAAGCCGGTGAGTTTTGACTCCATAGTGGAGGAGCTCCTGCCATTGAAGCCTGTGGCTGTGAGAAAGGTTAATTCCTGGGGCTCCCTATTGCCTCGGGAGCAGGCAGAGGGAGTGCTGGTATTATACAGAGGGGGAGTCATGCTTTATTTTGTGTAAGATGGTTTTGCTGGACAGGAGTTGAAGAAAAGGCTGTGAGGGAAGCAGCTGTGCTGTCCCTGCTGCTGCATGCTGTGCTTGCCCTGCTGCCTGCTGGCAGGGCTGGTTTTCCTTTCGTTCCCCTGAATGCCTTGAGGGAGGCCTGGACTCAGTGTCTCCTCTTACATCTACTAGAGATGGCTGATAATCACCTTGGGTAGTTGCCTTCTCTGTCCCGTGTGTGTGTGCCAGAGGCTCTGGGAAATGATCTTGGTGCTTCCCTCTGCCTAAGCAGCAGCCTCAGGGCTTTCTGTGGCAGCAGTCAGAGCCATTTCTGCAGCCTTCCTGCTGCTCTGGCCTCTGTGCTGTAGCAGCACAGCCCTGGCTCGTGTTTTGCTGTGATACGAGGTTTTTATTGCAGGAGCTGTACCAGGGTGGGCAGGTCCTCTTGCAGCACCAGCCGGTGTGTCTGGGAGCAAGGATGGGTGTGGTGCAGGACCCTGCTGCCCCAGGGACCCCACAGCAGGAGCTCTGCCTCCAGAGGGTCCCTGGGGCAGCAGCTCCTGGTCTGCAGCTTATGTTGGCTGAGGAGTGTTCCTGTCCTGCTCTAACCACCCTCTGGAGAGGGCTCTGCTCAGCCTCCATGCCTCTGACCTTTTCAGTGTCGTGTGATAGCATTGGCTGTGGAGCTGCTTTCGGAGCTGCTCGCTGTCTAATGAGCCTGTGGGGATTGGGGGGAAATGGGCAGCCAATAAAAATATGGAATATTGAAAAGGTCAGAGCTATTTGCTGGGGACACAATAACTCACAAAACTTCTCGGGTGTTGCATCTCTGGCTGCCAGCCCCTGAGTGTGTGCCTGAGTTCAGGGGCTGTGGGCTTGCAGCATTTCATGTGCTCTTGGGGCAGGGCTGAGCTTTTCAGGTGTGCCAGGACCTCTGTGGGTTGGCACATTGGCTGCACAAGAAGGGCTGGAGAAACCCTTGTCCAGAAGGAGCCTTCAGAACTTGAGCTTCGCTTGCATCTCTGTGGAGGGAGAGGCGAGCCTGTGGTCAGGGTGTTCTCTGGCAGGTTCCTGCCATGATTCCAGCAGCAGGGAGCTGGGTGGACAGGAGCCTGTTTGAGGTTATTTCGGTGTTGTGCTCTGGAGCTGTGGCCCAGGTGTCACAAGCAGGGACCGCAGACCTTCTGGAGAGTACTGAGGGTACATCCCTAATTGCCAGCAGCTGAGTGCATGCAGAGCTGTGGCGTTCCTGTGCCCCTCCTACTTGCTAACAAGGCACAACTCTCATGCAAAGCTGTGAAACCTGTGCGTTATGGGGGCCTGGGGAACATGCATCCAAAAGTTCCCAAACTGACTCAATTTCTCCAGTGTTAGCACAGAGGGGAGTCTCCCCTCTCTGTCTCTGACCCCTTCTAGTCCTCAGCTCTGTCCCAGCACATCTGTCAGCTTGTCCTCTGCCACAGGCTGCTGGCTGGTGGAGACCTCGCCTCTCCAGTCAAAGTGCATCTGATGGCCTTTGTGGTGGCAGAGCAGGGCCAGTGATCTTGCCATATGCCAGGTGCCGGGAGCAAAGGGAGAAAAAGGTCTTTTAAAACCCATCACACCATTTCACCTTACCAAAATTGTCATGACAGTGCAACACTGAAGGCTTTGTGACTGCCCTGTGCCCCAGTGTTGGCTACTGGGAAATACCAAACAGCACTTTGTGCAGCCCCCTTTCCCGTAGGCAGGAGGCATTTGGAAATGACAATTCATTGAGTTTAACAGTAAAAATTTAAGTTCTGGGAGTGAAACCAGGGGAGTGGGGGAGTGTGTTGGTGCCAGGCAGGCAGCAGCCAGGACTGTGCACTGGCACAGCAGCAGGTCCCACCCTGGATCTGCTGATTCTTCTGCAGACTCTGTTCTCAGCAGTTGTGACTTGGGCAAGTTTCTGGCAGAGGAGACAGTGCTTTATGTTGCTTTCTTTGTTTAGATGTGATGGTTGGATTATTCTGTGGGCTCCCCACAGCTGTGTTGCTGTGTGCCCAGCTCCCGTATGTGCCCTGATCCCAGCTGTGGGCACTGTGGATGTCTGCCCAGCCTGGCGCTTTTTACAGCCCTTAGCTTGGTTATTCCAAGTGTTGGTGTGGTGTCCTGGGGACAGTCTGTGTGATGTGTAGTTCAGTAAATATGTAATGGGGTGTTTTAGGGCTTTATTGCTTTTATGCAGCACTAATGTAATGCTATTTAGAGAGCTCTGGCACACCCATCAGCAGCTCAAGTGGAGCAAAGGAAGGATGTTCTTCCTCTCCAAGCCCATCATCTTCCCCACTTGATGCTCTCAGCCATGATATAGTGGTCTAAAGGTGACAACTTGTCTCTGTGAGCACTCTGAAAAGCAGGCAGTGGGATCATTAGAAATGACTGTGGATTGGCCCTGTTTTAAAAGGGAGCAAAATATTTGGCCAAAGTCCCATTGGAGCATTTTCAGCTTTTGTGAAAACCTTCTGCTAGAAAACTTTTTTCTAGAGTTCCTACCAGAATCGAGCTCTTGGGTTTCAGATCATCTCTGTGAGGAGCTGCAGGTGCTCTATAGGGGCTTTAGCCAGCCTAGGAGGTGTCATCAGGCCTTAGCTGTGTGTATTGGATGGGGTTGGAAACACTGCCTTGCCTGGCATTGCCCTGCTTCAGGGCAGGACTTGGCTCTTGTTCCCATCTGTGCCCTTCTTGTAGGCTGTTCCTGGGTAGGACTGCTACCCAAGAGCAAAGCCTGTTCTGAGGGGAGCTTTGTGCCCCTGTCCCACCCCACAGCACTGGGGGGCTGGGACTCCCCTGTGCTGTGGGTTGTAGAAGTGCTGTTATTCTGGATTGGCACCTCAACACTTTGGGCCCCTGGCACTTAATAACTGCAATACCTAATTTTAGTGCAATGGCACTCATTCAATCTGCTGTTCCCAGAATGTGCAAGTGACATAAATTAATGTTACAAGAAAAAGTCAAGTTTCTAGTGTGAGATCAATAGATCATAACGTGGTGATATTTGAAAATACATCTTATTAGCAGTTCATATTTTGGCACTTTCCATGGATTCCCACGAGCTCCCTGCTGCCCCAGGGAGCTGCTGTGCATGTGGTTGCTGACAGCATCAGTAGTCCTGTGAGATAATATTGCCTGTACTGGATGTCACTTTGTGGCTTTTATCCCTCAGGAAATGAATGGAGAGAGGTTGGAGCTATTGGTCACTGTAGGGCAGAAGCAGAAACCTTTAGCATCTTGCAGCAGTAATGAGAAGGGTTTCTTTCTGAGCTAGCTTGGGGTTTCCAAGCAGGCAGATGCCACAGAGCTGGCATTGTGTGGTGTTGCTGTGAACCAGCCTGAACAGAAAAGTGAGGTAGGGAGGGAGCCCATGGCTGCTCTCCTGTCCTGGATAAAGACAGAGGTTCATTGGAAGGATGCTGGGCTGTGCCTCTGGGTAGATGAGCAGAGGCTTTGAGCTTTCAGGGCCCAAACAGCTCCATTTACCTGCACTGAGGAGGAAAAGTAATGTGAGGGGGGGCCCCCCATGGCAGGGCATGGCTTTGCTCAGCACAATCCTTCTCAGCTTATGGGGCCTCTGCAGAGGCCATTGTTGACAGCTTAAAAGTGACTTCCTTGAGGCCAGGACTCAAGGCAAAGGCCGGGTGTGTTTTGTCTGTGGACTGGGGTCTCTGGTTACTCCTGTGCTTATCTCCTCCTCCCCACGTGCAGTAGATGGTGCCGGGTTGATTTGTCTGCATGAGTCAGGCTCTTTGGCAAGAGGTTCAGAGCTGAGCTTTGCAGCCAGCTGTAAAAATATCCCTCCAGGGCATGTGCACTGCACCTCTCCCCTCACATGCCTTGTGCTGCTTCCTCCTCCTCGGGAGGAAGCAATCTCCTCTGCAGACCTCACCATCAGAGCAGATTAGAGCAGCTCCCAGCTCCTCCAGTGCTGCAGAGGAATCGCCAGGATCAGAGGTTTGGATTGTAGCTGTGGGGAATGATCCCTCTTTCTGTAAGCCTGGATGAGAAAGGTGGTGTGCAGTCATTCTGCTTCGGTGAAGTGTGCTGGAGGATAGGCACTTCCCTCTGGTCCCCAGAGCCAACGGAGCTGTGCTGGGCTTTGCTCAAATGGAGGATGCTTGTGTACACTTCTGTAAGCAATGAAGTGACTCAGGTTGCCCACTCAGTCTTCTCTTTCCACAGACTGTTCCCAGAGTCCCTCCGGATGTGTCTGAAGCATCCTAAATAAGACCTGTGCTCACTGTGCTCCGAGGTGGAGGCTGCTCTGAGCTGCTCACTAAAAAATAGGCCATTGCTTTCCTCACGCAGGCAGGCATTTAAAGAGCCTGTGCGGGAGGAGTGTGGGCATGTGGCTAAATCAGAAGTGAGGAGCCATCCCCTCCTTTGGCACCTCACCTGCCTTCCACAAAATGGGGCCTCTGGGAAGCCAGGCTGCAGGCTGGCTGGCTCTTTTTGGTAGCTTACTTGGTGGCACTGGCTTTGTGTGTTGCTCCCAGCACCCAGCAGAAATCACTAGGGAGAAGCAGCTCGCTTTTTGCCTTGCCTTTAGGACCAGAGTTTCCAAAGTGGCTCGGGTTTTTACCTTTTCTCCCAGAAAAGTCAACAGCAAAACCTGCTTGCCTGAAGTGGGATTAGGCAACTGCCCTTGCAGGAATCCCTTCCTTGCTCTCCTGATCCTTTCTTCAGCCAGTTGCCCAGGCAAAGCATCTATCTCTATCTTCTAACCTGAGATGCTGTCTCTTCACTAATTAAATGAGGAATATCACCTCTTTATAATTGTCAGATGATTTCAAATTAAAAAGGGACCTGTCGGACTAAGAAGAACCTTATCCTCCCTCTGGGGACTGCCTTCGTTTTTATTTAAGTTTTTTTTCAGGCTGATAATTCCATCTGAAAGTCTCCTGTGATACTGTGGTAACCCTTGGATGCTATTCAAGTGCATCCTGGCCCCTGGCGTGTGCTCATTGCCTCTTAATTGCTCTAAATAAGTTGGGAATGATGAAATTAAAGTGCCATTGATATGAGGCAACCCTGGCATGCTGCAGTTATAGGCATGTGAGGGATGTGGACAGATGGGGAGATGTTAGGATAATAGGTATTAAATGCAGATTTTACCCTGTTTGGGATCCCCTTCTAAGCACAGTTCAACTTCTTGGTGCAGCAAGTTTGGCAGCTCCTGTGCTGGTGCCCCAGCTGAGCATTTGGCATGGGCTGCTGATGTGCAGGACATAAAACTGTATGACCTCTCTTAGTTTCTCAAGGGTTCCTGGGTTATGGACACAAAATAATCCCGAGTCCACACAATGTCCCTGGGTCTGTAAATCCCGGGTTTCTCGTCCTTTGGGTGATGTGGTTCAAACTGAAACAAACAGATGTGGGGTACTGGATCTGTTCTGATTCATTGACTAGGGCTTGTTGTTCTCTTCATTCCCTTAATCTGTAATTTTGGAATTGGGTTCAGGTTTCAAACCTGAAACAGCTGAGTTTGGGATTCTGGTGTTGAACCAGAAGCAAGTGGATATTCCCCCTGCCCTGGTGTGCAGGAAATCTGGGCTGAGATCCCAGTGTGCCTGGGAGCAGCATTCCCTGCTCCTGACCTTGCCCTGGAGTGGGGACAGCACTAGCAGGGGATGTGGCAGCTGGTGGGGTTGGGGGCTGCCTTGGGCAGAGGCTGGGAGCTGGATGGTGTCATTCAGTAGCTGCTCTTGTGCTCTGCTCACCTGGAAATGTTGCTGCTTTTAGTGTCCTTCACTCTGAAAGAAAATAGACTATTTTTGGCATATGTAGTCAAAGCAGGAGAATGATACCTTGCTGGCTGGTGGTGTTGCAGCGTCCCATTGCAGCAGAGGGGCCTGGATAAGACCTGACTCCAGATCTTCAGCAAAGGCAGTTTTGTGGCAATCTGTTCCCAGCCAGAATAGACTCATCACATCACCCACAGGGTGAAAGTCATCCCAGTCCAGCGATTCAACACTTATCCCCATGACTCAGTATCCCATCCCTGATCCTGCAGGGAGAGCATCTGGGCGTGGTACCACGGTGCTCAAGGAGAGCATCTTGGCCAAAGCCCATTTTTGGAACATACAGGGGTGGCTGGTCCCAGAGCTGCAGGTGAAGATGAGCCTCATCAGTCTGCAGGCACTTTTGTAGCCCTACAGGTGTGCTTGGTTTGGTGATTGTGCAGTTAATAGTTTTCCTAAGATGGATGGCAGGTACAGCACAGCAGTTTGCTTTCCAAAAAAATGCCAGTCATTCTAATCACTTGCCTAAGATTTGGGTCAAGTCCAGCCACCTGGATTTGGATAATAACTCTCCCAAGTCTTCTTGAGCTAGTCTTGTGAAGCATTGGCATTCTCAGGACAGTTGAAATGGATGGGAGATGCTCTGACATGGCAGCCAGCTGGCCTCCGGGATGGATGGCTGATTGCAAAGTGATGGAAAGTTACATTTGCTCAGTCTGAGCCAATTCTATTCCTGTAACTGGCCTTGGCTGTGACTTTGGCTTCCCTGTGGCTCATCGGATGCTCACCCTGTGACATGCTCACCTGGAGGCTTTGGGCTGAGATGGCAGAATCCCTTGCTCTGGGCAGCCCTCCAGGCTCAGGGCTTATCTATCAGAGGAGTTCAAGACCTCTGAATTCTACCTGTTGCACATTTAAAGGCCAGAGGAATAGATTTATGACTCTGGTCTGACCTGCCTTGGAACAGAAACCAGAACTTGTCCCTGGCTGATTCCTTTGTCAAGTGTAGCAGCTCTGGGCACACTCAGGTGTGTGGTTCCTGAAGACATGGGAGCTGCAGAGTCTTGACCCTGTTAGCAGGCAGCAGAGGTCTAGCTGGGGTGTTTGGGGTAATCCCTTTGAGTAAGAGATGCTCCCAGAGTACCTGGGCCTGTGTGGGGTGTAACTGCCTGCTTGCATGAAAGATCATGGGCACTGCCTGGGCTGGTCCTGGTGACTCAAAGTTCCAACCTCTCCAACGTGTGCTGCCTCCAAACTAACAGGAGGTGGTTATAGTGGCTGTAAATCCCTAAAGGCAGGAGACAGCCAGTGTTTGGAGGGATTTAGGTGTAAATTCATTCAGTTAATTTTCTGAAAAGGATCTGTGTGCTGGATTGTCAGTATGATGCCAGTTGTGCTTTCCACTGGGCCAGTCTCCCTGGGGCCCAGCAACCTGAAGTGCTCTGTTTGTGTTCAGGGCTGTGCTCCCACCCTTTGCTGCTGCTCCCTCTGCTTGGTTAGAAGTGCTCCCAGTTGCAGCCCCTCTACAGCTGAGCTCTCAATACAACACATAGAATTCTCAACAGAAGCCAAGGTGTGTGCTGCGACCTTGAGATATTCTCCCAGTGAGTCCTTTTCTCCTCGTCTTGCTTGCATGTCTGTCAGATCATCTCTGCTCTTCTTCTGCTTCCCCTTGCCTTGGCCACTTGGAGGAGGTGGCTGCCCCTGGGCCCTGTGCCTTGGGCAGGAATAGGTCTGTGCCAGCTCCCACCAAGAGCCATCCCCTTCCCTGCCTGGCTGAGCACAGTACAGTACGTCCCTGGATCTGCAAGGAAAAGCTCCTGGTGACTTCCATCAGGAAACAAGCTGGGTACTTCCACAGGACCATGGAAGAGGGAAAGCACAGGGCAGGGCTGGCTCATCTGTGCCAGCACACTGAGTTTTGGCCTGTGCTGGAATTGGCTGTTCCTGCCCAGCATGGAGGAGGAAGGAGTGGTGCTGGGTGGTGAGCTGGGCTTGGCATGGCTGTGGGAGGAGAGAAGGACCAGTGCTGACTGCTCCCAGGAGGAGCCACAGGAGCTGTCACCATGTGTCACCCCCTTTTTGGCAGCCCCAGCCTGCTTGGCCATCAAGTGCAGTTAAAAAGACCAAGCAGGCACCAGGACTTGTTTTGCCACCAGAAACTGCTTGATGCTGTAGGCAGCTGCCTTCTTGGTCTGTGCCATGCAGAGTCTGGGCAAGGATTGGTCTGGGAGTTCATTTGGGGACCAGATCCCTTGGAGTGCTGCCCTAGTGGTGATGGTGCAGTTTGTTGCATGAGAACTTTGCTAATTGGGCCAAACTTTGGTATTTTGTGGGCTTTGCATCCCCTCCAAACAGGACGGTCTCAGACCCTGGCTGGCACTGAGCAGAGCAAGCTGCTTCTGGTCCCCACGTGCTGCAGGTGCCCAGAGATGTCCTGGCATTGGGGCAGGGCAGGGAGCAGATGGAAGGATTTGTTTTCCCATCTCAGTTCCTTGTGGCTGAGATTTCTTTCAAAGAGCCTTTCACCCAGAGGTGAAGTCACTCACCATGGCCACCTTCAGCAGCTGCTTCTCTGCATTGTGGGTTGTAAATGTCCCCTTAATTTACTGCCTGCAGTGCACTAAAGCAGCAACCTTAGCACAGCTTCTGCATAATAACCAGAGAGGCTCTAGATCCTGAGCTGTGACACACAGTGCTCTCCTTGACTGCTGTAGTCCCAGGGGCTGATGTCTCCTTTACCCTGGGTGCCTCAGCTTCCCCACCACTTGCTTTTGAAAGATAACTCCCTGTAAAATAGAGAGATTTAGTCTAGTCCAGCTGGGCAGGTCAGTCCAGGCAGTAATGCACTCACATCCTAAATGTTTCAATTCTTTTGGCTAAACTTCCTGGTGAAAGCTAGTTTTTTTTCTCCTTCACAAAAGAGGATAACAGCTCTGACCTTGAGGAGAGAAATGATGAGGGTTCAGAGTTCTTTCTTTTTTTGTTGCTATTTTTCTTGCAAAATATTCCAGTTGAGAGGGATTTTTTGCTTAAGCAATTTATACCCAGTGGATAGATTTATTCCGTTTAGCTGCCAGCCGCAAGAAAGCCTTGTTATTCCCTATGGCATGGCTTTTTTTTTTCCCCTCAATACTCATAAATACTCTTTGCTAAATCTGAATTTTTACTACTTTAAGTGTGAGGGACCAGGTACTCCTGCCCTATTCTGATGCTGGAGGAATCAGTCTCCTTCGTTCCCTGACCCTGGATAACCTGAATGGTGCTCAGAATCAGTTGTTAAATATCCCTCTGTCTCCCCATGCCTGATCCAATTCTGCTCCCTTGTTATTTCCATCTCTCAGGGATAAAGGATCTGCAGAAAATTACTTTTTTGAACATCCTGGAACCAAGAGGTGCTTTGGAGGCAACATTTCCGAATCCCACCTGGCTGCTACTTCCCATGCCTCTGCTCCCAGCCAACACCCTGCTGTCCTGGCTTTTAGCAGGAACCGGGCAAAAAATGTTTCCTAGCCTAGCATCATTATTTCAGGGGAGAAGAGGAAAACATGGAGGTTTGGTTTGAAATAATTTGAGTGAACATGGCAGAAATGCAAGGACTTGACAGCAGAGTTGGTTTAGATTGGGGTAGAAAAGAAATGAGGAGACTCAAAATGAAAAGTGGTCTCAGAGGGAGGGGAAAAAAGGCAATGTTTCCTTTCAGACACATCAACCCTGGCTGCTTTGATGCTGATGGATCACTTGATACTCTTTGTGAAACCATTCCATATGACAAAGCCAGTTTTCCAGGCCAGAACTGTTGCTGATGGGTTTGGCTGGGGTAGCTCCTTGTACCCCTGGTGCCTGCCTCAGTTTCCCTTCATAGAATCACAGAATGTTTTGGGTTGGACAGGACCTTCAAGGACACCTTGTCCCAATCCCCTGCCGTGGGCGGGGACACCTTCTACTGTCCCGGGTCACTCCAAGCCGTGTGCAGCCTGGCCTTGGACACTTCCAGTGACCCAGGGACAGCCACAGCTGCTCTGGTCAACCACTGCCAGGCCCTCCCCACCCTCACAGGGAAGGATTCCTTCCTAATATATAATCTATTCTTCCCTTGTTTGTAGTTTTTCCATGAGGTTTAGGGCACTTCAGCTGCCTCATCTCTCCCTTTACCAGGGTGGGCTGGTGCAGGGGACACACATGGCATTGGCAGCACCTCCCTTGCTCAAGAAGAGACTCAGCTGAGATCCTCATAATCATTGCCTGAAACAGCATCCCTCCCCTCACACACGGCTCTGTCTCTCTGTGGTTTTAATTTCTTTGGAGCTCAGATTCTCAGCCTCCTTACGTCTCCACTAGTGCAGTGTTTTAGGAACAGATGGGCTTAATTTCCGATTGCTGCCCCCTGAACTTGGGAGGAGGCTTGAGTTTGGAGCCAGTCTGCCTCTTGTTCCATGTGAGTCCATCCAGCAGGCTCCTGCCTGCCCTGGCCCTGTGGACATGGAGCCAAGGGCCCAGCAAATTCCCCTCTCTGTGATGAGAGAGGCTCTCAGAAGTAAGATTTTTCTCTCTCAGTGGATAAATCTGTCTCCATGTTACCTTAGCAGTGGCAAGGGCTGAGTATCTTCTTATGGGTTGATACTGTTGAGATGCTTAGTCTAAGCTCCATCTAATCCTCTTTCAGGGAGATATCGGGCTGGTGATCTCCTACAAACAGGTTTTCTGACACCAGCCTTGGCATTCTGTGGTTTGTGATCATGCTGGAAGGGTGGTGGTCCTGCTGCACCTCTGCTGCTGCTCCTGAGCTGAACCAGAGGTGAAAGGGAAAAGAAAATGAACCTACGAGTTCTCTAACCTGAACTCTGGTGGATTTTGGGTTTAGGCGTCTGCTCCTGCTTTCATAGGGTTTTGTGGCATGGGATTTCCTTATCCAGCTTCTAGTGCAGCATAAATCAGTTTTTTATAACTGATTTTGTGTTGCATTAAAGCTTTGGGGTGGATTTTTTGAGAACACTCTCATGAATCTTGCCTGTTGTGCTTCTGCCAGTGTACCCTGGGAATCTTGTCACTCTTTGGGATTCAATAGCAAATGTAAAGCAGATTTAAAATATTGCCATTGCCCTCCTGTGTGTCGAGGCCCAAACCTGAAGGCAGAATTTAGAGGTGCTGCAATGTGCTTGAAAACTCTTGGACTGTTGAACTTGGCAATCAAAACCTGATTCCTGCTTGCTAGAGTGGGAGCCTTGTGTGTGGCTACCCTCCATGATCCCATTGTCACCCACACATTGTGTGTGGGGCTGGAGTCACCTGGCAGCAGTGCTGGCACAGGGCACTTGTGGGGGCTGGCACCCAGGGCATGGGAGATTTGCTGTTGGTAAGATCTGATCAGCACCAACCTGGTTGTTGGACCTCATCTCTGGGATGTGGTGCTGAGCAGTTTTGGGATGGACATTGTCCTTCCTGGAACAAGGTGAGCAAAGCCCGTTCTGCAATGGGGAGTGCTTGTGGAGAGGGCAGGTCCCTCTGCACCTCCTGACACTGTCCCCTTCCTCCTGTCTTGCAGGGCTGTGTGTCTGGGGCTGAGCCAGGTGCCCCCTGCTCCGCACTGGGTCCCATGAGACAGGCAGGACCACGCTGTCCCTCGCGCCCGGGGCCGCAGCGCCCGCTGCCCGGGACCCCACGGCGGGGCTGCACACAGCTGCTGCCACGGTAAGTCCTGGCCTCCACCTGCCTTCCCAGGACACTCCCCTGCACGACGATGTGCTCCAGGTCTCTGTTTCTGTTGGCTCCATGTGCACTCCCTGGCTGCAGCGGGGTTACAGCGTGGGGACCGTGCAAAAAAAAACACTCAGAGAGAATAGCTTATGCACCAAAAAAAATTCAGGTTTCAGTCAACAGACTCAGCTCACGAATTCAGGTTGTATTTAGCAAGTGGCTTTGGCTGGGGAAAAAAAAAAAGTGAAACACTGAAAAGTTTGATTTTGACATTTTCAAAATGAAACCTTTCAGCCATCTGTTTCAAGATGACATTTCAGTTTGAATTTTTTCGAGGTTTTTTTTTTTTTTTTTCCAGGGTGGGGGGGAAGCCACCTACAAACAAAATGAAAGCTTCACTTCAGCCCAAACAAAATGTTTCATTCAGCCCCAGATTATTACTGGAGCTTTAAAATTTGGCAAAGGAAAAAAAAAATTACTTTGGTCATCCTGAATTACTTTCTTTACTCTGTTTAATCACCAGGACAAAAGACGAGCGTGTGAGGGAGTGGGAGCTGTGGGGCCCATAGCACGCAGCGTTGGGGGTTTTTGAGTGGGAGTTTGGGAAGAGCCTGTGGTGGCAGAACATGTTGTACCAATGACTTTGGTGATGGCAGGAGCCTGTGGGAGCCAATTTTAGCTACAGCAGAAAGCTTGTGCTGGAGAGGAGAGCGTGCTGTGCTGAGCCCACCTGGAGTCAGCATCCTCCCAGGCTGTGGGGGTGGCCCCAGTGTCCAGACCTGTGCTGAGTGCCAGGGGTGTGTGGCAGGTCTCACCCAGTGCCATTTCCTCCCTGCAGAGCAGCATCTGTGCCTGTGATCTGTTTTTCCCATCTGGTGTTTGGGCAAGCCCAGTTTGGGGAGATAAATGTGATGCAGAAGAGACCTTCTGGTCTGCCCAGAACCTTCTTGTAACTCTCTTTGAACAGGAGAAACCATTCTGGGGATGGAGGAGGGAAGGAAGGGACTGGGGCAGGAGGGGGGAGAACAAGACCCTCCCTGTGGGGCTGCAGGAGAAGCTGTGTGGGCTCCTCTTTGTCCCCTAATGGCAAAAAGGAGGTGATCTGACCCATATGTCCCAAATCCCATCATGGCTGACACCCGGGTAGCACTCCCACTGCCCAACTCAGCTGGAACTACCCAGTTGGAAAAAAACAGCTGTGCTTTTCATTTACCACACCCTGTCCACCCCCAGTCTATCCCAAATGTGACCCTATCCAGTCACACACAACTGCTGCATGTGGAGGCAAGTGTTGGAAGGGGGCTGTGCTTGGTGGGGGCTGCTGGACTCCTTGGAATGGGGCTGTGCTGGTTCACGCCCCTTGTCAGGAAGGGAGGAATGGAGGAGCTGAATCGCAGAATGAGAATAGGAGAGCCCCAAAATCAGACCATAAACAACATCTGTGCAGCAGCACGGGGGGCTGCAGGAAGGCATCCTGGGCTGATTTCCTGGGAGGAGTGTGCTGCTGGCACATCCTGGCTCCCACAGCCTGGGCGTGCAGGACTCCCACTCCAGCAGGAAGGCTTCAAACACAGCATGCCAGGCAGGTGTCTGGGAGCGTGGTGGGACTGCAGGTGTTCCAGATCTGTTTACATGTGCTCCCATGCTTCTGTCAGTACTGGCTCCCTGCTGAAGTGTTGTAGGGTTGCTGCCTTTGTTGCAGAGGAAAAAAACCTGGCTGTTCAGAGGTACGTGAGATCAGAAGGGATCAGGGTTGCTGCAGGTCTGAAATCAGTGTCTGCCCTTGTTTGGAAGGGAGCTGGTTGTGCCCAAACCTCTGCTGGCTGTTTTACAGGTGGCCATGACCCCAGGGTCTGAGTGGCAGTGCTGGAGAGGGTGGTAGGACCTTGTCCCTGTGGGTTTACCCCACAGGGAATCCCTTTACCCTGCTTTGGGAGAGTCTTTCCCCAGGCCCTTACTGGAAGCCCCTGAAATCTCCTGGATCATGTACCTCTGGGTTTGCATTTAGTGTTCCCACCTTCCTTTCTCTTTCTATTTTCATTTCTCCCTTTTTCCCCCCCTCGCTCCATCTTTATCAGTAGCTAATGAAACAGGCAGGGAGAAACCCAATTCGTACAGTAATTAAATTTACTTAGAGGGTATTCAGCTGGAGTAATGAGAAGTTTAATTCAATGATTAGTTTTTTCTTTCATTAATTAAAAATGGAACAACGGTGCAGTTACAGTGGGCTGCATTGATCCTCCTTGTGGAAAGCTGCTGATGGAGGAGGAGGAGGAAGGAAAGCTTCTCATTTTATCTTCTCTGGATGCCCTCCCCACACACAGATGCCTGTATTGTCCCCTGCTCCCAGCTGATCCCTTGCCCAGGTGTCCCTGAGTGACTCTAGGTAAGGGGTGCTTGGGGTGATGATGAGGAGAGCAGTGGCACTGTCCCCCACACGGGTCCTCTCCCCGATCTGTCCTCAGCCTTTCGGTTTAAAAATGGATTTGAAATATTTGCTGTGGGTGGAAGATTGAAAAGCAGGTCCCAGCCTACAAGAAGTTTGGGGTGGGAGAGTTGTTTTCCATCCTTGCTGAACAGATTTTGATCCATTTAAATATGTTAAACTCATAAACATGTTTTTAGTCTTTTAAAATAAGTGATGTGTGAAAGCAAAAAATAAACCAAATAAGTAATTTCCCATTTTTCCAATGCCTTCTGTGAGATCTTGAGCAATGTTAAGACCTCAGATGTCCTTTGAAGCATGATTGGGCAGGTTCTGTTCCCCTAAAGTAGAGGCATTTGTGATCCCAGTTTTGACACAGACAGGCTTTTTTTGGTATTTTGGGGATCGTTGTAAGATCTGCTCATGTATGACTTCCTAAGGAGGAGTAGACAGTAACAGAAATAACCCCCAAAAAAACCCAAGGAACCATTAATTGGAGTTGTGCAGGAGCTGTATGCAAAGGGGGGCTGGGCAGGTGAGCAAGCACTGCATCCCCCTCACCTGTACCCTCCCTGCCCACCTGTCTGCCAAGTTCTCTGCTGCTGTGGGGGCCCTGTGATGGTGAGAATTAGCCAAGGACTGGGGCAGCAAAAGCGGAGTTTGAAGGCAGTGAGAGCCAAGAGCACTTAACACCTCTGGAAATCAGATGCTTTAGCTTTTCTCGGGTTATCTTGAGTGATAACTGCTTCAAGAAAGCTGGTGGGCAAGGGAGAGGCTCCTGGCCAGCCCAATACTGTGTCCCTGTGCTGGGAAGACAGACAGAGTCCCATGTGGGACTGGAGCCCCTCCAGCAGTGTTCATACATCCTTGAGGCTCCCCTGTGCCCCGTTTGTGGAGTGGCTCACAATTCAGAGAAATGGCTTTTTATGGCAAGAAAGGAAGAATGCATCCCCCTGCTTTGACCTCATCTCCTGAAACAGCAAAAACTGTGATTGGAAATTATGAATGTGGGCCACCTCTTTCCACACCTGTAGGGGAGGTGCAGCTGAGCTCTTCTATCTCTGGCCTGTGCCTCGGCTGTGGTGGCAGTGGGAGGGAGCCCCAGGCTGGGCAACTTGGGGCAACCCAGTGTTGGCAGCCTGTGCATCCCTCAGCTGGACTGAGCTCCTGGCATCTCTCAGGGCCCAGCCTGTTGTCCCCAGGACTTGTGGCAGTGTCCTGGGCTGACCCTGGCTGTAACACAGCATCTCCAAGTCCCAGCACATCTATGGGAGAGCCCCCAAGCCCCCTGGGTCTGTGGGATGCAGTGTCCCCAGATTGAGCCTCATGCCTCATTGCTGGGATCCTGAGCTGCAAGAGCCTTTTTCAGCCCAGCACTTTGGTGATGTTTTGCAATTCCTGTCCTCTGTGAAGTGTTTGGCTGGGACACAGGGATGCAGCCAGCAACTGAGCTGCGTGGGGAAGCTCCTGGAAGGAGGTGTAAGCCTGTGCTGACCAGTGAGTGACATTTAGACTCGTAATCAGCTGCAGCAGTACCTTACAACAGTGTTTTTCCAAGGGGTTTTGCATGCATGTGCTTCTTCAGAGATCACTGCAAATGATTCCCAAGTGCTCTGGCCCAAATCTGTCCTGGTAGCTGTCAGCAGATCAATGCTCTACTAAGTACAGACCTGCTCTATTTCCGTGGGAAAATGGCTCTCTTAAGCAGTTCATTTTGGGCCTTCCAGCAGCAGGGCCCCTAAATTTTGGTAGTTGTGTTTTTCTGTCTGTTACAGCCTGATTTATAACTTCTAAATATCAGCTTGGATGAAGATTGAGCTTGTCTGAGCTCAGCTTTGGGAGGGAGAGAGGGAAAAGCATTCACAGCTTTTTAATTTCTCTCCTGCTTGCCTCTCAAATGCCATTTTTAAAGCCCTAATTTTGGTTTCCATTTGCCCACAGTGCATGAGTGGAAAGCAGAGGAGAGGCCAAAGCCCAGTGCACACCTGGCAACTGATCCCCCAGCATCCTGCCTTC
Organism: Sturnus vulgaris; assembly: GCF_052056855.1. NCBI lineage: Eukaryota > Metazoa > Chordata > Aves > Passeriformes > Sturnidae > Sturnus > Sturnus vulgaris. The sequence goes on from NC_142255.1 coordinate 2,718,816, forward strand.
ATCTGACCCAGGTAAGTGCACCCGAGCTCGGAGCATTGGTTTATGTGATGTTCACATGCATTTATTGTGCTGAGTCCGGGGCTGGACTGGTTTCCATTGCCAGAAGTGTGGTAAAAATGCCTTTTCCTTCCTCCATACTCTGGGCTGGCTTCCCAGCCCTCCTGGTGGGGGCGAGGCAATGTGGCTTCCAGCTAGGATCTGGGGCAGGTAGAAAGTGTTCAGTCAGTCCGGGGGGAGAGGCCTCTAAAATAAATATTTGGATGGTGGCACTTTTGAGAAAGGACTTTGTGATGGTTTTGTGTGGCACTGCTTAGGAGGGTTTGCTCCAGCTCATGTTACATCAGGGAGGGACAAACGCTGCCCACGTGGAGTGATTCAGCGTGGACGGCCAGGCGTTGCAGCTTGGGAATGCTGGGCAGGAGTGGTTTTGTCCTCCAGGAGAGGGCGGGCAAGAGGGTCCTCAAAAAGCAGTGGCTTTCGAGATGTCTCTATTCTCCTTGCATGGCTTCTGCACGCTCTTGGCGGGACAGTTAAAAGAGACAGGAGCAGGTTTTGTCTTGTTCTGCACATCCCCATCCTCAGCTGAAATCTGGGAGCTGTCAGCCTGATGCGGGAGATGCGTGAGACAGCAAACATCAGAGCTGACTGGGTTGAGGCAATTTCCCAGGATGTCAGTCCTCGAGAGAGAATAAAAAGGATCTCTCGGTGAAGAGCAGAGTTTGGTTTCCTAATGAAAAAAAAAATTAGGATGATTCAAGCATCTTTCATCTGTCACAGCTGGGGGAGGGTTTGTTGAAACTGGATTTTGTCCAAGGTAGTAAGAGATAGAGGAGTGTGCTGGGATCTCAATTCAACAGGAGTGGTGGCACTGGGAGGGCAGTTCTACCTGGGGCAAAGCTCACTTGGGATTGCCCAGGGGCAGTGTTCCATGCCTGGTTCAGGGAAAAGAGAATCAAAACAGTGAGGCATAACTCTTGCACACTCAGATATGTAATTTCTCCCTTATGTTGTTCTTTGCTCAAAGCAAAGAGCAGGCTGCATAGGCTCAACCTGGTGCATGCAAAAAAGGGACCTGTCCTTACCTCGCCTCACATTCCTGTGTGAGAGGAGCCCGTGGGGAGGCATTTCCAGCTTTGCAGAGAGGTATTTGTAGGTTCTTGTTGCTGTTTCCTGTTTTGTGGTAATCAGGAATGAGCCCAGACATCCCTCCCTGCTCCCACAGGTGCTCTGTGTGGATTGGACCCTGGGAGAAGCTGTGTGTGAAGGATGCTCTGAGGAGGAGCTCCCACTGTGTCAGGGCTGACAGAGCAAGTACAGGGACCATGGAAATAGCAGTTTTCTGTGAAAATACCTTTTCAACAGCAAGCTCTGAAGTGCATTTATTTTTAGTGATTGTCTCTTAAAACAAGATTCTGCTGGGAAATGATCCTGCTGGTTAAAGCCCTCCTGAAAATGTAAGCACCGAGAACCATCTGCTCTGTGTTTGGATTTGGGTATTTTCTTTCAGAGTGCTCTTTGCAAAAACTGAAGGTTTTTCCTAAGAACGCTATTTAGAAAATTAGGTGGTTTTGGTTTACCTTCTGCTTTTTCCTTTGAGAAAAGGAGAGAAGTTATTTCCTAGGGAATTTGGGATGATGGAGGGGAGCTGTAGTCAGCTTCTCAGGCTGCTCTGTCCACTAAGTAGTGTGAGAAGAGAGCAGCCAGGCACAACTGGGGTTCCAAACACCTCACAGCCTCCTGCCCTGCCCAAAAGCTTGGAGGGGGAAGCAGGATGTGGTGCTGGGAGCAGGGATCTCAGCCTGAGCATCCAGTAGGCACATAAGCCCTTTCCCCATGGAGCCTGCAAACCTTGGGCTGGATGATGTGGTCAGAGGCTTTATTTAGTTCTGAGCCTGAGTGGATTTTTAATGCATGAATTTTTAGCGTTTAAACTGAGCAGATCTTTGAACTGCTGTGGTTTCTGAGGGATGTTTCTCTTCCTCTCTGGCTGCATGTGCCATAAATGCTCCCAAAAAATCCCCCATGTCCTCTCCGGTGTTGCTAGCTCTGGTGATGTGGCCACAGACTTGCAGCAAGGTTTCCACTAAGCCCCTTGGAATGTCTTGGATTTTTGCTATTGAAAAGCAAGTTGTTGGCACCGAGGTTCCATCAAAGGCCTGGTGTCCTCACGAGGGAGGGGGACATGTAGGAGTGGCAGCAGTGTTGGGGTTGTCCCCAGGGACAGTGGGGACACCAGGGCCACTCTTGTCTTCAGCTGGCCCAAATGCTGTGGTGAAGCAGTGACTGGGAGAGCTGAGAGAGAGAACTGGGCTGGAGAAGCAAGGTCACAGAGGGAGAGGTGTCTGTGGTCTCTTTTGGAAGGTTGGCTTCTTCACCCCAGTAGGGCCAAGGAAAGCCCTGAATTTCTGTTCTGTGCCTTACCTGATTCCACCTGGCTCCATGGATTAAAACAGATTTCTTCTCAAACATCTCCCTCCGAGGGCTGACAAAGCTATTAAGAGATTTTTCTCTTGTTAAAAATAATTATGAATTTTGCAAAAGTCTACCTAGCCAGGCAGGGAGCCAGGCTGCCTGCCCAAGGGTGGCACCATGAGTGCATTTGCTGGATGCCACCATCACGGTCCAGCAGCTCTGCAGAGCCCACTGGTGGGATTTTATGCAGAGTGCCTGATGCTCAGGGCTTTCCAGCTTTGGTGGGGACCATCAGGGACTCTTTGTGGCAGGAATCTGGGCACTGTGTTTGTGAGACTGGGAGACTTCTGAGCTTTTCTAGCCAGCTCTCCCGTGTCTTGGGATGGAAGATTATATTGTGTGCACACAGCTTTGGGATGTCACATCAATGTTAGCCACAGGGAAGAAGTGAGAGTGGAGGTGAGTGTGCGTGGCAGTTTGTTTCTTTGGGTTTATGCGTTGATACTTTCTGCTTAATTGCACCCTGACATGCACCAAGGGGCAAGGAGGGGTTTTAAAGCATCTTAAAAAAAAAAATTACCTCCCATGAAATATTTAGGATAGGCTGCTTTTTAAAGACTGTTCTAATTACTCCTGCAAGGCTTCCACTTCTCCTGATGTCATTGCACATGGAGAGATGCAGTAGGAGTGTTTGTCCTGGTTAGCCCTGAGGGGCTGGGATGGTTTGTATTCACTGCAGGGAGGTCATCTCTTCTTTGACCCTTGGAGATGGGTGAGGGGAGTCAGAGGGCTGGTTTGTTCCTGTCAGTATTTCCTGATGATGGACTGAGGGCTTGGAAGGGAATGGAGGCAGTTTAGTGATATATTAGGGTATGCTAGCAACAAAAATAATGTCCCTTTTGCACCCTATGGCTCTCTCCTGGCTGTGTCCTGCCTCCCAGGGCTGTGGGGAGCATGTGGCTTGCCTGTGGAGACAGGCTGCTCTAGGAAATGCTCTCCCAGTGCTGTGAGATGTGATCCAAAACTAGTGTCCCATTACTTGCTCCTAGCTGTGTTAACTCTGCAAGGCTAATAGGACTCAAAAAAATCAGTACTACTGAAATCAGTAGCTCTGACTCAGAACATGCAGAGGGAGCAGACTTGCTGATTAAGGCGATGTTGATGTTGTAAGTGCTCACCCGGCCACAGCGGGGCCCTGGGACTTGCCTGAGAAATCTCTATTGGAGCCTGGGAGGGGTCCTCGGTTCCCATCTTGGTGCCTGAACCACCATGTGAGGAGGATGAAGGCGTGAGCATCAAAGCCAGCCAAACCACGGAGCGTTCCCAGTGCCGTGCCATGTTCCACAATTAATCACTTCCACCCACACTACACCTTCTCCCTTCCTTAAATCCTCCCTTGCCTGGTTCTGGAGCAAGGAATGGAAGCAGCTCCAGTTTTATGAATCAATCAAAGACAATGCTTGCTTTTGAGGGCTGCTGATTTAGAGAGCCCTTTGCAAGCATGTGTGCAGCATGATTTCTTATCAGAGCACAGCTCTGGATGAGCTTGCCAAGAGGAGCTGTTCCAGCTCCTGGCCACATCCTGGGGAGACGGCCTGAGTGGTCCTTTCATCTACAAATAAAACAAACAGGAACAAAGAAGGCAATAATATTGACTTTCATCATTGATATTTCCATTTATCTCATACAGTTACTAATAATTAGTAATTCTGTAGCTGGATGGGTATAGCTCATAATCTCAGTGTTTCAGGGGAGCCTATTAATGTCACTGCCAAAACCAGGCAAGCATAAAGCACTGGACAAGTGCCGAGTGGGGCGGAGGGATGGCAGTGGAGCAGGGCTGAACCTGGAGGAGAGGTGAGAGGCTGTGGAGCAGTGGGGCAGCAGCACTGGGGAAGGACACAATGGGCAAGGCCTGAGTCAGCACTGCTGTGCCTGTGGTGGGGTTGGAGAACTGTGTGGGCTTGGTGAGGGGAGCTGGGCCTCTAGGGGCTACCATCAGGCAGCCCCTTGCTGCATCCTCTGGCACAGCTGGAGCACAGCTGGTCTGTGTTTGGGAGGGAAGGGCAAGACTGGCACTCATTCCAGTGGCACTGGGGTGGAGGATGTACTGGTGGAGGATCTGCTGAGATGCAACCCCGGCGCCCTCCTCAGGGTGTGATGTGCCCCCAAACTGTGGCAGCACCACCCCCATGTTTCCAGCACACTGGAATATGTGAGGAACCAGGGCAGATTCCTGCTGGGTCTGTCCCCACCTGCCCCAGGGCACCGGTGTGGTTCATGCACACACTTCCCACAGCACCTGCAGCCTTGCTTGTTTGCTGGTGCTTCATTAGTTATTCCCTGTTCTCTTTTAAACCCACTTATTGTGCTGTCTGCAGGTGCTCTGTGCCTGCGTGTCCACGTAGCTGGCCTGGATCTCCTCTGGGATTCCAGAGGAGGTGGCACACTGAGGTTTCCATGCTGGTGCTGCTGCTCTCCTGTGTTACTGTGAAAGCTTTGACACACAACTGCTCTGTCAATCATCCTGGGTGTCAGTCTGGAGGTCCATTTCTTGCATCTGTGTTTTTAATTGTCCTGTTAAGTGTGCATCCTGACCCCTCCTGTGAGGGATGGCTTCCGGTGTGCAGCCTCCAGGCATTACCAATTCCACAGGAACCGCTGTCATAGCAGCCGCAGGGACCTGCAAGCAGCGAATGCAAATGCAGGGCGGTGGTTTTATTAGGATTTAAATGAGTTTAAGACTGCTCAGAATTACAATGTGATTTCAGCCAGGAGGGGCTTATAAAACTAGTATGAGTTCATATATTATACAGTAAACATGCCCAAGCCCATGGCTCCTGCTAAGCCTCATCCTCTCTGAGGTGGGGAGAGCAGTGGGCAGCTGCTGGGGCTCAGCCCCGTTGCCCCAACATGTTCCTATGGGGGAAAGGCTGTTTGGGATGGGAGATGGGCTGCAGTCACAGAGGTGGTTGTGCAGGGAAGCTGGTCCCTATTAATAAACCTGAGCCTGTGGTGCAGTACTGGTGTGGTCTCTGGCTGGAAAGCAGGGGTGAAGGAGGGGCTTGTGGGCATGTTTTGGGTCAGGGTTACACTACTTTATCCATCCTTCCCTTTATAGCTCCCCTGTGTGAAGGTGGCAGGGATGCCTCAGTGCTGGAGGATGCTGTGCAGTGAGTTGTGGCTTCCCTGGGTGTTGGGAGCACCACGTGGCAACCCTGCCCCTGGGCTAGACCCCACTCCAGGTGTCTGGGAGCAGTGAACTTCCTTCCAGCTTGCACCTCCCTGGAGACCTCACAGCACATAGGTCACCTGCTGGTCGTACAGGCAGTGCTCATAAAGGCTTTAATGGCCATTAATTCAATCACTGGCAGTGCAGGGCTCTGTGCACAGATGGGTGGTGTGAGAGAGCTATACCTGTGTGCACAGGAGTCCTGGGCCCATGACACCTGGGAGCCACCACAGTGATGGAATTCTCATCTGCTTCCTCAGCCAGAACAGGAATGAAAGGGAAGCTTGAGCTATTGGCTTGGGATGTTCGTGCTTCGCCTCGTTTCAGTGCTGTGCTTTTGATCTCTGAAGGATACAGCTGAATATTTGAATGAGAAATACGTGGTTGTGTTGAAATCCTAGACAAAATGCCTTTTGTGCCTCCCTGCATGTTTATTTGCGTAAGAAAGTGTTTTGCTGGAGAAACACGGGAAGGAGCTCGAGGGAGAGGAAGGAAGGCAGCAGTGAGAGCATTGGGGAGCTCGCAGTACAATTTCAGGACACTTAAGAGCCTCTTATTGTCAGTGGCGAGACAGCGACATCGGAGGCAGCTCAGGCTGCCACAAATTGTCTGAGACAAATTGCTTCGTTTGATGCCTTTGTTGGTACCTCAGTGGTTAAGTTCCTGGGTTATATATTTATTATTATATAAAAAGCACAAGAGAATTACAGAAATGCATACATATGTATACACATCTCTGGATCCATGAATGACCTTGCAGGCAGGAAATAATGTCACCAGCCTGCGTGGTGCCTCTGAGCAGCTGGATGTTTGTTCTGTAGGTCCAGGGAGTGAGGGAGCCAGGCCCCTTTTGGGGCTCCTCACACCAGGGAGCGGGGCTGGCACTGGGTTTGCCACAGGAGGGAGCATTCCCCTAGTTCCCAAAAAGAAAGGTTTCACTTGCTTCAGGAGGCACTGAGGGAAGAGCCTTTGACAGGTAACATGCTGCTAAAGAAAGCTGCTTTCCCCAGAGAGGGGGAAAATTGCTGCTGGTGCCTGCGGGAGAGGTGAAAGTGGAGGTGTGGCAAGAGAGCAGCCCTGCTGCTTTGTCCTACTTGGAGGAGAGATGGCAAACCAGGATGGAAAGGCTCCCTGATGAAAAGACCTGCTGGAGGCATTGGATGGCATTGGAGAGGCTCAGCTTCCCTGTTCCCATGGAGCCCTGGCTTTGGCCAGCCCTGCAGTGCTGTCCTCGGGGTGTGGGTGTGGGAGGAGGGGTTGTGTTCAGGGCTGTGCTGGCTGAGAGATGTGAGCTGCATCCAGCAGCCCAGATCAAAGGCACCTCAGCCAGCGACATCCACCAGAAAGCCTTTAATGCCCAGCCCTGGAGCAGGGAGATTTGCTCAAGGGACTCATTTCCCTGCCTGAACGTAAAAAACTGTGTCAACTTGACATTTAGGAAATTTTATTTTATACCCTTTTATTCCTTTAACAGTTTAGCTAATTGCAATTTTTTTTTGTTATTTTTATATACTTCTTTTTCATTCATTCCAGCTTTGTCCATATATACACTTTGTTCTTTAAAGGCATTTTATTATGGGTGTTTATTACCTGTGCTGGCTCTCTGGGTGGATGGGGCAAAGAGGAAGGGTGTCCCAGCTGCACCCAAAGCTGTCAGTAGCACTGGTGACACCAGCCTGTCTCAGCAGTTCAGGACAAGATATCACAGAATTGTTTAGGCTGGAAAATACCTGTAAAGATCATCATTGAGTCCAACCACTAACCCACTACTGCCAAGCCTACTGCTAAACCATGTCCCCACATACCTGTCTCTGTTTTGCTGAATTGTTTGTTTGGGGAAGAAAAACGGTAATATGCCAGGGTTTCATTGTGCTGTTTTCTCTCTGAATAAATAGTTACTTTCCTTTAGCAAGAAAGCTTTGGTTGGGAAATTCCTTGACTTTTGTTTTAGAGAGCTGGGTAAGTCCTTGGAAATGTCCAGATCTAAAGTGAAAAATGTCATTTTACTTCTGTTTTAGATTCACCAGCACTTAACAGAAAATGTTTTCTTCTGTTAAGCTAATTCTTACTGAATTGTCAAAAATACAGAAAGATAATAATTGCAATAATTACACTAATGGCAATGGGCTTTCATTGCCTTGGCTTTTACGACAGCTAACTGTGCTCATCCATTCCTCCTGTCTCCTCCTCACTCAGGACTTTCCCCAGTGGGTCCCTACACAGCCCCCCATGTGCGACCTCCTTGCATGCAAACTTGCAGCAGCAGCCCTGGCCCTGTTGTGTACTGAACTCAGCAAGTCTTGCTGGAGCTGCCTGTGCCTGGTATTATCCCGGTAGATCAACTTGAGTTTAAGCTGGACCTGCCTTTCTGCCAGGAGCCCCGTGGCATCAATACCTGCAGCTTTGGCACTGACCAGCTCAGCACAAGATCCAAACCAGGCTTCCTGTCCCATTCCTGAGCAAGACCCACTCTGCCTGTGTCCCTGTGGGGTGTTAGCCCAGTGCCCAAATTGCTGCTTTCAGTGCTGGGAGCAGTTTGCAATCCCTGTGCAGTCCTAGCTCGGCCTGTACGTGAGCCACCAGCAAGGAGCATAGCTGGGCAAAGATGTCAAGAGCTGTTACAGTGTGTGCAGGGAGCTTATATAAAAGGATCCATTTTCATTCCCCTGCTTGTCTGCTTCAGTCAAAATACAATGCCACAGCTAAGAGGGTGCAGTGTCAGGGCTGACCGCAGCGAGCTAATGCATGGCTGCTGCGGCGGGCACTGCATCTCCCCGACCGCAGCAGTGCCGGCCCCACCGCAGCCCCCGGAGCCCGCAGCTCGCCCCGCTGTGAATCATGGTTCCCACAGAGCTGGAGCTCCCAGGCTGCCAACCACAGCCCTGCCGGGCTCGACTCCCAGCCAGGGGAGCGGCTCTCCCTGCTCTGCCTTCCCAGCATGAGCTGCAGCCACCCTGGGAGCTCACAGCTGAGCCCGCTGCAGGGGCCCTGGGAGCAGCACTGTCACGTCAGGGATCTCTTCCTGCTCAGTGACACGAGTGTGCACATGGGCACACACGGACCAGAGCGCCCTTGAGGTGTCTGGCACCCGATGTCTTCATCTCCATTATTTAGAGGCTGTGAAGAGCATCTCAATCTGCCTGTGGCTCCGTGGGCACGCTGTGGGGCCACTGGGGGGTGACTGGCCGGCTGGAACTGGCAGGGACCAGAAGATGGTGCCTTAGGCAGAGGGGAGAGTGGATGCTTGTGTGCTCTGACCACCGTAGCCAGGGCAGGGTGACAGCTGTGTAGCTGAACCTGTGCTGTGAGTCCTTGGAGATGTGATGTGGGGAGATAAGCAGTGTGTAGGAATCTGTGCTTCCCTTCCTCTTCTCCAGTACACTTTCACCCATTTCCTTGGCAGTGCTTGTCTCACCTGGACCCCTTCCTTTTGAGCTGGACCCTTCATCCTGGGGACACTTGGCTTTTTATTGCCACTGTGTTGGGTAGCAGATATGTTCTGTGTGGCTTGGAGGGAGTAATGTATGTGCCCGTCTGCCTGGACTTGGCAGAGGCTCATAGATGCTTTGGGCAAGCCTTTGCTATTGTATTGTCCCCCTTCTCCCTTAAAAGTCCCTTGCATCTCCTCTGGAGGTCTGTGCTGAGGCTGTGTGCTTGTGGAGAGTAGTGGCTGTGCTGACTTTGCAGCAGCCAGGAGGGTGTGTTTGTCTAGGAGGTGGATGGGGTGGCTCTGCCCTCCAGCAGCCCTGCTCCATGATCAAGCCCATTGAGGGATCATCCTCTGGCCAAGGCACCACGTCTTTGTTCTCTGTCTGCAAATTTCTCCTTACTTGAGGGTTCCACAAGCAGGGCCTGGTGCAGGAATAGGCAATATGAATCCTGAAACCTCAATGCACCGAGCAATTTTCATCAGAGGTTTTCACACCTTGCCTTTTTCTGCTCTCTTTTTCCCCTCATTTCTCCTCAGTTAGGAAGACATGGAAGCAGTTCTCCTGGGCTTTGCTGGGTAGCTCACCACCACCCCTCGCCTCTCATTGGTGCAGGCAGAGCAGCTGATGGGGCTGTGGGGATGCAGCAGAGCTGCAAAACTCTTCCCAGCACTGGCTGGACTGAGGCAGAGGCCACCAGCCATCTCCCACCCCATCCCCCTGAAATGTCACTTGCTTTTAAATGCACTAGTAGTTTAAAATAAGAATAACCTGCTCCAGGGCTTCTTAAACCGTGGAATTAAATATGGTTCTAGTCTCTAGGCAGAGTCTGACTCTTCAATTCTAAATCTGCTCAGCCAAGCGAAATATTGCAGGGGGAAAGAAATCAATATTTCTCATGCCCAGCACAGAGAGGAAGCTGTCTGTGTGTGGCTGCAGGCATGCAAGTGCAGATGTGCACACACAGGAGGCTGGGCTTGGGAGAGTGGCAGAGCTGAGACCCAGGATGGGGAGAAGGACACAGTGTTTGCAGTGCCAGGGCTGTGTGTACTGCTCCAGGAGAGGTGTGGGGGTGAGTCCATCCTATTCAGGTGTGTGACACAGCTGGGGTTCCCTCCATGGGGTTCCCAGCACAGTCTTTTAGAGAAGGAAATACAGTTTTTCCCATTTCAAGACGTGTAATTTAGTGGCCAGTGAGAGGCTGTGAGCTTACTGCAGAGCAGATGCATTCTGCATGTCCTGGTTTCAGGTACCTGGTGTGTGGAGCTGAGCTATGCAGGAGATGGGAATAATCAGGGATTCCAGCAGAGTGAAGGACTTTGCCAGTGACCCACAGGCCCCATCATTTGGAGGATGGGAGTGTTTGAGATAGTGAAAGCAAGGGGTGCTTTGGCTACCCATCCCAAGGACTGATCTGGATGCACCACGTGCAGCACTGTGTGGCCTCTGGTAGTGTATCCTGGGCATGGCTGTCCTTGTCCATGGTGTTTCTCTTGCCCAGAGGACACAGGCTGTGTGAGGAATGGCCCCTGGTGTCTGCTCTGGGAGCATTGCTGGAGATTCCCATCCTTCCCTGCAGAAGGGGTTGTAGTTCAGGGGCAGGTGAAGTTGTTTTGCCAGGTCTGAGTTCTCCAGGTGGTTTCTGTCCAACCTCTCTCCCCTCTGTCACTGCTTTGCAGAGTTCTGGTGTTCTCCTCTCTGCTCCTCCGTGGTGGGAGGAGAGAGCTGTGCCACCGTGTCGAGATCAGGGGTGGAAGAGGATCTCCATCTGCAGTGGGAAGGACAAATGTTACTGACCTGTTCTGGCATCTGACCAAACCACAGACACTCACCCCTCCCAAAAAGCCTCTCTGATAGCTTAATTTCTTAATTGCTGTCTGTGATCAGGATGTCAGCTCTGGCTCTCCTCCAAGATCTGTCACTTCCAGCAGGCTCACTGCCACCTTGCTTTGGTTCACTATTTTCAGCTCACCTGAATAACTGGCTGGAGAGTCTCTCATGTCCATGCAGGCCACCTCTGCTGCCCCTGAGGGCAGTGGCGAGTATTGAAGGAATTCAAAAGACTGAGGAGTGCCAGTTCAGGGTCCCAGCTCCAAGCCTGGTGCCTTGGCCAGAAAGTGAGGGTTTGAGCAGAGCTGAGTGTTCTGAGGTCCCAGGTAGGGTCAAGCACAGTGATAGAAAAGGTGAAGATGCTTGGGGGTGAATGGGACCCAAAAGAGAGCTGCCCTCTGGGCTCTGGCACTGGGTGATGGGAATTCCCAGTGGTTCTGACTCCAGTTTAAGCAGTGCTGTGAACATGTGCAGCAGGAGCTTACAAGCTGCAGCACAGCAAGGCTCTGTATCTCAATAAGCAGCACTCCAAGGCAGACCTGAAAATAAATATTTGAAGAAGAAATAGTACTCTGTCTTCTGTTGTCTCTCCTCCTTCCCTTTCACTCTCTCTCCTCCCCCCCTTCTCCTGTCTTTCACGTATGACTGAACACAAGAGTTCATTGTTAAAGGGGGTTTGTTTTCTTGTGGGCTTTTTAACTTTTTCTGCTTCCCCAAGGAGGAAACTCCAGGTGCTGCACTGTTAACAGCCCCATACAACAGCAAGGGCTGTCTTTGTGCCGGGTTTGTCTGTGCCCAGGATGATGGGTGCTTGTTTATTTTCTCAGTGCTTAGTTTGTTTGCCATGATAAAACACAAGTAGACGGCTCTTCCTTTGCCAGGGAACAGATCCGATGGGATCCAGCTGCCTGAAGTCTGTAAGTGTAGTTCAGTCCAGCACTACAATAGTTTTCCTCATTCTTAGCAGGTCAGTGGTGCCCTGAGGGCTGACCTCATGCTCCTGGTCCCTGTTCTTGGTGGGAAAGGCTAAAATTGGGCCAGAGAGGAGGCAGCTAGGCTTGTGCTTTCCTGGAAAAAAAGAAGTAAAGGGATGCTAAGCTGTGCATGGATGTGAAGGTCAAGGCTTGTGGCACTCTGTGTCAGACAGAAGGTGAGCTACTGAGGCAGAGGTGGGAAAATCAGCCTGCTGCTAGCTGGGCCACCAGAGAGAGGGGTGCCCATGCCAACATGGTGTGCACCCTATGCCAGTTGTATGGGGCTGTGAGGGAAAGTTGGGGTGTTGTGTGCAGAAGTTGGTCCTGGAAAAGCGAATGCAGAGTCAGCCCACGGGCTTTGCAATCTCCCACTGCATCTGAGGATCCGTGGGCTGGGAAAGGAGCACTGGCATCATCTAGAGCCCTCCTCCGAGCGTGAAGGGAAGTGTTAGGAGAAATCAACTGTAGAAGTAGAGGTGGAGAGTGGTGGTGAGAAGGGAAAGGCTCCAAAGAGGAAATGGGACTAAAAAACGCAGAGGTGGTTTAAGGATATCTGAGACATCACAGGCAAGGGAGATGGGCCGGGGGAGATGTAACTTTGAGAGAAGTCTTCTCAGACTGGCTGCAAATGTTTGCTAAGCTCCTGGGCTATATTTAGCAGGCTCCATGCCCTTTGGAGAGCTCTCCAGGCAGATGGTGGAGGAGCAGTTTGCCAAATGGTGAAAGCCGTGTCGGAAGGGGGTGCCCAGCATTCGGGGGAAGAAGTTTAATGTCAGCTTTGCCCTTTCCACAGCAAAGCCAGGCAGTTCGCTTTGCTGCCCGCTGGACAAGGCTGCCAGATGGCCAAATAGTTGCTTATAAATTAGCAATGGGAAACAGGCGATGCAAAGCCCTAAATTGAAGAAACCCAGGGCCTGGATTGGACTCTTCCTGCTGTGCAGGATGGTCTCTGCAGAGCAGGGTTGGGTGGATCCACTCTGGGGGCAGCACAAGGAGATCTCAAAGCCAGTGAGCCCGGCCATGGCACTGCCATCTCTCCCCTCCTCCTCACTGGCACAGTCACAGGCCATTACTCAGGCGTGTGCAGCCTCTGGCTGTGTTTGCTTTAAACCAATATGCAGAGAAAAACAGCTTTTCTCTCTAGGTAAAAAAAAAAAAAAAAAGCTGCTTGGTCTTGTATCTGTGCAGTATCTCACAGAATGGGATATGACTGGAATGAAATTTCCAGGCACTAATGCAATAGAAGTACTTGTAATTTGTGTGTGTGCCTGTGTGGGCACAAGCAGTGTACCTGATCTGGTCCTGAGCAGCATTCCATATGGTCCTGCCCTTCTGGAGCTCACCTGTGCAACAGTTCATGGCTCATTTGGGGTGTTTCTGCATCACACCTGAGCTGAAGCACTGTACCAGTGGGGAATTAAAACCTGAGAAATGTCAAAAGATTTTGAGGGTGGGGGGATGGACAGGAACCACAGAGATGTGCCCAGATTCTCACCAAGGCAGTGCTAATGCTGCCTCTTGCAAGTCCTTCCAAATCACAGGACTGTCCAACACTCTGCTCTCTGCACACCTTCACTCCAGAGGCATACAATTATTTTAAAAACAAGTAAATTTAAAAAGAATGGCTTCCTTTTATTTGCTAGCTGGAGCTGGGTGTTTGCACGTTCCCCAGTGTTCCTGTGCAGGCGGGAGTGCTGGCCTCTTTCCTCTTCCTCTGGTTTCTTATGAAAGCCAAGCTTCCTGTGTCTTAACTTGACTCCAGGGGCTGGGGCTTGGAGAAGCTCTACCTCTGTAATGCTGGCAATAAAATCATAAGTGCTGGCTACGCTGCTGTAAAACTTTTATTGCTGTGGGAAGAGGAACAGCGAATCCTCCCTCTCTCCCTTCTCTCCTTCCATGCTGCTCCCCAACTCTGGGGCTGCTCGCCCTCCAGGGCTCTGAGCCTTTGTGCCAGGCAGCACCGAGTGCATCCCATTTCCCTTTGCTTCTGCTCCCTTTGATCCCATCCTGCATCCCTGTGCCTGGTCTTCTGCTGCTCTGGCCTCGCTGTGCCCCATGGCAGGTGTGCTCCTGCCCCCTTCCTTGTCCCTTGGATGCTGTGTGGCTGTGCCTCAGCTCTGCAGCATGATCCGAAGGAGAGGAACCGTCATAGCTCCCTGTGTAGTGGGGCCTTGTGTGCATTTTGCATTTCATGGCGACTGGAAGCATCGTCTGCCTTCCCACACCATCCCTTACGTATTTATAGATCACAGCGGCATTATCCGTGTGGATGCAGATCGTGCACGACGGTTTTCTATAAATACAAATGCTCTGTAATTATCGTTAGAACTATTTAGCCCAATTCAAAGGTAGATTAAATAATGAATGTGTGTGTGATATGCCTGTCGACATCAACAAATGGAAAGAGACATCTCTGGATGCAGATCTGGAGGTTTCCCTGGTGAAGGAGTTGGGGGAGGAGAGCAGGGAGGGAGCTGAGCCGAGTGTTGCTGGAAGTGCCTCTTCCTCAGGGTTCGGGTGGTGCTGTGGGGACGGATGGCCACGCTCGGCTCTGTGGTGGGCTCTTGGGATGTGCCAAGGGATGGACAAGGAGGATCAGCACACACAGAAGCCATTGGTATTCATAGCTACCCATGGCTCTGCATCTTTGCTGTCCACTTTTACTGCTCTTGGGAGCAAGGGGAGGTAATTTCAGGTTAGGCTGCTGATGGAGAGCTGTGGAAGGTGTGTGATAAGGCTCCCCAAGGCCTCTGGCCCCTTGTTCGGTGTGTAATTGATTTCCTCTGAGGCCATGCATGCCCTGGCATGTTTCCTTTCCTGCTCGTCTCTCACTGGGCACAAGCTGGTCCCCAGCAGAACCGTGTGGGGATGCTGGCTCTCTCCTCTCTCCTCTCTCTTGGCTCCTTCCACGCCTTGGCAAAAGGAAGGGGGGAGCTTTAGAACACTTGCACAGGAGCAGTCTCCCGCATGGTTCTTGCTGTGGATGGATGTGGCTTTATTAGCATCACAAAGGGGTGAAGCAAGGGAGGACTGACACGGTTGGGAAGAGCAGTGGATTTAAAGGATAGGATGGATGTGTGGGAACCCCTAAATACCGTGTGCCCCAGGAGCGGAGTTTGCAAAGCCAGTGGAAGAATGAGGAACAGTCAGCGCTGCCTTTAACACAGGAGCCTCTGTCTCCTTGCCTCTTCCCAGGCGCAGTGAAGCCTCAGCTCACAGGTCACAGCTCTTTTAGCTCCTGTGTGGCTGTGCTGGGTCTCAGCCCTCCCTGGACTCCATGTCACATCACGGGCTGCTCCCCTGCCCCGGGGACAGCGGCGTCGGGAGCGTCAAGGAAAGCGGGGCTGGGAGGAAGGGCTCCATCACAGTAACTAATAACTGTGTGCTGACAAATTGAATTATACCTTTTCCAGTTGCCTGCACTATTGATCAGAGAAAAGGTTTGTGTTTTTGTTAGGCTATTTTTTTTCTTTTTCTTTTTAAGTAACAGTTGCAATGTCCTGGGGGCTTATAATGAACTAAATAAGGTCAGGTTAGCAAAAGAATCAAATATACTCTGGCAGCAGAAGCGTGGGCTTTTCCTGGTGCCTCTGAGTGGAGAGGAAAACAGCAGCAGCTCGTGCTCCTCCATGCCCTGGTGCATGGGGATGTTCTGCCCTAGGCTCCTGCTCCCTGGAGGGCTGCTTGGAAAAGGGGTGATGTGGATGGCTGTGTAAGTGTGGCTGTGCTTGGCCCGATCCCGAGCAGTGTGGCAGGAGCTGGGGCGGAACTGGGGCTCACCAGGTCTGTGTGTTACCAGCCCCAGGTTGTGCCAGGCTGTGCTGCCCTGGCAGCTTGAGTGGCTCCTGCCCTACCTGGGGGATTGCCAGGCGAGGCAGGAGATGCCCAGTGGCACACAAGGAGCCAGGATGTGGCCAGGCACAGCACTTGCCCTGTAACTCTCTGTGGGGTCCCTGCCTGGGGAAGCTGGTGGTGTTTGGTTCTTTGCTCCGGAGCCGAGATCCTGCTGTGAACTCAATTAAAGCTGTGTTGGGGAAAGGGGGAATAAATTACCCAGATGAAAAGGATGAGTAAAAAAACCATGTGCAGAGAAATGCCAGCCCACCTTTGAAAGGCTTTATTGAACTCGGACACGTGTCACCTTGGCAGCAGAAGCTGCAGGGGAAAGGGAAGCACTCCCTGGTGTTCTCCTTTGTGTCCCCACTCCTGGGCTGGGATTGGAGCAGGACAGAGCTGTTGCAGGAGGAGCAGAGGGTTGGGGTAATCTGCCAGTGCCAGGACAGGGGTGAGGCTGGAGGCCTCAGGTGAAGGTTTGCAGAGGTAGCAGTGTCTGCCTAAGAGGGAAGGGAAGCTGCAGGTGCAGCCTGTGTGTCCCATGCTCTGTTTAACCTGCTGATCCCAAAGGGGAATCCAGGGGATCTGTAGTGCAGTGGCCAGCTCCACAGCCCTGGGGCTGTGCTCAGCCTTTGCCTCGGGTCGCCTCTCAGTGAGCAGTAGATGTAGGGACATTCACATCTTGTTTTTGTGTAACTCTGTTTACAAAGACCTCAGCTGAAATCTCAGCTGCCCTGGGGTGGATCTGGATGCTCTCCAGAGCTGTCTGTGCGCTGGCAGAGCTGCTGTGCTCCACACAGTGGGTTTTCCCACTTCGCACACAAGTCCTCTCCCTGGTGACCCAGGAGCCTCAGGCTTTGGAAGCACAGGCTCTGCCAGGACCAGTTCCCAGCCTGCCCCATGTCCCTCCTGCTGCGTTGGGACTTGCTTCTCTTCTGGACCCTTCCATACAAAATTCACTACAGGCAAGGACCAACGAGCTGTCACCCCTTGTCTCAGTGTATTGGGCCTTGGTGAAGGAAGAGTGGCTGAAGAGCTGTGTCCCATCCTGCCTGGTGTCCCCCAGGACCTGCCAAGGTGTGGCCAGCAGCTGGGGATACTCTCTGGACAGACCTCATGGTTCTTGTCTTAATTACAACCTTCCTCCTCCTGCACTGCCTTGCTTGAGAGTCCGGCCACATCGAGTGTGGGATTAACATTCCTGGCACACCGTAACTCCATCACCATTTCTATTAAACTCATTTGCTATCTAAAGGAATTCATTTTCCACTTTGTTTGCCCATGAGGGAAAAAAAAAAAGCCCTCTGAGCTGAGGCCTCAGTATTTGAGGAGGTGGAGGGGGGAGAGCTGGGGAGAGCTCCCTCCTTCAGCTGGGAGAAGGGATGGCATTCCCACCATCCATACAAGAAGATGCCCACCTCTATGTTTCCACCATGCTCTTGGAAACAGGAGCTGCCCATTGCTGGCACCAAGGCTAGTGCTTGCTTTCTGAAACAAATTATACTGTTTCACCCTAGGATGAATGTTTGCAAAATCGAATTGTCCCTTTTTCATCAGGGATATCCCTGGACTTCCTGGAATTCTACCCCCTTCCAAGAATCAAGTTTCATTGGAATCCGCAGCAAATTCAGGGAAGGTAGATCCAAGCTGGGTTCTCTCTGCCTGCTCCCTCATCTTCCACATCATTCTGTCAGCTGCATTGCAACAGGCTCGGGAGCTGGATTCCTGCCCCTGTCTGGGATGTGGGGCCAGTCTGTGTATATGGGTGCATGAGGGGGGAGGAAAACAAGACTACAGGGGTGCCAAAAAGAGAAGAGTGTGTGTGTGTAACATGTGAGGAAACCTCTTCTGTGCGTGTATGCCCTCCAGGAATTGTGAGGCTCCTGTTGGCAGCCCTTTCATGGATTATCACCTGCTGAATGGGCACCTCCTGCCCAGAAAGAGGAGGGAGACACTCTACAGCCTTCTGTGCTTCTGCTTTCAAGGTCAGAGGCTGCTGATTATTGATCTACAGCCTCCCTATAAATCTGGTGCTGAGGGGAACCTTCCCTGCTGCCTCCAGACAGCAGCATCCATCCTGCACGGCTCTGCCAGCCCAGCCACCAGCAAGGGAAGGGGGGCTTTAATCACTCCCTGCCTCTGCCAGGCTGCATTTGGGTTTGCAGATGGCCTTGCTGGCTCCCAGCTCTGCTACACCCCCTGTGCTGCTTGTGGAGGTTCCTCCTGGGGTTGGTGAACCCCTGCCAGGGTGTGCAGCAGCAGTGCAGGAGAGTAGAGGAACTGATGTGGGATCTGGGGAGCAACTGCTGGGGCCAAGTGGTGGATCTAGCGAGTTTGGGATATCCAGCATGGCTTTGAGAGCCCCACAGGACCCAGTGTTCAGGGTAATCTCCCAGCAGATGGGAAATCTGGCTCCAAGGTAGGCAGAGGAGCAGTTGGAAACCAGCTTCCCAGGGAGCCTGTGGAGCCATGTGTTATGGGGGAAGAAGGAAGGTGGTGATGGAGGCCACCAGCTGTGGAGCACTGGGCCACCCTTCTCGCATGGTGGCCACCAGCTGGATGTCAGGGATGGTCTATGGCTGTGATCCCTCTGTCTGATAGATGCCGTGGTCAGAGCCATCGAGGCTGCTGTTGGCATGCGAGCTCCAGGGTGTAGATCACAAATTGAATTGGAGCCCCTGGAAAATGACAGCCCTTCGTAACTGCTGAGCATTTCCCTTCATCATCATCATTTGCAGCTGAACTGTGGCTCTGACAGGGATCACAGCAGTTTTCAGCCCAGAGCTGAACTGGTTTTGAGCCCTCCTCACCTGCCGTGGGCAAAGCTTTGCTGTCCCTGTCCCTTCCCACGGGATCAGCCCTGTTCCCAGGGTATATCCTGCTTCATCCGGAGAGAAAGCAGCTTCCCTCCCACAAATGCTTTCTCAGTGGCTGGTACTAATGGAGAAGAGAAGTAATCAAGCCAGTTTAACCCCCCTGCTACCTGTGACTCTCCTGCAAAGCTCATTAATGAGCCAGCTCAGGTTGTGCTAATTACCGAAACCCTGGTAGGCCGGTGAGAGCACCAGGAGTTAACTAACACTCAATTAACCCCTGGTTGCTCGTGATGATTTCCCCTGTTCACAGCAGCCTCAGAAAGCCAACAAGGAAACAGTGGCAGGCAGGGGGCAGATGAGCCTCTTATGCAGCTGGGGACGTGACAACTTTCCTGTGTGGTTCAGGAGCCACAAAGCCAAGGGATCCCAGACCACACAGCTGAGCTCTTCAACTCCTTTTCCCTGGTGGTTTGGGGCACCTTGGAGCCCCTCTTTGAATCAGGAGTGTCAGGTCCTAGCCACTTCTCCATCCCTGGAAGAACCCAGCCAGATGGATGCAGGGAGCATCCAGCCCTGGTGCAAGGGAGCAGACCAGATGGGACAGAAAAATCAGGAGGGGTTGATGTGATCAGGAAGGTCCTTCACCAGGAACAGTCTCTGCGTCTCTGGGAGCCTTTGACCATGATGTATCTCATGCCAGTCAACCTGCAGGTTCCCGAGACACCTTGGCTGCAGGGCTCAGTTGTGTGAGGGTTGGAGCCATCCCAATCCCTTGTACCACACAGGCTGTGCACAGGGGCTGGGGCAGCCCCAGCTCTTGAGAATGCCTGAGCTGCTGCCCAGAATGTGCCCTGCAGTTGCTATGGTGACACTGCCAGTTTTTTACCTCACTGGGGGAAAAAAAGCCTCCAAACATTTAATTCTGCAGCCCACCTGGGAGCCTTTTAAACTCCCCATTCGGTGTTTGACATGTAATAATTTTTCTGCTTTTAAGATTATCCTAAAATGCTCATTCTCTTTCTCTCTCTCGAAATCTCAGCAGTGGAGCCTCAGAAAGAAATCAGCATAAAAAATACCAATACAAGTTTCAAATGCCAATTTGTCACCATCACCAGAAACAGGCAGTGACAGGCACCAGGGAAGGAGACACAGCAGAGTGAGTCAGGGCTGACAACGCCAGCACATTCCAGCCACTGCTGACCGGCTCCTGGGGGAGATGCCAGGTGGAGAGCTGAGCCCACGGATGAGAGGGGACAGGAGGTGTTGGATAGAAATGAGAAATTTGGGGAGGAGAGCTGATCCTGGTTGGTAGCAAGGAGGGCTTTGATCTGCCGCCCCACATACACAGCAGTGCCGTTGCTCAAGAGAATCATCAGTGCAAAAAGGAAAAGAAGATAAAACCTCCTTTAAGAAACCAAATTAAGATTTGGCTCAATTCCCCAGGTCTGCCTCGTGCTCCCAGGTGACCTGGGATCCCCCCGGATTTCCCGGATGGTGCGGGGGAGCAGAGCCCAGCCCTGCCAGGCTCCCAACCTTGACGTGCAAATAAATATAGTCAAAACTGTCAGGCGCCGGGTGCTGCGGTGCCAGGAGGCACTTGGGTACCACCAGCGGGACCCCATCATATGGCTCTTCATGCTTGGGTATCCACACACCTTCCCAAGCAGATGGTCTGCTCCACAGCACTGGGATCCAGCAAGCCTGTGGAGCAATTTAATCTCCAGAAATAATTTAATATGGCTTCCTCCAGAGTATGGTGGTTTGGTTTTTTTTTTCCCCTGACCAGCCATAGAATAATTTAATCCTGCCTTCTGTGTGAAGGTCTATTTTGAGCTTGCCACCTGCAGAGTGTTTTAATCCCACAACTCGCAAAGTAATTCAATCCTCTCCCTTGGTGAGTAATTTAATCCTCTAATTCCAGGGTAATTTAATCCCCTCCCTGGGGAATAATGGAATAATTTGATCCTCCATTTCTAGAGTAATATGATCCTCTACCTGAGAAGCTCAAAACTTCAAACCAGCCACCTGCCTATCTGCAGGCACTGCCATCCCTGCAAAACACTCTCTGCCAGGTGGGGATCTGGGTGTTCTTCCAGTAAATCCATCCTCACACTGGCCAGGGTAATCCATGCAGGTCCAGAATGGGCAAAACCATTCAGCACTGCCTGACCCTGGGGCACTTGAGCCTGGATGTGTGTGATCGCTTCATTTAAATTCCTCCTCAACCAGTTAATCCATTTGCGGATTAATTAGTTTTAATCTGGGTCGGTGCCGTGGTTGTTAAAGCAGGGCAGCCTTTGCCCCCACTCTGGGGGGCTGCTGGCATGAGGGGAGGGCTCCTTTGGGCTTGTGTTGATCTGAGTGCTCAGTTCCAAATATATATATATATATATATATATATGTATGTATGCATATAGATATATATATGGATTGTCTTCCCATTTACCTGGAAGGTAGTGCTGTGTCCTCTCACATAGCATTATCCCCATCAGGACTGGCCTTTGAAATGTCTTAACCCCAGGTGCCATTCAGTCAGGATCCCAGCCTCCAACTCCCCCTGAGGAGCTGGGAGCAAGGCAGGGCCCTGGAGAGCACCTGTCCTGCCACAACATCCTGGACACATTCATGGCCTCTGTCGACACTGCCCACTCCCACAGGGCCCTTGGGCATGTCACATGCCACCTCCAGTATGGAATTCCACCTTGAAAGCAGTGAAGACTCCATATGGAGTGGCAGGAAAGAGAGCTGCAGGAGCCTGACTGGTTTACACCTCTTCTCCCTCATTTCTGCTTAGCAAAGGCTCAATAGGAGAAAGAGTTTCCTCAGCTGAGATATTCAAAAGAGAAATCCCAATAATGATAGTGTCCATTTCCATGCAGAGGAGGATCTGTGGAGTATGCAGAACAGAAATATTTCCCCATCCCTCTAAAGGCTGCAGCAGTTTGTACTCAGGAGAGGGATTAGCATACTAGAAAGGAAATAATACCCTGAGAAACACTGTGGGAGAGGAGAAAGAGGGAGCAGGGCAGGAGGAGAGACCTGTAAAGGGCTCTACTGATGCCATGCTGGCCCCGGGTTCCCCACCATGGCACAGGGGATGGGTTTGGAGTCCATCCCGTGCCTGGGAAGTCCCCAAGCCAGGCAGCCCCACCCACACTCTATGGGGCCCTTTTGCACAGGGTGGTCTGTCCTGCATCACCTGTCACATCCCCAGGGAAAAGTAATGAGGCTGAGACTGTGATTATTCTTTTTGTTTAATTCTACTGTCAAGTTAGTTCTTGAATCTTGGAAGCCAAAAGGGAGGCAAGTGGCTTAGAGGACCAGAGCCAACTTCCATCACTCCCTGCCTGTTGCTCCTATCTGTAAAGTGCTGAAGTTAACATCCAGTTCCCCCCACCTTGCTGCGACCCCCTGGGACCACCCCATCACCCACCACAGCTCTCTGCAACCTCCCTCTGGGCAGCACTGGGCTTAGAGGTGCCAGTGATAATTGTCTTTCCTAGGGACAGAGAATTCAAACAAAATTACTTGCCTGGGCTAAAGAGAAATCATTGCTTATCCTACCGCATGCTTTATATGCCCTGGTCCTGCCTGGGACTGCTAAAATTCTGCTTTTTAAACTCTTCTTTGTACAAAAGCCTGTCCTGGATATGTCATCTCGCATTCTAATGTGATATATTAGACAAATAATTCTTTATGTGCAAAGCGTTCCTAAGTACCTGCAGGCCAGAGGGAAGAGAGAGAGGGGCTTGAATATCTTTAAAAATCCCATTCTGAATGTTTCCACTTCAAAGTCTCTTCTGCAAATTCTGTTCCATGCCACATCTCATGCCCAAAAGTCAGCTCTGCTGGTGCCTTCCGTGTCATGAGGATGCCACATGGCAATGCTCTGTGGGGCAGTGGTGGGCTTGTGCAGGCTGTGCTGTGTCTCCCAGATGTTGCAGCCTTCTGTTGGAGTGGGAGAGAAGAGCAGGAGAATAGTCTCTCCCTTTACTCCTTGAAATACGAGCCGCTCTCTTTAACCAGTCTTGGTGTTCACTCACCTCTCTTCCCCTCTAATGAGTCGGTTTTTGTTCTCCCATATCACGTCTGGATGCACATTGTGGGTAATTGATGGACAGGACCCGACCTCTGAAAGCTATCAACGTAGCCACTGTGAAATCACACGTCCAAATATGTTTATCTTCCCAGCTTTTTGGGCCTGAGCACTCTTGGACATGGTTTTGTGTACTTCAAGGAGGAGAGCAAATTTCCTTCCAAATGTCAGCATAGAAATGAAAGATAAAAGGGAAGACGCAGGGGCTGCTTGAGCTTTGCATTCACGGGAAAGCAGAGCAGTGTGGCTCGGAGGGAAGGAGCTGGAGCTCAGCCTTGGACAGGCCATTCTGGGGGGGTGGTGGTACCCCAGGGGTCTGGATGCTGCCCTGTGGGTGCATTTCCAGTGGTGACTTCCAGCCAGCACTGCTGTGCAAACTGCCTGCTCTTCTCCACCTGTTTTAACGCAGAATCCATCCCAGTGGGTTGGAGTCTGGGTGTCTTCTCCCGCCACGAGCTGAACTCCCAATATTTGGCACAGGTGGGTCCCTGGGGTCACACCAGTGTCCACCCCAGCACTGGGGGAGGTCTCCGTTCACCTGGTGAATGTGAGCATGTGAGGAAGCAGCCCTGGCTGCTCTGAGCCTCTTTGCTGTGCCAGGACAAGGCTCACTGGGAGTGGCAGGCAGTGGTCCCACGGTAGTGGGCTTGTGTCTGTGCAGGTACACCCTGCCTGCCCTCGGCGTGGCTTTTGAGTGCTCTGTGAATGATTCTTGATTGCGGGAATCACTCTCCACACAAGCACCTCTCCAAAGCAGCAGCAGGTGTTCCGTGTTCCTCCTCGGTCCCTCCCTGAGCTGTGGGCACAAGGAGGAAAGTGGCCGAGCTGCAGTCAGGGAGCTGGGAGGATTTCCCCGACCAGTGAGGAGGATGGAGACCATTCCTGCCACCCGAGCATAGCTGTCATCTCCTGGCCAGAGCCTGGCGGGGCTGCCCACGACCACCATGGAGGCATTTCAGGGAAAGCACGAGCCCTCCCCCGCTCCCTGCGTGCTGCTGATTGACAGCCGAGACGCGCGGCCGCACATCTTGTTTTCAGCAATCTGGGTGTTTGTGTTGGCAGAGCCTGGCTCACGCTCATGACAGGAGCTGCCTCTCCCTGTCAGCAGCAGCTCTGCCATCGCTGAGCCTTTGCACACCCACCCCTTCCCCGGAGTTGCTGGCGGCTCCATCAGCCTCTGCTCCTGGCACCTCTCGCATGGCTGCCTGCAGCCGTGGTGCTGCCACGCACCCGCTCCCTGCCCTCCTGCAACTCAGGTTTTTCCCTCTTTTGATGTATCCCTGTTGCTCACCATCCCCCAGCCCATATCCCTCTCCCACTGTCCTGGAGAGCTCCTCATGCAACAAGATCGAGGCTTACTCTGCTTCCATCCTCACTCCTGAAGTCGTCTGCTTTAAATACCAACAGCGGGTGAAGTGAGGAGCCCTTATGGATTTGCTGTGGAGCTCCTTGGGGATGGTGTTCATGCTACACAAGAGCTGGGAGTATAGGCTGAGAGTGGTCCCTCTGGGCTCTCATCTCTCTGTCTCCAGCCTTCCTTTCTTGAGGGGCTCTGTGGGATGAGGAGGAGCTACCAGAGCAGGTCCATGGTGGGATGTGGGTGGCAGCAGAGCCAGGGCCCTGCTGAGAACTCACCCAGACCATCAGCTGCAGCCAGCCAGTCCTGCTCTCACTCCCAGAAACTCTCCAGGAGCACTGAGGCTGGAACCCCTGGGATGGGGCTGCCTGTCCAGGCTCTGGCTCCTCTGGGCTGCATTTAGTTCATCCAGTGTGGGATGCAGGTTCTGGATGTGAGCTGCACCTACTGAGCTGCAGCCACTGTCCTGCCCCGTGTGAGGAGTGCAGGTCCCCAGCCCTGCTGTGGCTCCTGGCTATGCAGCCCTGCATCCATCCCTTGTAGTGCCCTGTCCTCTTGTTGCACTGTCACCAAGAGGTCCCACTGCAGGGCCGGCGAGCCCTCAGCCTGCCAGCAGGACTCAGCTCTGCCTGCTGCTGCCATACAGGGACCTGACAGCAGTACAGGGCGAGAGCCTTGTGCCTCTGCCTTCGGATGACAGATACTGCCGTGCCCAGGCAAAGCTTCCAGGCTCTGCCTGAGAGTGGTCGGGACTGGAAGGAGCTCTTGCCTGGTACTGCCAGGAAAGGGAGGTGAGGAGAAAGAGGAGGGTGAGCTGCAGCACGGGTGCATCTGGGGACATGAGCTCGACAGCAGGGCTGCGGGGAGGGGAGCGTGCAGGAGAGGAGCATGGACTCGCGTGTGTGTGTGTGTGTGCACAAAGGTCATGTGTTCATTGCCTGACAACATGTCCATAATAGCAAAATCACCTCTGAGCACCTGAAAATCACCCTCCTTACTCCAGGGAAAGCAAATAATACTGAGACATCTGTAGATGCTTCATGAGAGTTTGGTTGCCAGCCTACTCCTCTCCTTCTTTCCTACTAGCACTAAAAAAACCCAAAGAGGGTTTTGCAGCCCTAAATCCAGCTCCTGGTCCATTTGCAGCCTGCCAGCAGAGTATTAGGTTGGGGCGTTTGGTCTACAAAGGTCAGGGCTGCAGGAGGAAGCTTTGAGCCACCTCTGAGACGTCTCAGTAGCCCCAGAGCACCGTTTGGTTCTGTCGTCAGAAATGCGTCCAAAAAGGCACCTTTTTGATGGAGAAATGGGCATAGAAATAGGCTTCTGGAAGTCCTCACTTCTATGGAAGTGAGGACAAGCCACATTTCATCCCACCCTCCCTGGAGCTCTGGAAGCCTCTTGTGCTGCCAGAGCAGCTCTTGCACAGGTAGCCCCTCTTGGGAGGCATGTACCCTGCTCTAGCAAATGCATTTACCACAGTGTGAGGCACAAACTTGTCTTCTCTGTGTGTGACTCCAGGCTGTATTGTAGATTAAAAGATTTGTCTTTCTCCTTTATCCAGCAGGTGGGTCTCTGGTGGCTGTTTCAATACCATTCCTGCATGGGCTCTGGGATGTCTGTGCTGAGGTTCTGGGTAAACTCAATTACACCGTGGTAATAGCATGGTATTGACTCAGGAGCCTCAGCAGCACAGGACTCTTGCCGTTTATTAGTTGTTTAATTATATGGCACATCAGGCCAAAATAATGTCATTAGCTAATTAGCCCATGTTGGGGGTATTTGTAATTTTTCTTAAATGAATGTTGGCATCAGTGAAAGGTGCCAGCTGGTAGCCCAAGAGTCAGGGCTCCTTTTGTGCATAGAGCAGGTTGAGGCTGATGCCAGCCTAGATGCTTCTTCATGTATTCCATGGGCACAGGTCCCCTGCCACCTCTGGAAACAAGATGTCCCTCTTCAAGGGTTTTGGTGAGCTACTTTTACCAGCACCTTCTCACAACGTGGCTGGGACCCCCAGCACCTTCCACAGAGCTCACTGTGGGCATGGCTGGGCCAAGCTCCTGTCCAGGGGTTGTTCAGTAGCAGCATTTTCAGGATTTGAGGAGTAGTACAGTGGCACAGCTCCCCAGGACTGTCATGCAGTTCAGCCTGGACACTGCCCGTGTGCTGCCAGAGCCGCTGTGAGTCACTGCCCCCGTGTCTGACACCAGCTATGCACGGCTGAGCACACTGAGGAGGGAAGCCAGGGGCATGTGCTGCAGTCCTAACCCACCAGAGGGGTGACAGGAGTGACAGCAGCACAGCCCTAGGGCTGAACCTTATCGTGGCATCCCCAGTGCTCCTCCCACTGTCTGTTTGGCCCAGGAATTCACCCAGTTACTCAGTGAGGCCTCGTTTTCCTCTGCCTGAGGGGCTGTGAAGGCAGAGCCCCGCGTCCCGTGCAGGAGATGCTGCCAGGACTGCCGTGACTGCCGGCACACAGCCCATCCCCACTCCTGTGTGCAGGCTCCAGTATGGCCTTCCCTGCATTGCCAGACTCCAGTATGAGAGCTTTTGGGCTGGGGCTGGATGCTAGAGATGGATCAGTCTGCCATGGGATCTGCTCCTCGTTTCACCCTGGTGACGGGGCACAACTCAGCAACATCCCAGTGGCTCACCCAGAGGTAGATGCAGGCTGCTGGCACGGAGATGGGGTGTGTAAATCCTGTGGGATAAATCCTGTGGGATTAGGAGTTCTACAAGACAGTTCTGGCTGTCTCCCTGTGGTTTCTGTGGCTTTTCTGAGGAGGAGGCAGTATTGCCATGTGAGAGCACTCTGGGCAGGATGCTGAAGGATGTCCATCAGGGATATTGTTATAATTAGCATTTCTTGGCTGCTCTTTCCCACCAGCACCAAAGGTTTTCAGAGTGATGACTCCTGACTTAATGTTAGTCCTTCAGCTGGCTGCTTTGGGCCTGCAATGCCCAGTTGTGTTGCCCTCACAAGATTCTTACCACTATTTAACCCAAACAGGTCAGCTCTGTGCTTTGCAAAATACATTTGCTGATCCTGAAGATTTCTAAATGTCTTTCAATCTGGCTGGGTCTCTTCCAAACTCTGAAAAATTGCAGGCCCCTGCAGATGCTTTCATGTCCTTGAGGACAAGTTCTGCTGACTGGAGAACCTCCCTGGGGAGCCCATGCACTTCTCAGAGGTTCAAGAGTCCATAGCAAATAACTCCAAAATTAACCATGCAGGCCTCCCCCAAGTCCTCAAAGGTACAAGTTCGGATGAATAAAATAAATTTGGAGTTAATAGACCACACTGAATTTGAAATACAACATTTCTGACAGGGGGAGGGGGAATAGAAGACTCGTCCAATAGTTAGAAACTTTCTCTCTTTCATACCTTCTTATCTCCCCAATACCTTAGCTGCTTAATTGGAGACTCTCTCGAATAATTATACTCAGAGTAGAGAATTCTTTGGTGGACAGATTTTTATTTTTTTAATTTTTTTAAAGACACATTAGGGGGAAACAAAACTGGGCTTGTAAGGAGAATGAGTTACATCCTTCTGTTGGCCCTAGCTGGTGTGGTTCCACAGCACTGCTGTGAGATAATCACCCATTCTCCCATGCTCTGCCGCTCACCTTAATAACTCTCCCAGGATTTGATGTAATGGTTTACATAACCTTTCTGAAGCATCCTGAATTCTGATGCATCCAGCACTTAAATGTGACATTGAGTCAACTCTGAAGTACTTTACAGCTGGGTGATGCTGCTTGGGGCTACGGCAGACGATGAATGGAAAAGTTTCACTTACCAAGATGAACTTTTTACCAGCTGAGCTGTGTGTCTGCAAGAAATCTCAGGGTCTCAAATCCCGAGCTGGGTTTGCTTACCTGTCCTGTGGATGCGTGCAGCACCAGGGTTGATCCAGGGCAGCAGCTATGGACTTGAATCCCTGTTACCTGTCTGCATGTGGCCTCCCTGTAGGTACCTGCCTTGGAGCCCAGTGGCTGGATGACATTTATAGTCAGCAGAGAGAAAAAAGGCACGTCCAGACAAAATTCATCTGACCTTTCCCAGGCAGCCACCTTAGAAGGAGATTAATCCTGCCCCTGAGCGGCCTTTTCTCTCTGTTAGCAATACAGCAGTTCACCCAGCTTGTCCATGGATGCAGGCTGTGTTTGGGCAGATGTATCCCCCTGGATCCCTGCCGGGCTGTAGGATTTGTGCATGGCCAGGGGAGATGCTTTGCTCCTTCCTGGGGCACTGTGCAGGGTGCAGGTGTGGGAGATGGGCAGCCCTGCTTCTCCCCAGCACCCTCCCCAGCTGGGGCTCTGGCACATGGCATTCACCAGCCCAACCAAAGGCACAGCTCAGAGGGCAGGGATGAAGAGAGGCATTTTCTGATATCTGGGGCTGATTCTGCTGCCTTCCAAATCCCGCAGTAATTACTGGTGTTGACTGTATATGTAAATCTGTATCTAAAATAGTCTCTCTCATGTATGTCTGTGTATATATATATGCAGGCACACGTAGATGTGTGTGTATCTAACATATGTGCTCTCAGCCCACACAGCATATGGGGCTCTGAGCGCCACTGCAGCGTGCGCCTTCCTCGGCCCCGGCTCGCGTGGCACCCACGGAGCGGGCGGGGTGACGTCCTGCCTGTGCCAGCCTCACCACTCATCCCGACCTGCCACTGCCCTCCCCATCCTTCCCACTGGGATTGTCACCCTGCACAGCGTGGACGTGGTCCTGCTGTCACCACTGTCCCCTCAAAAGGCGTGTGGGGTGCTGGCACCCTCCTGTGCTCCCCAGGCTTTGCTGGGAGAAGTACGAGGCTTGTGAGGAGCCTTGCACAGCTCCCGGTGCAGGTGGATGCAGTGGGATGTAGCAGGCTCCCAGAGCTTCACTGTGGCTCGTTCATTAGTTCATGTGTCTTAATAAACCAGGTTGGCCCTCTGCCAGCAGGGAGTAACTCAGGCTGGGCTGCGGGGGAAGCACCTTGGGAATTTGAAGGAGCCCGTGGAAAGCACAGCTGTGTCCCAGGCAGCAACAGGAGCCTATCCCAAAGCCCTTGGGGCTTGTGCTACTCCAGATCCTGGGCCAAAATCACTCAGAGAAGGGGCTTTTGGCTGTACCTTTCACCTTGCAGTGAGATGTGGCTGCAGGGTGTCCCCAGGCCAGCACAAGTGGGCAGGACAAGGTGCTCTAGGTCTGCAGGGAGAGCAGGCTCTCCAGGGTGCTGTCCAACACTCCAATCCCACAGCAGTTGGAGGTGCTGCCTGACCCTTTACCCCATCTCTAGAAAGGTCACCATGTCTCCCAGCTCTTTCTTTTTGCCAGTGTGAGTACCTACATTAGACACTGAGCACTGCCCAGTACTGTGATGCAGGTCCTGCTACCATGGCTGGTCACAGTGAAGCAACGTGATTTAATTGTGTGATTTCCAGCCCCGGCATATTCATAGAATCACAGAATATTCAAAATTATTCCAGAGGAACAGAGCTGAGGGAAGCAAGGGTCTACAGGAGTGCAGGGATGGGGAGGGAGAGCACGCCCAGATGAGGGTGGTCTCTGTACGGGCTGTGACCTGGCTGCGTCCTGCCAAAGCATAGGAAGCAGAGCAGGTAAGGGAGGAGAGGGCAAGTGTAAGAAAATTCAGGTGTGCAGCTGGGAAAGAGCCTTTCCATAAGAGAGCTGTTGGTGTCAACGATGTTGGTAGTGTCACTGATGGAGAAATTCAATCACTTCCAATGAGGGAAAAATAATTGTCTTTCGAGGTACAGTAGGTTGTTGTCATTTTCCTATGACACACTCCATCAACTTTCAATTTCTAGTACAAAAGCCCTTCGTTCTTGCTCGGGTCTCTCTAATCCATTGCAGTGAGGACTCGTGGCAGACATGGCATAGGCTGGGGGACTCGTCTGGGAACAGAAAGGCCCAAATTGTACCAAGCTGAGAGGAACACCCAGACCCTGCTGGGCACAGAGGGGGCCAAATGAGGGAAACCAGCTTGGGTCAACAGTCAGTGAAATACCTCATGCCCTTGAGCCCCAGGTTCTGTAAAACAAGGAAAACACTATGGTGAGGGGCTCACATAGCTTGGGTAGAGGGGTTTGAGGTGACCTCTGGCACTGAGATCCCAGGCAGGTTTGGCACAGGGAGGCTCAAACCCTCTGGGCCTGGAGGATGCAGGTTCAGCGCCATCCTCACCTCTGGTCCATGGTGGCAGAGGGGAGAGGAAGGGGAGAGTGGCCAGCTGTGATTTGGAGCAGAGGTGTGTGCACAGGAAAGCCAGAGCTCAGAACTTCTCTGCCACTAGGTGAAATAAGAGGTGATTAGCAAAATATCCCAGATCCCAGCCACAGAGCCTTCTCCTCTAGCACTGGAAGAGGAAATATGTACTTAAAAACACTGCTCTAACAGAGAGAGGTAATGATGTGTTTCAAGGCAGAGCTGGTATCATTCATAAAGCCCGTGCTGCTTAATTATATCTGCCCCATTTAGGAGAAAAATGATTTCCCAGTGAGTTTCTGGTTTGTTTTCCCTCTGTCCCACTGTATCTCACCACGGCTCCAGCTGTTTGTCAGGCTCTTTGGGATCTCTGTCTCCAACCACAGCTTGAAGCTGGCTGCCAGCCCCAGGAACTGAGGCCTGTCACTGTCAGCAGGTGCCAGCCACCCAGAGGGGCCCCAGAGCTCAGGATGGGCAGAACTGAGGTGATGCCATCCTGCACTGACTCCGGGTGGGGTAGCAGGGATAAAGTCCTTGTTCTTATGGGACAATAGTCAAGACTAGTTGACCCAGAGTCACAGAATCACAAAATATGCTGAGCTGGGAGGGACCCACAAGGATCATCGAGTCCAGCTCCTGGCCCTGCACAGGATTATCTCCAAGAGTCACTCCAGATGCCCGAGAGAGTTGTCCATACACTTCCTGAACTCTGTCAGGCTTGTGCTGTGACCACTTCCCTGGGGAGCCTGTACCAGTGCCCAGACACCCTCTGGGTGAAGAACTTTTTCCTGATATCCAACCTAACCCCCTGCTGTGGGCACACAGTCCTGCTGTCCTTGCTGGGGACTCTTTGGGGACCCCAGTATTTTCCTGGCAGGCTCTGGCACACTGCTGTCTGTGGGTGCCTGTGTCTGCTGCCAGTCCCGCTGCCCTGTGGCCCCACAAGCCGGGGCTCTTCCTTCCAGAGAAGGGCTTTTCGTGCTGCTTTTAATCAGCCTTAGCCTCTGGTGCTTTTCTTTTGCCAGTCAGCTCTAGCCTAACATTATTTGGGTAGAAGCAGAGGGGTGGGAGTGTAGAGAGGCAAAATGGTGTCTTTTTTTTATTTCTTGCATTCATAAGACATTTCAAGTGACACACAGAGACAATAACGTATCACTCAGCTCGAGTACAGCTTGAATGGTTTAAAAATACGCTTCTGAACTTTCCACCCCTATTCATGCACAGGCGCCATCCCTTTGGGGTCTGCACTTTGGCAAGAACAAGCAAGGAGTTAAGCAGCTCGGCAAGATGAGCTATTTATGGATGTTGCAAACTCCCTGCTCTGCTCCCATACCCCATTCAATCCTCTAATTATGTGCAGTTGTTTCATGCTGTGTCTCACCGCGTGCTCTCTGGGGGAAACCGCTGGGGCTTTGCCAGCTGATGAGGAGGGGGGGAAGGGGGAAGACTCTGCCACACGCGCCGATGCAGCCTGGGAAAACAAGGGATGCTGTGAGGTTGTTTGTCTGTGGGCTGTGGGGATACCAGGGCATGGCCCTGGGACCTTCTGGATAAGGAAGCAGAGCTTGCAAGGGTCCCATTTGGGAAGTTACGTGTGGGAAGGAGGATGTAGCAACAGAAGGTGTGGAGAGACTTCCCCCATCTCAAAGTTCAATCCCCTGTGTTCCCAAGGCTTCCCTGTGAAATGGAGCCCGGAAGCTGCAAGACAAACATGAGAGAGCAGGAGGGACCACAGGGCTTGCCAGTCACTGCTGCCCTCAGACAATCCCTCTACAGCATTGCCAGCTTGGAGAAGAGAGCAGCTGCTGCCAGGACTCTGAGCCTCCTCTTTTCCCCTGGCAAACCCACCCAGCTGCAGACTTGCTCCAGGGTAACTGCCCACGAAAACTGCCCCTCCACCTCCATAAAGCTCTGCGAAGATGCTGCTCCAGCATCATAAGAATTTTAGTTAATCCAATAATAGTCTTTGAATATGTCGACCAAACAAGAAAGGAGATGAAAATAATCTCCGGTGCCTGGAGCTGTTCCATTAAAGCAGCTCTGTGAGCATCCTCAGTGCAGCAGCCTGCACCCGTCACCCCCGGTGTTTCACACTCCCCAGACACTCTCAGCAGCTTTTCTGGTGCTTATGAATGGTGACAAAGTGGTCTGGGAGAGACCAGTCACAGCCAGCACCCTGTGTCCCCTCCACACTGCAGGGTGAATGGGCACTGGAAGGACTGGAAGGGGCCAGCACCCCTGCTCATCCATAAGCTGGACAGTGGGATGTGTGCAAATCCTTCTGGGCACAGGGTGCCATACCTTCTGCAGTCAGTGCTGTCGGAGTGGTAAGAGCTGGGGGCTGTTGCTGGTTGCACTGGTCTCAGATAAGTTGCTCATGGGAACTGGAGATGCCCAGATTCAGTTTTTTGTGTGGGTCTACCAGGCAGGTTACCAGGCAGGGCTGTTACCTTCCCTGTGTATCTCTACGAGTCCTCTGCCTTGCATTTCCCTTCTGGCTTATCCTGGCCAGCACCAGTGATCCTGAGTCTCCTGGGTCCTCCTTCCCGTGCAAGTGTGCCCAGGAGTGACAGTGAGAGCAGAAATGTCTTCTTCTCCCTTTACTCTTCCCAAGCTGGACCAAAGGTCATCTACCCATACATTGCACCCCCTGGGAACGGTGCTCAGACCCAGAAGCTTTCACAAAAACATCCACGTGGGTGAATTACCTGACCTGTGCCTCTGCTGTCAGTTGAGCCTTTCCAGCCACCGTGCCCCAGTCTGCTCCCCAGGCCATCAGCAGGGAAGGGAGGCTGTGGCCAAGCCTCTGTGTGGTCCCAGCAGGCAGCACAGGCAGTTCACATCCACCTCCATCTGCCATGGCATCCGGAGACACAGGCAGCCCCTGCACCACACACCTGGGCTCAGGGAGCCAGCCTGTGCCCTCCATCTGCTCCATCTGTGGGGAGTGGGGCTGTGCCACCAGTGTCCCTCCAGCAGCTCAGTTCAGCTCTGGACAGCCTTGGGTGGAGGCAGGGTCCTGGCAGTCCCTGCCTGTAGAGGTTTAGATGCTGAAAGGGCCCCACTGTACAGTGCACAGTGCAGCAGGAGTTTGGGGTTCAGCCCCCACGACAATGAGGGGTCCCTTGCCCTGGAAGCCCAGTTTGGTGGATGCTGGTGGGGTGCTGGGGACCACTGCCATGGGGCTGGGAATGCTGCCAGGAGCCAGAGGCTCCCCCTTCTTTCCACCTCTGCTCTGCACAGGTTTGCTGTGTTCTCACCTGATTAGGGGATTTGAAATACAGCCTTTGGCTTTGAGACCCAAAATAGATGTCAGGTTGTCTTTACTCTGCTGAAGGCTCCTTAGTATGTAAATCCCTCCCCAACACAGTCTGTGCAGCACGGTGCTTCTGAAGGGATGGCACCTCCGGGATCCCGGCTTTCCTGGGGATCCCCACCCCAGCTCCTGCTCTGCAGTGTCCTGCTGGGCAGGGGCTTCCCCAGGCCCTGCTTACAAGCCCTGGTGCAGTGGGGTGCTGGCACAGCCTCGTGACAGGCACATGTTAGAGATGGTGCTTTGCATCCCTCCTCCACTCCCCCCTTCTCCCCCTGCACTACATGGGACCTGGCAGATTTCCAGGGAGGCACTGGGGCCAGCGGGCAGTGACATTTATTTTGTCACTTACGCTGTCGTCACCAAAAAACCCTAAAAAACAGCTGCCTCTAGGGGAGAGCTGGGCCCGGTGACATTCGCTTCATCTCACAGCAACTAAAGCATCCGGCAGCATCCCCAGGAACCGCGCGCTCCGTGCCGGGATAAAGGAGCCCCGTGCTGCCAGCCCAGCCACCTCCCAGCCCGTGCCCTGCTGGGGACCAGGCAGGACCTGCCAGGGTCAGGGTGTCAGGGACACCCCGCGCTACAACAGCCCCCCACGAGCTGTGGGCTCTGTGGAGAGCCGGGAGCGGATGTTCATTTAGTGACGTTAATTGCTTGATACTTTTGCAGTGTTCCCTACCTTGTAAAGATTGAGTCAAAAACCAGCGCCTGAGGAACTGCCTCTATTAAAGTGATGTTCATTAGAGCTGACTTGGCGCTACCTCATTAGGCTGCTGTAATTGAAGGAGTTAATTGATTATCAATAGTTTGAGTTCCCTCTCCTCATGCCCACAAGGCCCTACTGGGTGTTCTTCGGGGGCCAGCATTCATCATGAGGCTGGGACGTGCCTCACTGCTGGCAGTCACAGCTTGGGTTGCTCCGTGCGTCCCCGTCTCCGTGCTGTGCCCGTCGTGATGCCGCCACTGCCGGCAGCGTTTTCCGCGTGGGTCCTTTGCGTTCAGCTTACTCACCCAGATTTGGCACTCTCTCCAAACTGTCTAAAATACTTCTGATGGCTCCCCTTTCCATGGCTGTTCTATAATGCAGAATATGTATTCTATTTGGAGAGGCTGCGTGTGGGGGCTTGGTGACTCTCTCCTGGGTGCGAAAGCAAAAGCAGAGCCTCCGAAGCAGCTGCTCCCTGAGCGGCTCCGTCCTGCAGTGCAGGGGTGGGGGCACAGCCTGGGGAGGCCTGGCCGCCCGGCAGGGACTGCGTGGCCGTGCTCGCACGCTGGTTTTCCTGAGCTTGGACTGACTCCCTCGCACAGACACGTGCTGCTGACTCAGTCACACCTCTGCTGTTTTTAGAGGCAGCCTTCTAACACCCTGCCTCGTTCAGCAGAAACCAGGGAGATGCTGTGCTTCCCCCAGCCAGCCTGAAAACACATCCCCTGCTGCCTGAGCATCCCCTCGGGCTGCTCGTCCTGGCCCTCGGCTGCTGGAAATGGGACAGGCGTGGGTTTTGGGGTGAGACAGGTCTGTGCTCAGCCCTCCTGCCCTGTCCTGCCCTCAGAGTTCACCCTCATATAGCCCTCCTGCCAGGAGCAGTGCCCAGAGCATCCTCGGGTACCCCCAGGAGCTGATGGTCCATTGCTGCACCCAGAAGACCACGGGTGACATGGAAGTGGTGATGCTGCAGCAGGCAAGCTGGGAATGGGAAAAAGGATCCTGTCCATACCTGCATCCTCACACCTCCACGAGGGCACAAGCAGGGCTCAGAAAGCCAGAGGGTAAGGCTGCCACAGACCATCTATCTGCTGCCAGGCTTTTTTTAGACAAATACCACGCCCCTGCCCCAGCTCAGGGTCTGTGCAGCGTCACAGGTGACAGCACAGACAGAGAGGTGGGAGGTAGACAAGCCAGGAGGAAACTGTTGCTCCCCAACTTCGTTAGCTTTAACTAACGAGCTGTTTATAGGAGTGACATGACACCTGCTTTCCTCTTTATAAATTCAATAATTTATGAAAGGTATTAAAGGCAAAACAGCCTCCCGGATAAAGCCTGTGATGCGTGTACGCTGGGTATTAGCCAGATGGGACAATGAGCTACACTTGAATAACACACGAAGATATTTACCCTCTCCCTCTATAAATTATTAAGGGACTTTTTTTGCACATAATTACATGAGCTTTTATGTTTCTCACTCCCTGCCTTTAATCCTTTTTGGAAAGGTGCCAGTCATTTATAACAGGAGCTGAGCAAACAGCAAATGCTGTGGCTGGGTTTGGGGTTGGGTTTGGGGTCGCTGCAGATGGTGGAGATGCAGGAAAGGTCATGGCTGTGAGCCCATCCCGCTCAGCACGTGGCACACCCCGCAGGGAGGGACACAAACGGTGCCAGCCCTGTGGGGCTGGGATGGGGTTTGGCCCCACCATGAGGTGCTTTTCCTCCAGAGTGGGTTTGGGGAGGTGGGAAAGTGCAAAGCAGGCTCCAGTGTTTTAAACGCCCTCCAACTGTGCATGCAAATCAATTATATGCAGATGTAATTGGGCATGCAAATGTCACTAGGAGGCTGTTTATATGTGCAGTGTACATTAGGGGAGCACGTATGTGTGCAAAGGAACACTGAGATATTAGTAATAATTACACCCTGAGAGTGTCCTGGTGCTGGGTCTGCTACTTCTGCTTCTCCAGCTCTGGCCTTCAGGGAGCAGAGCTCCCTCCTTGTCCTGCCCCTTGCCAGACCCTCCTTCCCTGACTGATGACTTGTGTCCAGCAGTGCAGCTCAGCTCCCCCCATTCCCCAGCATCGCTCTCCCCGTGCCCCTTGCTGGTATGGCTGCAGCCCCAGCTGAGCCATGCCCACCTCGGCCTGCCACACCAGGCAGGGGCCAAACTTCTTTTCAACATTAAGGTGGGGAGACCATTTCATCCCCTCCAGGCACCCTGACCCCTTTCTCTTAGTTGTCAAGTATTTGTGAGTCAGGCACAGCAGGATGGCTCCCACATCACCTCCCCATCCTCCCTGCCCAGCACAGCCTTTGCTTTTTCAGTGTGGGCAACTGACAGGACTCTCCTGTCCTCCATACTCACAGCTCTCTCCAAGTCCTTTCCCTTTGTGCCAAATTCTTTAATCATTGCTCTTTGTCCTGTTGTGCAGCTCCTATTCTTACACCAAGCTGTTAAAAAGCTGTCACTGTCATAAATTCCTTGTCCCAGAAATTATCTTTCATCTCCTGAACGTGGGCTACAATAGGCACTGAGGTGCTTGATATTATTAATACCTTCTATGTATGTGTCAATGGGCTTAAGAACTTAATGGAGCCTGTTCCCTCAGCCCTTCGTGTTTGGGCTGTTTGACAGAGCAGTCAAGCTATCAGTGCTTGACTCAGGCTGACATGAGGACATGTGGCCTCTCTCCATTCCAGAACGTGTCACAGAAAGGCCTCTTTTCCACACCCAGAATTCAAATGGGTCGGGGAGGTGACAGTGGCCTTGCAGAGATGTGGATGAGCTGAGCTAGGGCAGACCCTGTGTATCAGAGCTTATCCCAATCTTCAGTAGCACTTGCTTGAGGGGGCCTACAGAAAGGCTTTTTTTTTCTCTCTTTATCCCTGTTCTCCAGAACTTGAGATGTGCAAGGCATGAGCACGGCATCTCCTGCCTCTCACCTCGCTTTCAGCTGGACAGAGAGCTGGAGGAGGGTCCAGCCACGTGCCTGCAGCCTGCAGCAAGCAGGGCTGTGCTGGGGGAGTGGAGGGATCCCCTCCACGGCCTCACAGCCCCAGCTCATGTCCAGGGGGACATTCTGTGGCTCCTGCCACTGCTATCCCAAGTGAATGGCAGGTAGTCAAAGAATTTTTGGATCATTCTGCTCCAAATCAATACGCAGAGCAGGGAGGAGTACAAGACAGTACAGAGAGAAAGCATCATGATAATACTTGATAAGGATCCTCAGTTTCACTGAGGAGCAGCCATACAATGCAGAATTTGGATTCCCTCCAGCTGATAATGAGAAGCCACTGGACTGACTCAGCCTGCTGTGAGGAGGCATCAGCACACATCCAGATGGCCGTGGGGATGGGGGAGCAGGAATATCCTGCCTTGCCTCTTCGTCCCACTCCCCCCACACACCCTGAAATGTCACCACCTCCAAGGGAGAACGTGCTCTGGGAGCACGTTTCTCCCTGACTGCATCCGCAGGGGCCCGGTGGAACAGCCATTCCCAGGAATGAGGGTTCCTCAGGAACAAGGGTTCCTCAGGAACAGGTCCTGCTGCCAGCAGCGCTGAGGAGCCCAGGGGAGCTCTGTGTCCATGTGTTGTGCAAGGCACACACGAGACATCAGCGTGACCTGTCCTCCCTGTCCCAAGCAGCCAGGAGTTTATGGTGCTTTATCCAGGGTCTGGTTAGGACTGGGCAGGATCAAGGAGCTGGCTGCTGCTCGAGCCCAGGGGACATGTGAGGTCCCCTCCTCTCCGGATGTGCAGGGGCAGAGCAGGGACAGACCCTCCCCCGTTCCTGTTTGCCAAAGGGAGGAGGCTGGAGGGGCAGACAGCCGATCTGGCGTTCCCAGAGCCAGCGCTGGCAGTACTTCAAGGTGTGGTACATCTTATCTCTGCCTGGCATTTGCATGTATTTTCTCAGCTCAGCTTGTTACGACAAAAGTGTGAAAATCTGAAAGAAAAGGAATGATAATAATAATGGGAGTAATTAAAATCCACCTTCCTCCTGCCAGCTCGGCCCTTTCTGGCATTCCTGGACACGTGCACTGAAACCAAGGGAGACGAGCACGTCCCAAGTCTCTCCCCTGAGGGGCAGGTCTGTTCCCCACTGCCCAGGTCCCTCATGCCGTGTGCAGGTGCCGCCTCTCCGGGAGGGAGCTGAGAGCAGGGATAAACTGCTGCCTCCTGCCAACAGAAGGGAACCATCTGCCACAGCCTGTTATCATCTGAGGATGGCAGTGGCAAAGAGCTGGAGCATCTGTCTGAGGGACGAGCCCCCGCAGATGGACACCCAAATGTTCTTGCTGTTCCCTGCAGGTTTTAAAGAGGAACATGTTCAACGAGGGCATGTGAGCCGAGCTGCTCTGCAGCTTCCAGGGGCTGCATGCAGGTCAGCACAGCACAGTGGCACTTGGAGGGCTGGGGCACTTTGGGTCACTCCATGCTGCAAAAAGGAGGTTGGTCCAGTTGAGGAGTTGACCCACAACAGGTGGAGTTGGTCTCTACAACATGAGGGAGGCCAGTAATGGTAATGGAAGAGGGAAAAAAGGCATGTTAGCTGCAAAGCTGTCAGCTGCACATAACTACAGACTGTCAGTGGGGACAGGAGGGGATGGTATTTTCAGCATGTGCTACTGGCTGTCCCCAGCACACTGTTACCCATGATACAACACCTCAGGGACATTTACAGTAAGCTCACCAGTCATGACGGGTCAGTAAATGCAGAAACATGTGAGCCTTTGGGGCTTCTGGGCAGGGGCCAATGCAGTTCCTCCAACAGAGATCAGCAGGGTTCATTGCTGCCAGGATCTACCTTTGCCCAAAGTATCCTTGAGGCTGTTGGGGTGAGGAAGTGCTGCCCATGAGGTGGGCTGAGAGTTAAAGAGAGAAAAACCCAAATGGCAGTGCTGCTCCTTGGGCAGTTGGGTTGTACTGGCTCCTCTTACACTCTGGCACTGTGGGCAAGGGCCTTGGGGCTCCAGCAGAGACAGCAGCTTTTAGGTGATGTTTTTTCCTCCATGCACTCTCTGTCCTTCCCATTGCCTCTCCCCACTGCTGGCCAAGACGCACAGTGTAGCTGTCAAAGCAAACCAGGGCTGTGCCCCACTGCCATTCCTGGGGCAGCCGTGCTGCCCTCACCTCTCCTGCTGCCCCTGGTCCCTCCACCCAGGTCCAACATAATGGAGCCATAGAATAGTTTGCATTGGAAGAGGTCTCAAAGATTCTCTGGTTCCAAACTCCTGCCGTGAGCAGGGACACCTTCTACCTAGACAAGGGCCTCACCTAAGCTGGCTTTGGACACTTCAGAGAAGGGAATCACATCACACGCTGAGGGTACACAGAAGGCAGGGTTTTCACAGGGCTTTCTACAGCACAGGTGTGCACAGATGCCATCTTAGCCCGAAACCTCATCCCTGCTCCTGCTCGCCCCGTCCCCCATGCTGTGCCACTCGCCTCGCTCCCAGGGCGCGGATGGCCGTCGGAGCCGAGGTGGAAAGACGGTCTTGGAAGGCCCCCTGCTTCCAGGCAGTGCATAGCATCACTCTCACACGCCACCAGTGCTCCGTGCATGGCGTACTTGCCGTGTCTTTGTGGAAGGGCTGAGGTGAAATTTCCCCCCTCACACACCAACAATTCCAGGAATTATTCCCGAGTGTTACTATTGAATACGCGGTGCCCTGCACTTCAGTGGGGCTCTAACGGGGGCGGGGCGGAAGCATTAAGAACAACATTCAGAGCTCTTAGCCTCTCTTTTGTCCTCTGTTTGTTTTTTCCTGGCCGCATTCAGATTGCCGGCTTTGTCTGTGTTTGTGAAGTGCTATTAACATCGCTGGCATTGCTGCCATAGCTGTAACAATCAGAGGCATCGATCCGCACCGGGTAAAGGTCTGAGGACCACCGAGAGGGGCCAGGCTGAGTTTCCTTGATGGCAGGAGAAGAGCTCGGGCAGGCACACACGCCTTGTCACCCCACTGTGTTTCTTGCCACGAGGATGCTGTGCCCAAGCCCACGCAGGGACACACACCTGACGGGTACCCACTCTCCCAGCCGAGCCGGGGACTGTGCTTGTGGGAGCCGAGGAGTGGGCAGGAGCGGGAGCGGAGAGCTGAAGTGATTCAGCCCTCAGCTGCCGAGTTCACCGTGCCCACCCTTTGTTCCTCCTCTGCTCAGAAGCTCTCCTGTGCCAAGCAGGACGATAAGGGGGCTCCGGGGAGGCAGCAGCCTTTGCCTGAGTGCCAGGAGGGGCTCGAGCTTCCCGGGGCTTGCTCGTAGCCCACTGCAGGGACAGGAGCTTGGGATGGCCCCTCCTGCGCTCCGTGGCAGCACAGGAGAGGCCTGAGGCCAGCTCAAAAGCTCCCACTTGCTGAAAGAGCCGTTCAGTGGAAGGCTCGTGGGACTCAATGAAGAGACGCGTGGCCCCAGCCCGTGTTACTGCCGAGGGCCCTGGTGCCCCTGCCTTGGGTCCCCCTTGGCCGGCAGCCGGGGACAGCTGGGTCGAAACAGGACAGAGCAGGAATCACCCCAGGAGAGCCCAGCCGAGAGGAAATAGGAGGGGAAGTGCACATTACAAGCAAAGTTTGTGTCCATTACTGCTAGAGAAATCAGCCTCAGCTGCGAGAGCCAGCACTGGGCAAATCTAACGCTGCTCCATAAAGAGCGTCCATTATGGAAGAAGGAAAGCGGTGGGCAGCGCTCGGGAAGTCGCACGCTTAGTCCCGAATGAAGGGTCACCGGCTCAGCATGCGCCGGACCCTCCGAGGGGGCCTTTGGGAGCACCAGATCCCAGGCCTGTCTTCAGAGGCGCCCCCTGAGCGCTTGCAGCCCTTTCCCTCTTACATGCCGGGGTAGGGGGGGGACAGTGCAAAGAGGAACAAAACGCAGCGCTGAGGTAGCTGCTGTAGGACGGACCCTCCGGAATCCCCAGGGTAGCCCGGCATCGTCTCTCGGCGGACGCGGGCAGGGCTGGGCACCGACGCGACGGTGACGGGCAGAGCTCGGTTGGTCCGTCCTCTGCGGACAGCGAGGCTGCACCGGCGGCTGCGGGGCGGGGGCTGCGGGGACCCCCTTGCATCGAGCGGCCCCGGTTCGCGGGGGAGCCGTCCCCGCTCCCCCCGCCCCTCAGCCCCGGGGACCCGCACCCCCCGCGAGTAGCGGGGGCGGTGGCGGGAGGAGGGACCGGCCGCGGCCGCCGCTGCCGCTGCCGTGCCCGCCGCTCCGCGCACCGCCCCGCGCCTGCCGCCGGCTCCTCCCGGAGGGGAGGCGGGGGCCGGCGGCACCCAGCCCGGCCCCGCCGCGGCAGACCCGGCCGGCGGAGCGGGCGTGCGGAGCCCGGGCCGAGCTAGCCGCCCGCCCGCCCGCGGGGGCGATGCCGCCGCCGCCGCCCCAAAGCGCCGCCGGCCGCCCGGGCGCGGAGGGCAGGGAGCCGCCGGCCGCGCGGCCCTAGGGCGGCCCCGGCGGGGCCCCGTGCCCAGCCCGGCCCGGCCCTCCCTCCCCTAGGCGCGGGACTGGGGGGCGGCCCGGCCCCGGGAGCGCCGCCGCCGCCGCCGCTCGTGCTGTCGCTGCGGAGAGGGGGAGCTGCGCT
Organism: Sturnus vulgaris; assembly: GCF_052056855.1. Classification (NCBI taxonomy): domain Eukaryota; kingdom Metazoa; phylum Chordata; class Aves; order Passeriformes; family Sturnidae; genus Sturnus; species Sturnus vulgaris. The sequence continues at coordinate 2,760,619 of NC_142255.1, forward strand.
ACTGCAGGTGGAGGTTTGGCGGGGGGGCCGGGGGAGATGCCATTTCTGACCGAAGGAGATCGCCGGCGAGGATGAGATGCGGGTAAGCGGGACGGGGGACCGGAGCGGGGCACGGGGCTGGCGGGACCGGCGGGGCGGGGAGCGGGGTGGGGGCTCCGTGGCCCCGGGACGGCGCCGCCGCGCTGCCCCGGGGCCGGACCCGCGCCTGTGCGGAGGGCGCGGGGCTGGGAACTTGGTGCGTGCCTCGGGGGTGCGGAGGAACCGTGTGCTTCGGGAGCTGCCGCCCTCCAGCCCCGCCGGTGCGGATGCTGCCACCTCCCCGCCCCGCTCTGCCCGGGCGCTCCCCTCTGCCCATCTCCTCCCCGCACCCCCGCACCGTTCCCGCAGCCTCGGCGCAGCCCCTGCGGGAGCTACGAACCAGGCGGGGCCGGGGTCCCAGCGAGGGGGCTGGGGCTCGGCGGGACTGAGGCTGTATGCTGATGGGGAGTATCCTCCTCCTCCTCTCCGGGTAGTTCCCGGGTGAATTAGCCGGCCTGGAGCAGATGCCTTGTTCAGGTAGGGAACGGATAGTCTGGACAGCGCTACCCTCCGGGACTGGCAGGGGAGTAGGGATCAGACTCAAGCTGGCTGTGCCTATCTCCTGCCCAGAAAGAGTTAACTCAGGAGGAGGAATTGTTCTTCTGCCCATCCCCAAAGCAGAGGCATTAAGGGTTAAAGACGGGCACGGAGAGCTCTCCAGCCCTGAGTGACCAGATCGGAGGCAGCAGTCATGGGGAAGGGGCATTTTTCAGGGCAGGGGTTCACCTCTCTGTCACCAGCCCCCCCAACCTGGAGATAGGTGAGTCGGGGACGTGGGGAGTTAATGCCGATTGATGTTATTCCTCGGGCTCGGGGAGGGCTCTGGGGGCTCTGAAGGGTCCCCCTGCCTGGGCTCAGCCCCACATCCCGGAGCCAGCAGCCAACCCAGAGAACTGGAGATGCTGGGCCAGGGTCAGGCTGCCGGCGCGGGCTCTGCCCTCGGTTTGTGTCTGGCAGAAAAAAAGAAGTGGTTAATGTTTAAGGAACTCCACAGGGCAGTGAGGATTGCGAGGATGCCCAGGAGCCTGCTTGGCAGAAGGGCGCTGGGAGCCCTCCCGGGCGGTGCCGGTGCTTGTTGCTCTCCGTTACTGTGTGTAGGTTATTGGATTTTTCACCTTGCGCCTTGGATGTATAAATAGCCCGAGTGACGGGTAGAGACACGACTCGATCCAGGTGCTAGAGATGCCACCTCCAAGAAGGAATGGGAGTGTTGGTGCCGCGAAAGTGATTTGCACGAGGAGGGAGGGACAGCGGGTGAGCGTGGGCACCGGTGGGATCGGGTCTGCTCGGGCTGGCTGGCGTCGCCGAGGCTCTGCTGCCTCTCCCTGCCCCAGCTGCCGCCCCGGCAATCGCCATCCGCGATCCTTCCCAGCAAACGCCCTTTCCAGCAAGCGACTGTTGCCGCTGGCCGGCAGCAGGGGATCGCTGTGATCGCTGCTGCTCTCCGGGGTCTCGACTCGCGGGGGGAAGTTCGGGCATTCCCAGGAAGAGCCCCACTCCATGGATCTCCCTCCATCTCCCCTTCCTCTGCACCACCTCCCAGAGCCCGGCTGTGGCTCTGCAATGATATCCCTTCCACAGCCCCATCCCAGCCCTCCTGCCAGCCTTAACCCTCTCCTCACTGCTCTGCACCTTGCAGCAGCCCTGACCTGACCTTCACGCACGCTGGAGACGGCTGTGGAGCAGCAGTGTGGCCGTGCCTCCAGCCACCTCCTCCAGCACGGGGGCTGCACGGACCGTACGGGACTGCCCAGCCCATCCCCACCCAAAGGCAGCTATCCCAGCCCAGCCCATCCCCACCCAAAGACAGCTATCCCAGCCCATCCCCACCCAAAGGCAGCTATCCTAGCCTCTATCCCAGCCTCTATCCCAGCCCCTATCCCTACCTTACAGTAGCTATCCCAGCCTGTCCCCACCCCAACTATCCCAGGCAGCATCACTGCCCAGACCTTTTTCCCCCCTGCTTCTTCCTTGTGCATTCCCCTGTCCCTGTCCTGGAGCTCTTGCAGGGGCAGGTGGCCAGAGCAGCCGTGTCTGTCCCAGGTGCCCGCAGCAGAGGGGCAGCTCAGCTCCCTCTCCTCTCCTAGTGCCAAAGCTCCAGCACAGTGGGATGAGGTGCCATAGGAGGATATCTCTGGGTTGGCTGTGCCTCCTCACCTGCTGCTCCTTGCTCCTTCCTGGATCCTATTGGCACAGCTGCTGAATGCCATGGAGGAGAGGGGCCCTCTGGAGCTCTCAGATGATGAGCAAAGCCAAGAGGGAAATGTGCCCCTGGGCTAAAGCCTCCATGGCTTCCCACAGAGAGTTTTCTCCATAGCACCTGAGCTTCAGTGCTCAGGCAGCTCCAGCTCTCACCTGGGTCTCATGGGACAGGCAGGAGGTGACTGGAGGGAACAGTGGAGCTGCTTTTACAGCTCCCTGGGAAGCATCAGGTTTTCCAGGCCTTCTTGTGGACGGATTAATTACAAAACAAATGGCTGTACCACTGTAACACCGTACTGTGCTGCAGTTACTCTACACCTGTAATGTAATTACTGTGTGATACCTCTAATTACCGCTGTTTCCTGGAAGGTTAACAGCAGCATTGAAGGACTTCTGTTTTCTTTGGTGTCCAGCTTCACACAGCCACAGTAGCACTGCTGAAGTTAGTGCTGCTCCATGTAAGTGACAAGTATAAAATCCTCTAACTTGAGGCTTTAATTCAGGGGTTGATAAATCACTTTATAATAACACCACAAGTATAGTGTAATTACAGTTGAATTATGGGCTTGATGAGGTATGTTGGATGACCACTGGGTGCTGCTATTTGGTGGGACCCTGTCCTTGGAGGCAGAGTTGGCAATGGGCACATCTCTGTGAAAACACAACTCACAGCTTGGCCAGAGTGGGTGTTTGGTCTCTCCAACACAGCCAGTGCACTGAGTCAGCAGCTCTTCTCTGTACTCTGATGAACCCCTATCAGGGTTCATCCTACCACAAGCAGAAATGGCTTTTGTGGGAAAGACCCAGAAGAGCTTTTCAGGTAGCAGGGAAGGCAGGGATGAGAGAGAAAAGAGCTCCAAATGCTTAACTCAAATCAAACAACCCAAGTAAAACAAAGGGAGAAAGAAACAGAAGGCCATGACCTCAATTTTCTCCTAAGTCAATTTTTTCCATCTAGGAGAGTAAAAATGGGAGCTTTTGGCAGTGAATGGCTGCAGGGACAGAGATCTCTGTGCCTCTGCCGTGTGTCCCAGCACATTGTGAGTGTGCCTGGGGATGTGCCTTACTCACAGCCAGTGCTGGTGGCTGTTTGAACCTGCTGCCTGTTGGGCAATGCCAGGGCATGTGTGAAGCAGAGGGAGAGGGGTGTCCCGAGTCCCCCCCTTCCCAGTGCTTCCACAGCCCCCAGGCACTGTCAGCAGCATGGTGTGGCCTCTGTCCCCTTGTCACCAGGAGAAAGCTGGGTCGCACAGAGGTGGCTGCATCTGAGCAGCGTTAATTGTCAGCTTGACCCGGGCAATTGAATAAATGCTGATAAATGTCACTGAGAGTGACATCATCATCATCTCCCCTTCAGCCCAGGCAGGGAGTGTGTGGCTCTCTCCATCCCTGGTGGCAGGAGGTCACACCCATCTGGCTCAGGAACTGGGGACAGTGCAGGGAGCACCCAGCCTTGAGCAGAGCTTACAGCCATTGTGCTGGAGTGTATCCTGGGTGATTCCCAGCTTTCAGGAGCAGCAATCAGGAATGGCCAGCAGGACCTCTGGGCCTGCAAGGGATGCATGGACTGTATTGGTGCAGCATGGCCATGCTGGGGGAGCCCTGCCATGAGCCCCACCAATGGCTCAGTCCTCCCACTGGCCTCATCAACATCTTGGCCACCTTCCCTTACCTCACGCAGAGAGCATCTCCTACCTGAGTAAGGATCAGGCAGGGCAGCAGGTCCCTGTCACAGGGTCTGGGGAGTTTGGCTTCGTTTTGCTCATTCTCATGGTTAAGCACAGAAAGGTTCTGGTTAACCATCCTGCATGTTTTATTCTGTTATTTTATTCACGTCTCTGCAAGCTGGTCAGTGCCTTGGCATCCTGCAATGGACGTGTGTACAATGAGCATTCCTCTCCTGGGCTCCACACGAGTGTCCTGGCAGAGGCCAAAGGCTTTCCCCACTGAAGCACTTGTGTCCTTTGTCTCAGGGCTGGGGTCATTGTCCTGAGGTGGGGACAGTCCTTGGGTGAGCTGGAGGGTCCCCAGAGGGAGCAGGGACAGAGTGAGGAGGTGCAGGACTGGGCTGTGCCTTCCAGGACATGATTCCTGTGGCCCAGTATTGTCCAAGGGATGCTCAAACGGCAAAATGCCTGTGGTTGCCATCAGACTGGGCTGACCTCTGCTCTGGCTGGCCATGGCTCCCTGGGGAATGTGTCCCTGAGGACCCAGCCCTGGCCTTGGGGCTGTAAGGTTCCTGATACAGCCCAGCTCCTGCCACCCCACACAGCCCTCACTTCCCTGGCAGCCCTTCCCCTCCCCACCCTATATTGCTCTTAGTTATATCAGTAGGACCCACAATTATTATTTTTTTTGTCATTTCCATTCTGTTTCTTCATCAGAATGCAAAACATTAAATATCGCTCTGGTAATTATGGTTAATTTCATAACCTGCACCTTAATTGGATTGGTCTCTGATGGGGAATTCTCGTAGGAGGGAGAAGCAGAAATATTTTGACGTGATCTATTCTTTCAGCTCTTTGTTTGGATTTGAGATGTCGAGTGTGAAATGGGAAACAACTGATTTAGACCTCAGAGGCAACTTGGGGGTGGTGAGCAAAGCCTGAGCGTTCCAGAGGCACTTCTCACCCTCCAGCAGCCAAACCTCTCCCTCCTGTACCCGAACCCAGCCTTTCTCCACCCGTCCTTTGGATTGGGAATAGTCACAGAGAGACAGATCCATCTGGTCTACCCAAAATGTGAGGCTGAGGAGCTGGGGAGGCATCACAGTCAGCACTGGCCTGGTGGCTTGTTCTGCTGGCCAGTGCTTTGTGTGATGTAGCACAGAGCAAGGCACGGCACTCCACAGGCTCCCTGTGGGTCTGGGGACTTTAGGGATGTGAGGGACGCCCACAGGGACACCTCTTTTCTGCTGGGAATTGGCCAGACAACACTCCACGGATATCTCCAGGGCTGGAGAGGGACACCAGTCCCCTTGTGCCATGGTGGACCAGGCTCTCAGTGCTGCTGCCCAGGGCAGCCAGTTCTGAGGAGCCCCGGCACCCCCTGTGCTTGTCTGGGGCTGTGCCATGGGGTGGCAGTGCCACAGAGCCTTCGTCTCGCTGCCACTTTAGGCCTGAGCTACAGTTTGCTCTGGGAACCGCAGAATTGTGCTGCCATTAGGTGCTGCCATTAAACTGATTTGTGCTCAGCCTGTTTATCCTTTTCAATGGGAAACGGCACCGAAGCGGCAGCGAAATGGAAACCCTGGCCTTGCATTTCCGATTGCATTCCCATGCACTGTATTTCCCCGTGATTACTTTTGTTCTCACGTACAGCCCAGAGCGCAGGCTCTGTGGCATTACCCACAGTGCTGGGAAGGCAGGAAGGGGCAGAAAACATAGCTCGAGCAAAACACAGCAAACCCACCCCACAGCTGCCTTCTTTTGAGGGCAGTGGGGAGCCACTCCATCCCCATGGATGGAGTCCCTCTTTTGTTTTTGCCATGCCCACGGGCTCAGCATGTACTGGGAAGGCTGTGGAATGGCATGGCTGAGTCTGCCACTGTGCCGACACTGACAGCCCTTGTCACGGGCATTAAAAGCCTGAGCCTTGCATAGCCCCATACCTGCCAAGGATTTTTATCAGCCCAAACCCTGCCCAGGCCACATCCTGCAGCACCTCCCTTCCTGCAGGATTTGGACTGGGAAGGGCTGGCAGCCCCTCGCCCGCTCTGCCTGGCTGTGTGGGTTCAGCTGGATGCGGGATGGGCGGGCTCAGCCGCGGCTCGGCACAGTTTGTTTTTATCTAATCCATTTTATTGTTGAATGAAACAATAACAGCAAATACAGGCCCTGAAGACAAGCCATAAATAATGCAAAAATCAAACAAGTGAGAAAGGGGGAAAGAAAAAGGAATTACACATGTAAAACCAGCCCAGAGAAAACCAGGCTGGGAAGAGGAATCTTCCCTCTGCACTTGCTATTTCTCATGCTTTCTTTGCCTCCCTTTTTTCTCCATTTCCCTCTCTGGAAATTCCTGCAGCACCAAATTTGTGATTATGTGAACAAAACTTAGTAATAATTGGGAGGGAGGGAGAGAGAGAGAGAGAGAGAGAGAGAGAGGTCTGGCTTGCAGGAAGGGGCTGGGAAATGAGGTGGATGGAGTGAACTGGGGCTTCCATCTCTCACAGTACCTTGAAGCACAGCTGCTCTCCTGGCACCCTGCCCTGCCCCGTGTCCCTGCGGGGTCTGGAGCAAGGACAGCTCTGCTGATGGCACCAGTGCTCGTGGGAGCCCTGGCAGCAGGGCACACACAGTCCCTCGACCCTTGCCCCTTGTCCCACTGGTGGGTGATCCCAGAGCCAGCTCTGCCGGGCTGGGCTGCACTTGGCTTCTCCCAAAGGCTTCCAAGGCCACTTATTTTAGGCAGCAGTATAAAAATACCAGGGCTGGTCCTAAAGGGGGGGTAAATCAGCAGGTTTCCCTGAGGTCAGCAAAGCTGACAGCTTTATGTCCTATGTCCTTTGAAGTTATCTTGCCACTATCCCAAAGGTTTCCAGGGGAAAATGCAGTGCTCCAGAGCAGCCCTTGTACTTTCTTGGTATCCTGTGCTGGTTGTAGGGGGATTCAAGGAATGTGGCCTGGGAACAGAAATGATGTTGTAAGTACAGTCTTACCTTAAATTAAATGTAAAGAACCTGACTGGTCCCTGGACCTGCTGTTCCCCAGCCTTTGGGACTTTGATCTGGAGTTTCAACCTTTGAGCAGTGGCAGGGAGGCAGCAGGGACACAGTGGTTTGGAGTGGTGGCATTTAGAGGGGGTCACATCCCAAAGCCTCAGTGCTGTTCTCTGATGGCCCCTGGGACCAAGGTGTTGGGCTGGCTTGGTATTTGCTGTCCTGCTGAGGCAGACCTGGGTAAATGAGGGCAGGAGGAGGCACTGATGGGGCTCTGCCTGTTAGCCCTGGGTTTCTGCTGCTGGAGCTGCTGGTGTCCCAGCCCTTCTCTGGGCGCTGAGCAGAGCTCTGGGGAGCTGTAGAGCCATGGGATGCCTTTTAGCAGCTGGAGGGGATGGGGTGTTCCCAGGCAGGGAGCAATAGAAGGGAGCAGCTCATCTTTCCTGGTGCCCCCAGGTGTGGTTTGTGGGTGGCCAGGAGCGGTGTCTCAGCCTGGCAGAGCTGTGTCCTCCTTGCTGCTGGGACACTGGCCATGGCACAGGCTGGAGCCTGGGGGCAGCAGGAAGCCCCTGTGCCCAGCCCAGCCCTCAAGGCAAGCCCATACAGTGATGCCATCTGCTCCTGGCTGGGAGGAGAGGCACTCTGGCACTGGGGTGACTTTGTTCCAGTTGTTTTTTATGCCATGTCAGGTGCTGTCCTGCCCTGCACGTGGGGTCCAACTCAGGCTCCGTGCAGCTGGGCTGTGGCTGATTCAGCAGCACTGGGGCTGTGTGCTGAGCCACGCAGGGCTGCCCCAGCAGCACCAGAGCTGTGGGGAAGGATGGCTGCCTGCCCAGGCTATGCCCATCCTCCAGCCCCAGCACTGCCCCCTCTGCAGGGGCCCTTGGAGCAGTTCAGGGGAGCTCAAGGGAGCACAGAAGGCATTTGGGCCATGAGCACGTTTCAGGGGATGCCTTCACAATGTCAGGCCCTGGCAGCTCTCCCAGCACACTCCTTGGACTTTCTTTCACCTCTTCAGGGCAAGTGTTTCCACTGCCCTGAGAAGAGACTGGGGTTTTTCCATCCCCCTTTCCCAGCTACAGACAGGGAAGAACCATCTACAGAGACCCTTATGCTACACTGGAGCCTCCTGTACCCAATGCTCATGGATCAGAGTGCAAGGTGAGCTGGGTGCCTTCAGTGAGCACTTAAAACATCCACTTAAAACATCCAGCCCATATCCACAGAGACAGCAATTCCAAGGACATTTGCCAAAATAAGGGAAGGAGAATCCCCATTCAAATGGTGCCTGTCCTTCCCAGCACCCACCAGCCTCCAGCCATCTCTCCCTGACCCAGCCCTAGAAGTCTCCAGCCAACCCCTGGGAGCTATTCCCTTGGCAAACATAACTCTCCTGCTCTTTGACTCTCACAAGTAATAAAAAATGAGCCTTCTCCAGGCTCACCTGACCTGGGAAACACTGAACCACCAGTTCAGGCAGTGGCTGTGGCAGCAGTGACGAGTCCATGTCCTGGCCACCTCCACCCATGAGCAGGGCAGCATGGCTGGCCCTAAGCCCCAGCCCCACTCTGCACTGCACCCTCACCCCCCTTGTTTGTCTTGTGCTAGCTCAGGGCTTTACACGCCCTGACATCCACAGCTGCCTTTGCAATTACTTATTGATCCCTTGTCAGGATGTTTTCTCTGCTGATGGGGTGCTGAGGCATGTGCAGCCAAAGAGGGAAAAAATGCTCAAAATGAAGGAGCAAAGGTATGAGGAGGGTAAGAAGCTCTTGCACAGATGTGATCGCAGCAAGAAACAGCCTCAGCAAATCCTGCTTTGAGCTTCAGCATCCTGCAGAGACAACCAGGATCTCCTTCCCATCGTCCTGCTCCAATAATCCACCTGCAAACCACTCTCCAGGTTGGCTCTGGGCCACTGCTAGTTGTTCCTCCACTGTACATAGCTGTCTCTGCACGGGGTCAAGGTAGATCCACTGCCCAGATTTAAACCAGCAGACAGCTGAGCCAAAGTCTCCCCTTAGCAGCATTCCAGCCCCTCGGCCCATGGTAGAACTCTTCTCCTCCCCTGGGCATCTCCTTGTATTTTCTGCTCTTCTTGCCCTCTGTCTTGGTGCTTTCCTGACTTACTGCAGTGCTGGGGACACCACATTTTGGGTGGCAGAGCCTGTTTCCATGAGGAAATGCCTTTGCAGGGCGCTCCCATGGACCCATGGCTGAAATGTGGTGCCAGCCGGGCGGTGTCAGTGCCGGAAGGGGATTTGCATCTTCAATCCTTCTTGATGCTCTTTTTTTACAGCTTCAGAGCAGCTGCCAGAGCAGATCAGGTTGCGTCACACCTATTCCAGGCTCCCACCTCGGAGCTGCTGAAAGCAGATACGCCAGGAGGCTGAGCAAGAGCTCCCAGCTGGAGAGCTGTGCCTTCCTGTGGGGAGCGGTGACCCTGGCAGCTGGTGGCTGCTAGGGCTGGGGGTAGGCACTCCTCTGGCTGACCTGCCTTGGCTCACCACCTTACACAACTTGCTCGTGTGTCCCCACCACCCTGAGGGGTCCTTCTCATCTTCTGCCTGTTTCTTCTCCATCCTTTCACCCTCCTGTGCTGCTCCTGGATGATCTGAGGCCAGGCCAGGGCACGGGACAGCCCTCTAACCCTTTGTTAGTAGCCCATCCATTAATGAAGGCCCAGAGGAGTGTGGTGGCAAGTCTCCATCACCAATGCCAGTGCTGTGCCGCCCTGGCTGTGCCCATCTGCCAGCCCTGGCAGCACTCATGATCACTTTATGCTCTCCCTCTTTGATTTCTTCTTCCCCATGTGATGCACAGTGATTCCAGAAGGGAAACCACCTCCTCTGCCTGATGCTCCCACCCATTGCTGCCTGTCCTTGAGCAGGAGGGAGAAGGGCAGTTACTGCCAAAGCCTACACTCTGGGACTGGGTGGGAAAAGAGGAGGAGGGAGCAGATAGGGTGAAGAGGAGGGAGAGACAAAGCAGAAGGGCCTACAAATGCACACTGGACACAAGGGAAATGATGAGAGGAGGAAATGGGCACAAGCGTGTTTGGCAGATTAAAGCTGCTCCCCTTGTTTTGTTGCTTTGCAGATAGCTACAGAAACAGTGTGGAGCCCTGGGTCTGGATAAGAAACTCCTCTAGCAGCAGGAAAGGTTGTTAAATATTTATTTGCAAACCTGGAGTCTTTGTCTCTAAAACGTAGCCAATTTCAATAAAGTGTGATTTAGCTGGAACAGCTTAGAGGAGACAGGAGCTGTGTCTCGTTGGCTTTGTATGAAGCCATCAGGACAGAGATGGGGTGAGCCCATGGCTGAACCCACTCCCGCACTGCAGCCCAGTGAGGGTGCCCAGCAGTGCGGGGTCCAACTCACTCCTGAGCACAGCTGGGAGCAGCAGGTTGGCTCCTGCAGGGACAGGGTGGGGACACTGAGCCCCCAGAGCACTGGGGGCCCCCCCTCCCTGCTGGGATATGGCTTGCTTTGTCCTAAATTGCCTATTGTCGCTCGATGCTCTCAGAAGCATCTGGTTCAAGGGTGAATATCTCCAGCCCCGTAATTTATGGCTGCCAGGTGGGCTTAGAGCTGACTCGGGGATTTTTGCTGCCTGCTTGCTCGCTGTCAGCACAGCAGATTGCTCCCTGCTCAGTGGGGTGGGGAGCAGGGGACAGCCCAGGGACAGTGGTGACAGCGGTGGGCATGGCCAGGCGGCTGCCCATCCCTTGGGGCATCCTCAGGAGCACACCTGGGGGCAGAGCCTGGGCTCCCTTTTGGGTCATCACCCAAGTTTGGCTTTTCTGGGGTTGTTCCTCCAACACCAGGGCTGCCTGTGACTGACACTACAGCAAATCCCCAGCACGTCAGCACTTCAGTCTGGCCCCAGGCTGCTTTCCAGGCACAGGCCCAGAATGGCATCTTTTCTCCCAGCACTGAGCCCAGGCAGAGACACTGGGCAGGTCCTGCTGTATTTAGAGGCAGCGCTCTGGTGCGTCCATCTGAGCCTCTTGGGCCGAGGCCGGGACCTTCCCGTGGGAAGGAACTGCACTTGGGAGCCCTCAGCCCTGGGTGGCAGGTGGTGAGGACGGGGGTCAGTGGCTGCCATGGCTCTGAGCATGAGTTTTGCTTTGGCTTGCACTGGGTTTGCTTGTTGCCTAAAGGCAGCGAGTCTGGCAGCTGCTGCTTTTTTTGTCGATTCTTTTTTTGTGATTGAGGAAGGAGAACCACGTTGATGCCAAGGGCTGTGGCTCTCGTGGGCTGGGCTGTGCATCATGGCCATGGCCCAATCCTCTGCCTCAGCCTGGCAGCTCCTGCTGGGCCATGGCCAGCACCCTGGAAGGGGGCTTGGGCATGTTTCAGGGTCTTCCTCATACTAAATCTGGGAGGGCTTTATGGAAAGCCCTTCCTGCAGGTAGCAGTTGCGCAGGGGCTGTAAAGCCATGCATGCGTTGTTGGCCCGCAGCTCACACTAAAATCCGAGTTCGAGTTGTTTTTGGAAGGGCATCTCTTAATATCCACATCACCTTGAGGCACAACTATTTCTCTCCGAATCAGGCAGAGGTAAATGGGAGCCAGAAGTGATTTAAAGCTCATCTTAGCTCAGAATTTTCCAGCTTATTTATTGTCTTTCTCCCAAAGCTCTTCTGTGACTCTGGCTATTAAGATTACGGATGTTTTTGTCAGGGATTGTATTTATCACGGATTTAAATTTAGCTGAGAACTAATAACATGTGAGGTGTGTCTAGACTTTAATTCTGGGCTGTGCTCGTCGGTAATGCCACACGGATTCTGCTTCATTCATCTATTGCCTCTTTGCCGATATTTTGCTCATTGATACCTCACTGTTTTGGCTCTGCTGAGGCTTCAGTGGGGATGACAGCACTGGACCAAAAGTGTTGGAGGTGCAATTGCTTTCCTGCTGGTGGAGAGGCAGGACTAAGCCTGGGGGAAGCTGGTCTGCAGGATTTGGCTCTGCCCCCTCCCCATGCCCAGCAGGGACCACAACAGAGCAGCACATGCAGGCAGAGTAGAGCTTTTGGCCCAGCACAAAACCAAGGCCATTGCCTGGCACTCTTAATGAGCTGAGTGTTTTCAGTCCTGCTATAATTAAGCTCCTCAGACTGTATTTTGTTTTGCATGCAGTGTTTTGCTGTCTTTGATGGCTTTCTCAGCATGGCTGTGAGGAGCAGGAATTGGTTTCTGAGAAAAAAGGCTGCAGGCGAGCCAGTGCTCAGTAACAAGCATGTGGTGGGAGAGCAGTGCCCAAGAGCCTCCTGGCCATGGGGAGGGGTGGCTTGGGCACTCACTGGCAGCCCAGTCCCAGCCTAGGGAACAACTCCATATGCAACCTGAGCCATGCCAACCAGGGAGGCCATCCTGGCTCCAGGGCAGCGGCCCCAGTCCCAACCCCAGCACAGCAGCACAGCAGTGGTAGCAGCAGCCCCGTTTGTACCTGTACTGCTGCCCAGCACCAGGGAGGTGATGACATAGGAGATGATGGATTATAAATACCCAGCAAATGGCTCTTCGAAGTCTGGCTGGGGCCCAGGCACTCCCACTGGAAATGTTTCCACTGCACTGGGACATGCTGGCTCAGGGCCAGCAGCAGGGAGCTCAGCATCACTGCCAGGGAGCTCAGCAGGACCAGCTCCCATCCCTGCACCCCTTTGCTTTGGGGTGATGTGTTCAGCGTGATCCCCATGGAGCAGCCCCACTGCAGAGGGAGCAGGGAAAGGGGAGGTGGAAGAGGACAGGGGAATGGGAGGCAACCACAGAGGGTTGCAGCCCTCACAGCCCATCGGCGGCTGTGCTGAGGCTGGTGGTTCCCAAGATGGTGCTGGTGGACATTTTTATAGCCAGTCCATCATCTTCCATCCTTGTATCTTACAAAGAAATTTTGAATAATTTTTTGGGAACAAAAGTGATCCTTGGGTCATATATCTGTATGAAATGATGAATATGAGCAGATGCAATGGCAGGAATGTGCAGAACGTGTACCAGCCCCATAAATAGTGCTAGAGCAGGGAAAGTAATGGGCAGGATATACAGTGATGGATACAAACAGAGCCAATGGAAGTAATGGATTGGGTGTGTTCGGAGATAGCCATAAATAGCATTAGTGGGAGCAGCGCAGAGAGTAACATAACAATAGATACAAACATGGGCTGGAGTAACCAGAGATCTAATATGCACTATTGATATGATTTGATTCCTCATAACAGCCTGCACAAGGAAATAAATGCAACAATGCAGCGTGACAGGGAGCATCCGCTTCTGCTGGGCTGGGATGGCTTTGGGCTGGGGCACAAGCCAGACCATGAACCCCCAGGGAGGGCTCCCAGCCCTCCCCAGGGACAGCAGCAGGAGGCTGGGTCTGGGCTCCTCATTATCCCAGAGGCCCCCTGGACCTGACTTGAGGCTACAGCTTGCTCTGTAGGCAGTGCCTGCCCAGTTGCTGTTTCTTGGGGGGGAATGGTTTGGGTCTGCCCTTGCAGGCTGGCATGGTGGGAGACAAGGAATTGGCCCTGGGGACACACTGAAAGCAGCTGGGGCATAGGGGAGCACAGGGGGAGGGAGCTGGCTCCCGCTGAGCTCTCAGTGTTGCGCACCCCAAGTGGGGTTCCCCCAGACATTCCATCCTGTGCTCAGCTCCTCTGTTTGCAAAGCAGCCTTTATATTCAGGCTCCATCTACAGGGAATGGAATAATTTCAAGAGCTTAAAATAGGATGTAGATAGATGTGTTTCGTATTAAATTATTTTTTTAAGAAGCAGAGGAAGCTGTCTGACACAGATTCCTCAAGGCCTTCCACTCAAAAGTCTGTACACGTTCAGTCATCAAGTGGAAAGTCAGGGAGTGGGGAGGAGAGAGGGTCTCGAAGCCAAAGGGCTGGATTTCAACTGGAAAATTAAACCCTCTGCTGTTCATCAGCCGTGCCTTTTGCCTTACCATCACCTCTGCCAGGACACCAGAACTTTAGCCTTGGCCGTGCCTGTTGTTTGCTCACCCGCCCCTTGCTCTTTGTCTCCCGCTGTTACCTGCAGGTGAGAGATAGGATGGTAGCTGGGGAGGCGAGTATGCGCAGCCCAATCCTGGCCTGCTGGCAGCCGATTCTCCTGCTGATGCTGGGATCCATCCTGTCCGGCTCCGCCACAGGCTGCCCGCCGCGCTGCGAGTGCTCTGCCCAGGAGCGCGCCGTCCTGTGCCACCGCAAGCGATTCATGATAGTGCCAGAGGGGATCCCCACCGAGACCAGGCTGCTGGACTTGGGCAAGAACCGCATCAAGACGCTCAACCAGGATGAATTTGCCAACTACCCTCACCTGGAGGAGCTGGAGCTGAACGAGAACATTATCAGTGCCATTGAACCTGGGGCTTTCAACAACCTCTTCAACCTCAGGACGCTGGGGCTCAGGAGTAACAGACTCAAGCTGATCCCTTTGGGAGTGTTTACTGGACTCAGCAACCTTACCAAGCTAGACATTAGTGAGAACAAAATTGTGATCCTCCTAGACTACATGTTCCAGGACTTGTACAACCTGAAATCTTTGGAGGTGGGGGACAACGACCTTGTCTACATCTCCCACCGGGCCTTCAGTGGCCTCAACAGCCTGGAGCAGTTGACCCTGGAGAAATGCAACCTGACCTCCATCCCCACGGAGGCCCTGTCTCACCTTCACGGCTTGATTGTGCTGCGGCTGCGCCATCTGAACATCAACACCATCCGGGATTACTCATTCAAGAGGCTGTACCGGCTCAAGGTCCTCGAGATCTCACACTGGCCCTACCTGGATACTATGACATCCAACTGCCTCTATGGGTTGAACCTGACCTCCTTGTCCATCACTCACTGCAACCTGACGTCCATCCCGTATGTGTCGGTGAGGCACTTGGTTTACCTCCGGTTCCTGAACCTGTCCTACAACCCCATCGTCACCATCGAGGGCTCAATGCTCCATGACCTGCTCAGGCTCCAGGAGATCCAGCTGGTGGGAGGGCAGCTCACCACGGTCGAGCCCTTCGCCTTCCGCGGCCTCAATTACCTGCGCATCCTGAACGTGTCAGGGAACCTGCTGACCACCCTGGAGGAGTCAGCTTTCCACTCGGTGGGCAACCTGGAGACGCTCATCCTTGACAACAACCCCTTAGCCTGCGACTGTCGGCTGCTCTGGGTTTTCCGGCGGCGATGGAGGTTGAACTTCAACAAGCAGCAGCCCACCTGCTCCACCCCCGAGTTCGTCCAGGGCAAGGAGTTCAAGGACTTCCCTGACGTCCTCCTGCCCAACTACTTCACCTGCCGCCGAGCACGAATACGGGACCGCAAACCTCAGCAGATCTTCGTGGACGAAGGCCACACGGTGCATTTTGTCTGCCGGGCAGATGGGGACCCGCCGCCCACCATCATGTGGCTCTCTCCCCGGAAGCACCTCATCTCTACCAAAACCAACGGGCGGCTCACTGTCTTCCCTGACGGCACGCTGGAGGTGCGCTACGCCCAGATCCAGGACAATGGCACCTACCTATGCATCGCCAGCAACGCGGGTGGCAACGACACCATGCTGGCCCACCTGCACGTGCGCAGCTACTCCCCAGACTGGCCCCACCAGCCCAACAAGACCTTCGCGTTCATCTCCAACCAGCCCAACGAGAGCGATGCCAACAGCACGCGCGCCACCGTGCCTTTCCCCTTTGACATCAAGACTCTCATCATCGCCACCACCATGGGCTTCATCTCTTTCCTGGGCGTCGTGCTCTTCTGTCTGGTGCTCCTCTTCCTGTGGAGCCGTGGGAAAGGCAACACCAAGCACAATATTGAAATCGAGTACGTGCCACGGAAGTCCGACGCGGGCATCAGCTCTGCCGACGCGCCGCGCAAGTTCAATATGAAAATGATTTAACCAGGCAACAATTTGCAAATAATAATGGTGTTGTTTTGTTTTTTTAAAAAAAAAGAACAAATGAACAAATAAAAAATAATTAACAAACGTTGCTACAAACATACCGACCTCTCTCCTTCCACCGTGCCCTCTGCCCCTGTCCAAACCCACTGCGCCCGCACTGTCACCACCTCCTCCTCCTCCTCTTCTTCTTTATACCAGGAAAACATTCAGCCGATGTCTTCAGGACTCCTGTGTTTGTAAGGACTTTGTCTGATGGACTCTGGTGTCAGATATAACTCTGAGAGGGGAAAAACAATGGGGGGGTGGGAAAAAGAAAGAAAAAAGAAATAAAATCAATAAAAAAGTTACAAACTTTCTTCTGTAACTTTGATTTCAATAATTATGGATTTTTATGAAAACTTGAAATAATAAAAAAACCCTATTTCCTATAGATAGTTGGAATGCAAAATCTTGACTTCTTGATCTGTCCAGTTCTGTACCTGGCAAGTGCTTGCTTTCCTGCCTCAGAGGCACTTCCCAGATGCCTTGCCAAGAGCAGCCCCAGGCCAGGGCGAGTCTCCTGCTGACACCAAAGGCACCTCCCGCAGTGCCCTTCGTGGCACCAAGAGCAGGCTGACTATTTTTCCTGGTTTTATAGTCAGTTCCCCTGCCTATCCCCGAAGCCTGTGGAGCAGGGCCATCACACTGATGTCCACAAGCAGTATGGAGCAGGGCTGTGCTTTCCTGCCCTCTGTGTGGGAGGACAATGCAGAGCCCCTCTGCAGGGCTGGCCCTATCCGTGGCCTCCAGCGGGGGCCAGGCTTTGCTTGGGCAGGGCTGGGGATCCTACTGCTTCTTATATGGGGAAAGGATCTTCTGCCTGCTTTTGCAGCCATACCAGGGGGTTTCCTCTCCTCTCCTCCAGGGGAAAAGCTGGCTCCTGTGCTCTGCACAGCTGTCCCTATGGGCAGGGATGTGACACATCCATTGGCAGCACCCACGTGGGTACCTCCAGCGACTGGTGCCCGGTGGCTAGAGCAGCTCCAGCACTGCTCCCCAGCTGCCTGTAATTCAGGACCTGATCACTGGCAGCCAGACTCTCAAGCACCCTCAGGCACATCCAAGGGAATTCAGCTTCCAGGCTCACAGGAGAGCTTGTTTGAAAGTGGAATTCCATAGGTCTATAAACACAGGCATAGGCTGAGGCAGAGAACAAGCACAGGCTGTGACACACTGTCTGCCCTTGCCTAGCACACCAGTGTGCCCATCACCACGGGGTCTGGTTACAGCAACATCCTGCCTTTGCTCAGCTCTGGGACTTGGATTAGATCCGGAAGATCCGTGTTGCCTCATAGAACCATGGAATGGGTTGGGCTGGGCTGAAAGAGACTTTAAGGATCATCTCCACAAGAAAAGGGAGAAACGTGGGTTAAATTGGCCACTGGGCTTCCAGGGCTGGAAGCACAAAACATCCCTGCAAATAGTGTCAATATGGGCACTAAAGGTTTTATAATCCTTACTGAATCAGCAGCTGCTTCCCAACTTTCCTAGCTGCCAAGAGGGTGGCACCCCCCTGACCCCCTAGCCCCAGAGACACCTCTGAGGCAGATGAGCCCAGATTTGCATTCTTGATTTGTGAGGCACCTAAGGAGCCTCCAGGGATCAAAGTCACTACAAGATGGTAAAATATAAGTGCTAGGAACCTGGAGCCCCAAGAGGGGAAAGACTGGATTTGCTTTTCTTTCAGCAATGTGCCAACCTAGAAGAACCAACCTGAAGCATCTGTGCTGTATGGAAGAGGAGTTTTTGCTGATTTCAGCTTTCTGTTCATCTTCAAACGAAACATCTTATGTTTCTTTCTCCACAGCAAGTTTCAGAAGCTTTGATTTGTTCTTTCCTCATCTCTAACATATCTTTCCTTTGTAACTCTGAAACCAATACATTTTTAAAAAGCCTTTGGCTTTTGTTTTGCTTTTTAAAAGTGCAAAGCAAAATGTTCTTTATGAGCTTCCCTTCCCACCAGTGTTTAACCAATACTTTCAGTGAGCTAAACACAAAATCGCCAACAGCAACACACAAACCTAGGGGTGAAGCTGAAGGCAAGTCCCAGAGACTGCAGATCCTGCTCCAGGAGCTCAGAGCAGCACTCCCCCAGGGATGTACAGGGGCCTCAGCCCCTGGAGGACAAGTCCAAGCCAAGTGAAGCCAAGCAAGAAAGAACTTGAGGCACAGAACGCTCAGTCTGAGCTTGGCTACCAGGACTGACACAAACTCAACCAGTGGCTCAGCACAGAGGTGGAGGGGGGGTCTCTATGACCCTGGACAGCTACAGGCACTGGCCATCCAAAAGAGCTGCTTAATTGGCTCCAGTTATCCCTTTCAATGCTGTAATGAAAAGAGTTAATTCAACACACATAGATTTTAAAAAATACTAATAATCAAGTCCAAATGAGGAATTTGTAACACATTACAGAGCCCCAGCATTCAAGGGGGGGGGGGGACACCAAGTCTTTCACTGTCAAAAAACATTCATAAAACGTTAAAAAAAAGAGAACAAATTATTTCTTTTCAGTAGAACATCCGAGGAATTTTCCCAGCCCAGCCCTGTCTCACAGCCCCACACCTGTCCCCAACCCCTCCACCTCTGCTGCCCAAAACCCTCCTGGGGAAGGCCACACTGCTGCCCTAAATCCCAAGCTGCAGCTCAAATCCCTCATTAGTGAGTGTGCCCAATGCTCTGTGGCACTGATGCCTGCCACACACTTTGTTACCCACACTGATTTTTTAATCTTCGATGCTTTGTGAACTGGATAATTTTTTCCAGTCACCATGTGATTGAAGCAGATGGATGGAGCAGAAGAAAAGCATCTCAGAGTGGCCAGCACCTAAGCTCAGACATTTTCATAGCTGGTAAAAATGAGAAAAAAAAAAAAAGTCCAAAGAATAGACTCTTTCTCTCCTTTGCTGAGATTTACAGTCTGTTTCTATTGCAGTTTACTCAGGGGTGAGAAAGCAGAGGCTGGGTTCCAGCACTGCTCTTCAGGGAACCGTGGCCCATGTGTCAGAGCCAGACAGCAGTTTCCACTTGTTTCTTCTGAATCACAGTAAATACAAAGCACTTTATAAAACAGTTTAAAGAAGTAGCAAAAAAAACCAGGGAATTGAGGCTTAGGGCACGAAGGGCAAACGTGCTTTACCTCCTCTGCTTCCTAGACTGGGAGTCCCATGGGGATCTTCATGACAGGCAGCGTGTGTGGGGACACAGCAGGGAGGAGGATGAGTAGTTAAACAGCACTTCAGCTTAGGAACATCACCCACCCCAGGCCCTTCCCTCCCCAGCAGCTCCATGTGTTCCCCCACTGCCAGGGCCATGACAGGCAGGTGCCTGGCAGGCAGGAGTCAGCTCTCCCCTCTGAGGCAGGAGCAGGGTTATGAGCACCCTGCAGGACCCATATTTACACCCACCAAGCCCCTGACCATCCCCATCAACCCCTGTGCCCACTCAGCTCCTCTCCATGGATCACCAGCGGTATGCAGAGCATGTAGAGGGGCAAGGGTGACCAGAGAAGAGGGGGTCAGGCTGGCCCTTCACCTTCTGTGCTGCACAGCCCCCCAGCTCTGCCCTCAGCTCCTCTGCTCTCTGCCTGCAGCCCCTTTGCCCCTCTGCCCTCAGCCTCGCTGCCTGCAGCCCCCCAGCTCTGCCCTCAGCCCCTCTGCTCTCTGCCTGCAGCCCCCCGGCTCTCTGCCTGGGTTTGCTGCTTCTATCAGGTCTTATCACACTTCATTTTACTCCTTCTCTCACTAACTGCCCTCTCTCTCTTATCTCAGCTTCAGAGCCAATATTTTACTCTCTCCCTTTTTTCTTCCTTATCACACTTTTTTTTTTTAAATACTTTCTGCCTTCTGTGCTGCTCCCTCACTCTCCTGCCATTTCTCTCTGTCAAGAGCTCTCCTCTCTCCACCAAGGCTGTGCTTCCCCTGCAGTCCCCTCTGCACACAGGTTTCTCCCCCACATTTCTGCCTCCCTCCTCCCCTAGCAGGGTCTCATCCTGCTTCCACCACAGCGAGCAGCACACAGAGAGGTGGAGGGAAAAAAAGATCTTTAGGTTTTGATTCCCTTTTCTCCTTTTTCCCTTCCCTCTCTTCACCCCTTCTCCTGCCTTGTTCCTGTTTTTCCACCTCCACATGGGCTCTCCAGCCCTGCCCAGCTGGTTTGCCATGACACAGGGCAGGGACTTTGCAGTGCAGTCCCTGCTTCCAGGCTTTTGCAGGACACAGCAGAGAAAGGATTTGAGGTGCAGGGGCTCAACGCCCCAGAGGAGATGGCTGGGGGAGCAGCCCTGCTTCCTCTGTCCCTGGCCCTGCCAAGGTACACATAGCTCTTCCAAGAAAAAGCCCATTGCTTTCCTCTCTTATTGCTGGATCTGTATCTGCATGCTTATGATAGATTTACTGTGATTCTATCAGTTTATGATTAAAACCCATAAATTTTACTAGGCCTTTTTCTTATTTTCCATAATCCTCAGGATTCGAGGCAATCAAATTTTAACTGGAAAGCATGGGCTGTGCTGTTAGTCCCAATGTAATGGGGAACAGTTCATTTCCCAATCCACCCCCATTACTGGTGGTACTGAAGAAACACTGTCCTGTGAAAGAGATTTTTCCTCAATTCCTTTTAAAACAATGTCCTCACCTGAGAAAAGAACTAGATGAACAACACAAAGTGTGACTAAAGCACAGTGTGCCCTGCCACTGTGATTTGTTCCCATCCTGAGGTTTCCAAGCAGTTTCCCTGCAGATTTGGGTGGCTGCTGAGGGTCTCAGGGTGACCAGCCTGCAGTGAACAGGGTGGCAGGTGTGGTCCCTCTCAGCTGCTCCATGTCAGCTTCTATCACCAGGCAGTGGGTAGCTCCAGCCCCTCTGGAGATTTCATCATGTGCCTGTTACGATCCAGGTAATAAGACATTTCATTCAAATGAGCAAATTTATTCCAGTGGCACTTTAATAACAAAATCAATTAAACTACACTTCCCAGCAGGGCTTTATCATATGCTATAGCTACAGCATATTGCCTGGATATACTAAATTCTCTCCCTGAAATAAAGTACAAAGTTTAGAAGACAGATGACACCATTTGCAGCACTAGTAGGATAATACCCTAATAAATCCATGGCCACCTGGGCACTTCAAAGTTGTCACACACTGCACTCGGTGGCCACTGGGAACTTCCCAATGACAGTGAGAACTGCAATGAGACCTTTGTGCTCCTGGGGCTCGCAGTGCAGATGTAAGGAGTGTGGGCTCTGGAGCACAGCCCTGTGTCAGAGCAACGAGGCATCCATGCACACAGACCAGCCAGAGGAGAACGCCTACACGGGAACATTGTGGGCCTGGGTATCAGCGGCAGGATCAGGGGATTGTGGGATCAGTAACCTTATCTGTGGTGGCTGTCTCTGAAAGAAGCTGCTCCGACCAGGCAGAACAGTGAGCATCCAGCTTGGAGACCAGGCTGGCCTCTCCCAGCAAAGCTCTTCAGTGTCACCACGAAGCCAGCAAAATGTTGGGACAGTCAGGAAAGGCTGCTGGTCCTGCAGGCAGCACCCTGGGAAAGGCAGCTGCCCAAGGAAGCACCCACGTAAGGGAGCAGCTGCTGCCCTGCCCAGCACTGTGCTCCCCTCCATGCAGGATCCTACCCCTGAACCCTGCCCTGGGCTTTGTGGCTGCTCTGCCCCAGGCCATCCCTCTCCCTCCCCACCTCCAGCCCCTCCTCAATTACCACCTGCAGCTCCATCGCTGTTTCCCATATCATCACACTCCAGCACCCTGCCTGACACATGATGGCTCTTCCCTCCTCCATCACCCCCCCAGACCATCAGCTCCAAACCCTGCCCTGCTCTCAGCCATTCCTGTCTGCCAGTCAGCCATTTCCCACCAGCTCTCTTCTCCTCATCATCCCTTTCACTTGTGCTTCCCAAGCCTATCAGTGTTCCCCAGCCTTGAGTGCTGAGAAACTAATTAGCTCACTACAAAGATTGAGGAATAATTAGGGACTCCACTGAAAGCACAAAACTAGGGCATCTCGCCTTAAATAAATGCGAGCGAGAGTCTCTGTGCTGCGCTGACGGCCGCGATTGCTTTGGGCAGATGATTGCTCCACTCCCCGTCCCTTGGCTCCCACTCCAGGGTGTTCACTCTGCCTCCATCTCAACCTTCAGGCAGGTGTTTTCTGGGTTTTTTTGGCTCATGTCCCTGCACCTAAAGCCAGCTCCTCCCCAGATCTCCACAGCTAGCCAAGCACTAAAGCAAGCAGGTAGCATTCCTGGAAATGCTGGTGCTGCCTCCTCAACAGTGCACCATCTCCATCTCTCTCTGGGGGAAAGCTAGAGCCAAGCATGGAAATAGCAAGAGAAACATTTGCAAAATTTCTTTTTCAGTTGTCTCTGCTGGGTAGAAGAGAGGCTAAAACAGTCTTTCCCCTGGGCAGCTCCACTGTGATGGGCAGGAGCCTGCTCTGCCCCATACTGGAGCCCCTAGAGAGCACAGTCATACAAGGGGAGGATTTGGGGGCTGCACAGGTCCTTCTCCCTCACACACAGACCATGCTGGGGACTCCCCATGTGAGCACAAGGAAGTCCCTGGTGACACACACCCTCCAAGGAAATCCCCCTTGCTCCTGTCTCCACGAGGTAATGAGCAGGTAAGGTTGAAGGCAGCCCAGTGGGAGGTGTCCCTGACCTTCAGCATTCACTCATCTCCTGGCACTGTGAACCATCCCTCCTCCAGTCACTGGCCGTGCCTGAGGAGCTACACACAGCTTTGGCACCTACTAATGATATTTAATAACAACCTGACACTCAGCCCCTGCATCTCACCCAGAGACCTGAGGCAGCCTGATAATGTCCTCAGCCATTTGTGGAGGAGCAGGGAAAAGTGCAGCAGGGCATGGGAAGACAAGCCTTGCTCTAAGGCCTTCAGAAGAGCCTCTCCAGGTCCTGCTCCCTTTGAACCTGCTCAATGCAGGCTGAGCAGCCCTCCTGCCCTCGCCTGTGGTGAGGAATGCAGGTGGCCTAAAGGACAAGTTCTCTCCTTAGGGACCAACCTCCAAAGGACCTCATAGGTACTCTGGCACTTCACACAGAGCCACAACCCCTTCCATCAGAGGTCTTATGGCCTCATGGGTTTGGTTTGGTCTTCTTAGGGTTTTCTAGTGCCTCAGATCCTCAGCCACAGAAAGAGCAGGGAAGGAGAAATGGGAAGAGCATCCTAACTTGGCAGTCTGCATCAAATCAACCCTCATCTGATTGCATTCTGTAATGTACTCATCCCCCTGCCTGCAGCAGGAGTTGTGGCAGTGGGTGCCACCCCCAGATCTTTCTTGCTGCCACCAGGGAGGTGCATTTACTCAGCACACCCAGCACTGTGCATATAAAGTTACACTGCAAATACAGCTCCCTTTTCTCCAGCCCTGAAGGGTTAAAGATTTGCAGAGAGCAGGTGAAGCCAGGCAGCACAGGCAGGGTTGGATATGCTGTATCTGCACCCTCAAATGGACTGGAGCAGCTGCTCCCTTCTCCTGGGTGGCTGCTTAAAGGGACAATGCCAAGGTCAATTAGACCCAATCCTGGACCTGCCTTTTCTTTCTCTTTTTCTGTTTCTTTTTCCCCAGGCTCACAAGCGTTGACTATTCAAATGGATGAGAATTCAGGACAAAAAGCAAGAGAGATTCAAACACCTTCATCTAAGAACCCTTAGGCAGCTCAGGATCACCTGCACCACAACAGCTCACTGGCCCACAGCAACCTGCTCCACAAACCACAGGGGAAGAGACCCAGAGCTTTTTTAATTCCCCTGCTTCTCTCTCTGTGTACCTGGATAGCATGTTTTCACACCCACTGAGTCTGCATGTAAAATCCTCTGTGGCAGAGTCAATTTCGGGATAAAACCTCCATCTATGCCACCTTACATCAGGCTGACAACAGAGGCAGGGCCAGGCTGCTTGCTCTGGAGCAAACCCCTTGGTTCTGCATCAGAGGAGTCCCTGGGCATTGCACCAGCCTGGCAGAGGACTGCCACTAGGCAGAAAGGTGCAGGAGTGGATGGGAAATGGGCTGCGAGCCCTTCAGCCCCCTCTACAGTAAACCCCTCTGACAGGATGCTCTTAAAGCCAACCTGCCAGTGTCTCCACATTCCTGGTGGCTCCAGGTGCATTCAGCATTCAGCAAAGTTGTGCTGCCAGGACCCCAGCAGCAGCACCAAAGCTGAGAGCATTCTTCAAAAGCAGAAGTGTGATGAAGAAGAAAAGACATAAAATCACCTCAGACAATCTTGCCCAACGACAGAAGGACCTGCTCTGACATCTTTTAAGGAGGATGAAAAGCGTCCTGTAAGTCTGACATGGGTTGGGATCTGTGTGGAACTGGAGGTTTCTTCTGGCACAAGGCCCTCACAGATGGATGCTCAAGGCAGCAAACAGACAGACGTCTTTATCCTGCAGTGCAAGTAGAGCTGCTCTTGTCTTTCAAACATACACCTAATCATTTTTAAGATCTCTGCCTCAGAACTATCTTTTTGATAAAACTAATCACAGGCTTAAATTACAGATAAATACCCGATATTAAAAAGAACAGTTTGAAAGGGAGGAAAGGGGTAGTTTAACAGTACTCATTTTCCCTGCTTTTCTATGGCACACATCTTGGGCTATTTAACTGTAGAGCTTATGGAGCTTCATTCTGACAGCTCTCCTTTCTTTCAGACGTGGCTTCTACAAATGTTTCCCCTGGTTTCTTTGCCCGCTCTGCCTCTGCTAGGCGAATCATTGCAGCAGTCACTGTATCTCCAGCTGAGCCTAAGAAGCAGGCATGTTAAGAGCTGTATGAACACACACAAAGGAATCAACCTGGTGCTTAGAAGGCTGGACCCAAAAGCATCTACACAGGGAATGAGGGACTCACAGGTGCCTGCAAAGGATCTGGGCTATAACAGCTCAACAAAAAAGAGAAGCTAAAAAAATAAATCAAAGCTGCAAGAGGCTCAAGAGGCCGGCTGAGGACAGAGGTCTGTGCCCACAGCTCTGCCGGCCCTTGTGCTGCCAGCCAGAGGGATGGAGCTGCTGTTGGGCTGGCAGGAATGATCCAGCTCTAGGTGCTTTTAAGCACAGCACAATCCAGGCTCACGCTGGCTTCTTCTGCTCTGCAGGGAACAATGGCTTTGATCAACAGAAGATTGCCGAGTTAATTGTAATGATATTCTAATAAAGCTGGGGAGATTAATTACGGCTCTTTATCAGCACTGGCCCTCTGCCAAGGGTTGGCAAAATTGTTTGCCTCTGTTTCTTGTCATTTGAATTTAGGAGAAGAAAGGAGGAAGTTGGGCGCCTTGTTTTCCTGCAGCAATCAGGAGCGTGGCCTTATGCCCTGCTCACGCTCACAGCTCGCTGTGCTGATGGAGGGGAGCGGGGGGGCACACAGGCAAAGCAAATGGAGAGCGACAGAGCAAACCAATTAGACATGATGCAGCACAATTACACTCCTAGTCAATAAATGGGCTGGTGCGCTGGAGCACAAAGGATGACGTGCAGACCACAGACATTGCTCCACAGTGGGCAAAGCTGAAGCATGCTGCACCTTCCAGGCTGGGGAAGACAAGACACACACAGTGCTTGCCAGGAGGGCTCAGAGGAGCAGTGCTGACAGCAGGCAGAAAAGCCTCGTGGCCTTCATTCCTGCTCAAACCACACCAGCACAGCAAAGAAAGTGTCCAGAGAGCAGCCAGAGCCCTGCTAAGTGGCCTTGGGGAACATGAGACTCAAACCTTCCTATTTCACTTGACAAATAGTTCTTCCTTCCAGGGAAGATTTAGCAGTGCCCAGGCAGGTGAGAGACAGAATTGCAGAGGAATGATCCGGGCTGGAAGGCAGCAGATCAATCAGGCAGAGCTGCCTGTGTCACTCATGGAGAAGGGTGAAGAGGCCTTTCCTGCATCTGGCCAGCACAAGGCTGTGAGTGAAACCAGGGAAGGAAACGTGCTCCTCACACAAACCAGAGAGCTGAGGATTAAAATACCACTTGTTTTTCAGCAGGCAATACAGCAGTACCAGAAACTTCCTACTGATGGGTCAGGGCTTGCAGCTTTGAGGAGGAAACATGCCACCATCTAACCCATGCCTTCTCCAAGGGCAGCCATGGGACACACAGCTGATCCAGAGGTATTTCCCGGGACAGCTCTAGGAATTACTCCAGTAGCATTGCTCCTGCTTGTGAGCCATGAAGACAGACTGGAGTCTAGATAAAGATTTTAAGTATTATTCCTACCAAACAGAATGTATCCAGGTTTTATGCACCTGAAACACACTCGGGCAGTCCCTGCTCTCCCTGGGCAGCGGGGCTGGCACGTGGCACAGTGCAAGCCCAAGTTATTCATCCAGCTGAAAATCTGGCAAGAGCAGGCAGGGAGCACCAACTTCCACATGCAACACAGCACTGACAACCTCTGGCTGCTTTTCCAAGTGCACTGAGCCCTTCTTGCCTGTGGAAGGACCAGAACATGACAGCAACATCCTCTCTGTGCTAAACCAGAGGACTCAGAGCAAGGTCACAACAGCCTAAGAGCAGGGTCCCTGATAACAATCCAGATAATTCTGTAGCGATTTCGATGACCCATAAAATTATCTCACACCCAAAATGTTTGCTCTGACTGAGAGGAAAAATTGCTGATCTAAATACTTTTTTTCCTGGAACATGACAGAAACGATTACTCATTTATGCTTTTATAAAGACTATTAAGTTTGGCAAAATGTTGCTCCAGGGGCAAAAAAATGGGAAAAAAAAAGTTTCAAAAACATTTCAAAACCCTACTTCTACTTTTTTTTCTTAAAGATAAAGAAACTCCAGTTTTTCTATTTTAGAACAAATCCTTACCCTGGAATCAGAGTTTATCTTAAATACAAACAAACAAAACATTAACAGAACAATTACCAAGATGAAAAACACCAGAAAGCAAAGTGTTGTAGAACCTTCCATCCCAAGAAAATTTGTCCTTTTATACAGATTCTGGGCTACCAAAGTATTTCAGCAGCTTAAGACATTCCTTAAGAAGAAAATCTAATTTCCAGCTGCCTGGAGCCATTATCCCTGCCTGCAACGGGTGTGGTACTGGTCCCTCTCAGAGGGCCAGGGACAGCACCACCACTCTGGCACGCACTACCCAAGATTCCCCATAAATAAAATCATCTGCATCGGCTCCCGTGTTCATTTCACAGGCGGCTGCTCTGCTGACAGCTTTCACACGCTGCTACTGTGTCTTGTCAGCTTTATACTCGGAGGCCAACACCAGCTCACCAGCTCTGATGTATATACATAAAAATAAACGGCTCAGAAACCCCAATAAAGTGACAGATAACATAATGGGACCCGGCTTCAGAAAATAAGCTTGTTTATGGAACCTCTGTGCCTCCAAATTTGATTTATGCTATGCGGGCTGCCTCTTGGCAAGGGTTTGGGGAGCAGGACTTGCTCATGCTCACTTCCCATGGGCAGTGAGGGGACAGTCACTGGTTAAGAGCTGCCTTTAGGGCTCCTGCTCTAAGACTAGCAGCATTAGTGTTGGGGGCAGAGAGCAGAGCTTCCCACAGGGTTTGGTTGATGTGATATTCCTCCAGCTCTTACAGGTGCTCTGCATTTTTCCCACAGGCTGCCTCTGTCAGGTCCAGTACCTGCGCACATCAGGGAAGCTCTCCTCGTCCTCTCTGACCCTCTTAACTCCCCTCCTTGTGCTTTTCGGGCTTGCCCACACTGTCTGCAAGCTGGAGGTAGCTGCAAAGAGCTCCGGGCTCCAGCAGCTGACAGAGCATATGAAGTGAAACCAGACAGCGCCTAAAGGAGACCATGTGGGCTTCAAAGGGGAGAGCTCCTGATGGCACAGGCAGGTTCTCCTGGTAGCCCCTTTGCTCTGGGCTGCAGATGGTCCTTATTCAATCTTTCTCAAAGAGCTTCCTTGCAAACAGGGATAATCCTTCATTTGATGTTTGCTCCCTTGGATATCACTGTTCACAGCAAGCACTGCAATTTGTGTTTATTCTTGCCAAGCCATGTTTATTCTTGAGCCGCTTTGATTGTTACAGTGAAGGCTGGGACGGCTCTTTCAGTCAAAGTGCCTGTTTTCAGGGGGCTAATAATGAGAGACTGTCAGTCTGGAGGCACAAGGGAAAAGATTGCAGCCCTCCTCTCTCAGCAAACAATCAGCCTCTGCCAGACCCCACGCTTTGCTCTTCTCAATCTTTGATATGCAGCTGGGAGATCCTTCACTCCAGCCTCGAGTGGAGGTGCCAATGGGATGCCAGCCCCAGCACCATTCCTGCAGAGGGGCAACAGAGACTCCCAGGAAAAGCTGCACACACACAGTGTGTAAATGCCACGAGACCTGGGGGTTCAGGCAGCCCTGTGCCACATGTCTGGTGTGGGGTGAGCCCAGCAGAACCTGCCTGCTGCAGCTGGACTGCTGGGACAGACACACCAGAGCTCCTGGCCCAGCAAAATACAGAGTTCCCACTGCAGGGGGTGGGCCACAGCAGTTCACATCCGTGTCCTACCCCAGGATGGGTTGGCCCTGTCACTGCACTCCTGTCCATGTCACAGGCTCCTACATACAGAGCAAACCCCTGGATAACTGCTGCTGAGCATGGACCATACCTGGAGAGGAAAAATTCCCCTGTAAGATGCAGGATCACACACACAGACCTGCCACAGCACAGCAAGGGGACCTCTGCCTCGTGTGACAACCATGTGGCTCCCTGTCTCCTTGTTCCAATCTCCAGGCCCTCATACCATTCAGATTTTAATCAAACCTTACATTATGCTGTCATTTGTCTGGGGCTTACTACTAAGGAGGGCTGTGGGGGAGGTTTTCCCTCAAATTAAATAATTTAAATGTTTTTCTCAGGCTAAATAATTTTAATTTCCCCCCCCAGCAGACCAGTGGCTATAAATATTTAATACATTACTTGCTTCACTGCATCCAGTGTGTTGCCATTTTAGAAATCATTTTATTGTCTGTATTTCTCTTCTTTTAATTACAGTCACCCGGTATCAGACGACTTCAATAAATAATGAAAGGCAGGGGGGAGACAGGGCAGCCAGGATGCTTCAGGAGAGGTGGGCTGTGCTACCTGCATGGAGAGGTAGGAATGGAAAGAAGGGATGCATCCCATCCTGGCAGCTACCCTTGCTACTGCTTGGTGCTGACCCCCACCTCAATGCTGCAATCCTGGCAGCTGATTTGGGGTTACCAAACTGTCACCTCTGGAAAGGACACAGTGCTCATCCAGCTCCAGTGCAGAGATCCATCCTGCCAAGCCCTCCCTGGCAGGGCCAGCAGCGAATGCCAGGGGACAGGTGTGAAAGCTGGCCAAGCGTGCACTGATACCTCCCCAGGATGCTCGTGCAGCCACCGGCAATCTGTGGCTCACGGACTTCCTGAGTTCGGCATCCTAGCTCTCCTTTAAAAGCCCTCAATGGATTTATTTTTACTTTCTTCCAGGAATTTCTCTAATTACAAGGATAGCCTAAGCACTTCTTAACTGTTTCTCTGTCCAAACCAGCCACTGATTTTCAGGTAGAAGTGCCCTCCATGCCTGCAGTGATGGGTGGGGTCCTGGTGATGCTGGATGCAGCAAGGAGGGATATGTGAGAGCAGAGGTCAGAAACTGACCCCCCCATGCTCCAGCCCTTCACTGCATGGCCAGATCCTGCTGTCCCCACAGACACCAGCTCACGACCCCAGCAGCCTGGCAAGGAGAGAGTTATCAGCTCCTGCAGCCACCACTGCAGCCAGCCTGGTGAATGGCATTAGCAAAAATGAATAGGAATACAACATGAAGCTAATAGGATCTGAGGGGAGCTCCTTAGACAAGTTGATTTCCAAATTGGACTGACTTTAACCTCACATAAATAAAAATGAACGCTTATAAAATATGGTGGAAAAATCCATAAGGGCAGATGAAGGCATTGATGCGTTTTTCTCTCCCTCCTGCACTTGCAGTACAGAGCAGGGCTCTATGTGCTGCTCAGGATCACCCTGCCCCTGTCCCAAATGAGTCCAAGGTAGGTTGTGTCTGGGGCCAGACTTGGTCTGCAACATCAAATGCTGCCCTGAGGTGTACAGGGAGGTTCACCAGCAAGGTTCAGGGCCAGGAAAGCTCCTCTGGGCCACCACCAAGCAGAGTGGAGCAGGTATCAAGTAAGATGGGACAGGGACTCAGCCTGAGCTGTACCCTAGCTGCCAGAGAAGGTCCCTCTCCAAAATCTGGACACTGCTTCTCGCTAAACCTGGAAGGACAAAACACCTCCACCCAGCCTGCCAAATTCAGCTTGAACTCACCACTGCTTCCATAAAGCATGGCAGCAGGACAAGCACACATCACACAGGCACCAAGCCAGGAGGGTCTCACAAGCTTGCATTTCTTTAGACAAACACTGCTAAAAAAAGGTCCCTCTCCAAAGGTCTTTAGCCTAAGCAGGTGATGGAAGAATAGCAAGAGAAAACAGGGTCACTGCCCGATAGACAGGTGGTTCCCACACTTGTGCCTGAGCCATTGTCACCAATTTGGGACAGGAGCTGGAAAATGAGGGGCTCTTCTTACTCGAAGAGGAGCGCCAAGAGGCACTGGAGCAGAAAGCAGAGCTGGGAGACAACGGCGAGTGCTGGCAGAGGCTGTCACCGGAGGGTGAGTGACAGTGAGAAACCACGTGTGGAAAGGGACTACAAGGTTAACAGCAAAGAAAGCTGTGAAAGGGCTGGAGAGCAGAGACAGGTAACTGCTGTTTGCCAGCAGGAATCAGCAAAAGCAAGTAAAGCATGGGAGACACGAGCAAAATGACAGGCGCAGAAAATGATCCTTGCAGCAGAGCTCTGAACAGGCAGGAGTGGGAGAAGATTGCATTTGTCAAGGCCAGAGAAAAGGATGTTGAAGGAATTGAGCCGTGAGATGACGCTGGATGAGAGTTTTAGGTGCACCTTGGCAATGTGAGGTGAGGGAATGAGGCAGGCCAGCACAGCCCCCTCCACAGGCACTGCTGCGCTGGCCCTTGGGAGAGGGGTAACCCTCAGGTACCCATGGGGTGCTTGCACATGGCTGCTGAGATCCCAGTCCAGGCAGAGGGTGGGCTCTGGGGAGCCATCCCTGAACCAAATCATCTTATTGGCATTATAAAGATCTTCAGACACACAAGGCAAATGAAGAGGTACATAGAAAACCAGGAAAGGTGACCTGGGTCACCAAAGGAGGACAGGACTTCAAGAGGTCTGCAGAATGAGGGAAATGTTTTGCCAGTGTGGAGCTGTTGCCAAGGAGAGCTTATCAGTATCAGGGAAAGCAGGGCACAGGGCCAGCCCTGTGCTGGAACCAGAGGACCAGAAAAGGCCAGCAGTCACCAACAGCACATCCAAAACCCTACAGGAAGCAGGGGGAAGAAAGGGGTGTGTGAGAGCTGACAGGATGTAAGGTAAAAGGGAAAAAACCCAAGCCTATCTGGGAAGATCAACGGGGAAAGAGGTAGGGAATCCCAATGAATGGAAAAAGTCACTGTATCCCCTCTGCAAGCTCAGCCAGGCAACCAGCTGAGATGCATCAGGAGCTAAAGCCCTAAACCAACTCTGAAATGCTGATCACAGCAGCAGCTCCCCCATTAAAAGGGGTCTGGCATCCTGAAAATAATGTGGGTAATAACAAAGAGGAACAGCCTTAAATATCCATTTCCTCCACATAAATAACACGGTCTATAACTCTGGCTTTACATGCAAATATTTACAGGGCAGAGAATCTACAAAAGATAAACAAGTTCTAGGCTGCTTGGGACAGAGAAAAGGAATTCACAGAGCCCCTCTTGCCCAGTGTAAGCAGGGCTCTGGAAAAGAGGGATGGGTCCAGAGACTTGGGCAACCAGCTGACACTGGCTGGGAGCCACATACCCCTCTGAAAGCACAGACACTCATTTGGTGCTTTTGAGATCTTTTCTCTGCTGCCACAGAGAAACCAGCTTGGAGCTGGTTGCATGTAGGACCTGAAGGCTTTGCTGACAGCCAGAAGACGACCTGGGGATGATGGAGGAACCAGGGTCCAGCAGCTGGAGGTCTGTGCTTACCTAAGCAAGCCAAGCTTGGTCAACCCACCACCCTGTCTGTAGCAGCAGGTTTGAGCTCAAGGAGAGGGCAAACATCTCAGCCTCGTGCCGTTGTTAGGAGTGTCCCTGCCTCCTGCCACTACTGGAACACATCTTGGAGAAACACATCGTTGCCAGACAACACCAACCCCAAGGAACAGGTCTCAAAGCCATGAGCAGCCCTGGCAGCTGAGAAAGTACCAGGCACACAGCAGCTGCAGTGTTTCTGAGAGAATACAGTGCATGATTATGGATCCATGAAAAAATGTAAAGCTTTTTGACCCATTTCAGGAGTGAACAAAACCAACAAACTCAGACCTATGTATTAAATCCTCCAAGGTTTCTGTGGCACTGAAATTCAGGCTCAGAGCAACTTTCTAGGAGTAAGGAATTCCTGCTGTGTCCCTCCTCTGCACTCACCACTCATTATCCTCAGTATGGAAATTTTTTCTAGCATTTCCAGGAGGTGCTTTGAGCTGTTTTCAGCTCAAAACGTTCTGTGCAGTGAATCCAGATTGGACTTGGTAGGCAAGGATAACAGGAGGCTGCAAGCAGGAACAAAAATCCCTCACGACACACATACAGCATAAAGATACCTCCAAGCCTCAAAGGATTTACCACTTTCAGTCCAGACTTTGCAGCCTTCTCCTGAGCTTTCCTGGTCAAGTTTTATTGAATCTGGCAGCATGGGCCAGTGCAGGATCAGAGCCTTGAGGAGGAACATGCTCGCTACAGGACACAGCAGGCACCCAACTCTCCTCCCCTGGTGTGTCAGAGCAGATCTAACACAAACCCAGAAACGGGTTCTCCTCTGAAAACACTGTCATGGCTATTCCAGAAACAAAAGACAATTACAAGGGAAGAAGCCTCCCTCTGCCCAGGGGAAACCAGACCACTGTTTCATGTCTGGGCTATGTCCTACCCGTGTGCTGGGAGCTCCCAAGTCAGCATGGCTGCAGCATGGCATGGGTGGCCTGCCCCTGGCCCTAGTCAGGACTTGGACAAGGCCCCAGCCCTCTTGTAGGCCACGAGGTGCATGAGAAGCACTCAGAGGGGTTTTACAGCAGGCTCGGGCAGAGATACACAGATGTCTAGGGCAGATTGGGATGAAGGCAAGGGAAATTGTTCCTAAAAGTGATGGATTTACGTTTTCTCACCTTTCTACCTTAAAATGCAGGTTTCAAGTCCAAAGACATACAGGTCAAATTTGGAGACAAACTTCAGAAAAAATAAGTGAAAATGAAAATTTCAGCCCTGACTTATTTTTCCTGGATGTTTCTAAAATACAGCACTTTTCACTGAGGAAGTGAGACGGCATGCACAAACAAGAAGGAAAATGAAATGACCCCAAACAAATGAAATGGATTTTCATGGTTTGTTTCTTCCTCAGGGTGTGTTGAGGAGAAAGGGATCACTGTCAGTCTCTCAGAGACATTCTTTTAACTGTTCTACTTCAGACACCACACTGAAAAGCTGAATTATTCAGAGAGCTCTAATTGCAGCTCCGAGGTACCCTTCCCTTCCTGGTACAGCACCACACTGGGTGCAAACTGCTGTTTTTCTACTGCTTTCCCAAGGGATACAGGCTCTATCCAAACCCAGAGATCATCATGTACCTATTCCCAAGAGCACATCACCCTGGGGGAAGAGGGTTTTACAGGTCTGGACATGCACACAGGAACTTAGAAGGATGGGGGAAGCACAAGGAATAATGAATCCCCCTGCACTCACTAAGTCCAAACAAATAGACTGAACTGGGAGCCTGATTTGCATTGGTTTGATTGAAGATGTAATTTGCTGCTGAATAAATGTGGTTGCATCCCAATCAAACCTTTAGTCCCTCAGACATTATAACTCTTTCCTCTCTTCCCTCAGGCTTTGCCAACCTTTAAGGCTGACCAAGGATGATGCATTACAAGAAGTAATGAACTTAAATAAGAGAAAGACAAGAATAGATTATAAGGAAAGACTTTCCATAAGGAAGAAGGAGATGTTTAAAGACACCTTAGAGGAAAGGTGCCATCTCTAGAACGATCAGCCAGCCCAGCCCCACGTGCCACACAGCATCACCTCAGGATTGTGGAGGTAGTAATAGACACAGCTGGCCCTACATGCCAAGGGGCTGAAGCTCTATTTTTTCTCCTGCTTGAACCACTTTGTATCTACCAGAGGCCCCCTTAGTCTGTCCCACAGTGCCCAGCAGTGTCAGCAGCTCTCCTGGTGCCACCATGTCACCATGGCTGCTCAAAGCAGGGTACATGACATCCTGTCCTCAGCAGGTGGGACATGTGCACGTCTCAGTCAGCACACATTGCTAAGATGAGCCTCTGATAGAAATGGGAGCCCAAATATAAAGCTATCCAAATTGGAAAGCACTTCCCAGATCTTTTCAGGAACTTAGAGCCTTGGCCCTGCTACCTCTGTTCCAGTAAAGCCTGGTGATATTCAGAGCTTTCCTCCTCTGCTCATATCTTTGTGGCTTATCAGAGCTGCCCTGCTGCTGGAATTGACACTTGGATGCCTTCCTCAGGCTATTGCTGACTGGGTCAACCTGCTCCCCATCACACAAGCTGAGCTCCCTCACTTGTTCTTTCCTCCCAATCTCGTATTTATGAGATCACTCCACGGTCCCTATCAATCCTTTGGGCAGCCTTGGGCACACAGCAGCTATCAGAGCAGCGAGTCAGCCTCTCAGGCAGGGACCAAAGGAGAGCCAAGGCCCAGGAAGGACAGTGACTGGGTAGCAGTGGAGGATGTAGCACACACCCTTGCTAGCCCCATTCCAAGGGACACCACAGACATTCTCTGCCTGCCCTCAACCCACAGCACAACTTCATGCAGCTATCAAACAGCACAGTGCTGAATAGAGAAAACAGAAACCAATACCAAAAAGAGGAGAATAACAGTACCAAGATGAAAAACTGGGCATTATGGTCAGGGAGGAAGTTACTCGCCTGTCACTGAGCACACTTTGACTTTGCACTGCGCCTGAAGCCATGTTTTGAACACACAACAAGGACGAGCATCTCCTGGGCATGAATTCTACCCCTGCACGGGCCTCACTGCTCCAACTGCAGCTTCCCAGTGGAATGCATCCCTGGGAAGAGCAAGGATGCTCACAGCCTCAATTTATGTGAGGGAAATCCATCATAAGGCATGAAAGCCTTTCACTGAGGACAATTTGTTGCAGGAGTTATAAACAGAAGTGCTGGAAAGCCAGTTGTCAGGCCAAGAGTGCTGCAGATCAGTAAGGCAGGGAGGACTGCTCCTGCCAAAGGGATTAGAGTCACCTAATGAACGCTCACTGGGCAGGTGGGGCTGCAAACAGCACTTCTGGGCATGGGGGAAAGAAGAAGGCAGGGGTGGGCAGCCTTGTCCCTCAGTGATGTTTGTAGCCTGGAGTCATCACTCAAAAGCAAGGACCATGGTGCAGGCAACGCCAAGGCCAGAGGAAGGGAGAGAGGCAAAGATTGATTATCCCATAAATCAATCGCCAGGCACTGATTACAAAATAAACCGCCAGGGCAAAGGTCAAGTGCTTTGTTATATCACCAAGCCCACAAGATTTATTTACCCCTTGGGCCAGCCTTCCCTCTGGCCATCTATTACAGGGAGCTGCAGCCTTTGGACACAGCCAGCGCAGCCCTGCAGGCAGCAGCACAGGGCTTAGAAATCACATCCAGTTGCCAGGACCCAGCAGGTACAGGCACTGATCCTGTAGGACCTACAGAGCCATATCTACAACCCTGGGAAAGGTGAAAACCAAGCAGTCCATCCCTGCTGCAGGCACCAGCAGTGGCTGAAGGCGCCCACCACGTCCTCCATCACCACCAGCCCTCCTGGAAGTTGCCCCTGGAATCAGTTTTCCACAGTGGGAAGATCTGAGGGACATGGTCTCCTCTGGAAAGAGCCACCAGGCCTGGCTGCAGCCACCACGAAGAGATTCCTTTGGCCACTGGCCTCAGGGTGCACTTGCCTTTTCTTTCTGGGCTCCATGAAAGACCAAACACTGTGAGAAGACCAGCAACTTCCCAGCAGCCAAGCAGGGCCTCGCTCCAAATCAGATCTGTACCCAGCCAAGCTTCCATGCCTACTTCCATCATCTGAGATCCACATCCTTACAGGGAGAACTGCAGGGAACGTCTTGTAGCACTCGACTGGAATTCAGCCTAAAAAACTTTATTTTTTTCCTCCCTTCCCTCTCTAACTTTGTATTTTAAACACAGGCAGCAATAAGAGAAATTCCTGAAAGTATTGTTCATCTGTTTCCCATAAGCTGCTTGTCACTGACCATGAAAAAATTTTTCAGTCTGGCTCCCAAAATATAAAAACCCTAAAATGGACATTTTTGAGTCCTTTGCAGCAACCCAAGGAGAATAACGTCAGAGCCGTGTGATGTGTGTGCGCTCAGAGGGTGGCACAGAAACCTCCCGGGGAGGAGGCGAGGTGCCAGTCCGTGTGCCATGGGCACGGTGCCTCCTCCTGCCTGTGCCCACACAGCCCGGGCCAGGCTGCGTCCCCTCAGGGATGTTCCCAAGGACCCTGAGGCTGTCATCTCACCCCCCACAACAAGGTGCTCTGCCAAGATGGCTGCTGCTGCAGTTGGCAACTTGTCTGGGAGTTTATTTTTCTTTTCAAAGCGCTGAATGTTTTGACTTCTATTTTAGCCCATCCTCTGGCAGAGAGTGGAGGCTCCAGCTCACGGGCTCAACCAAAGATCCCCACAAAGCACACAGGACACCACCATGAGGGGGGACAGCTGAGGTGATGAACTGCAACACATAAAACCACAGACTGGTTTGGGCTGGAAAGGACCTTTAGCATTATCTCATTCTAACCCCCTGCAACAGGCAGGGATACCTGGCACTACAGCAGGTGGCTCCAAGACCTGTCCAGCCAGGCCCTGGACAATTCCATGCTTCAAGCCTGGTGCCAGTCACTGCTGGCACCAGACAAACCTCAGTGAATTCACCCTTGCTGGGAAAAGCCCCCACAGACACCTCCTACTCCAGGGTAGAATTCATCCACCTTCTGTAGAGCATCCCATGGCCCCACCAGTCCCTGCACTGCTCCTGCTGATGTCACCCTCCCAGGAAACTCAACCACTGCTCAAACCGCAACTATTTCCAGCTTCAAACCACCAGGCATCCTCATTCCCAAGAGCTAAAGCTCCCATCTCTGCTTCTCTGAACTGCAAAAACCATCCCTAGTCTGTCAGGACAATCCTGTGTCCCAGCAGAATCAGAAAAGGGTCCATGGTTATTTCACTGGTCCCAGCTTCCCTGAGGAAAGCAGCACTCCACGGGAGGAGTCCCAGCAGTGCAGAGATGGCATCTCCACCAGGGGCTGTGTTGATCTCAGGAAACACACTTCCCCCTCCATAGCTGGGCTCCTCAGAGCACGGTGCTCATGTCCAGAGCTCCATTCTCATCCACAACCACCACCTTGGCCTCAGTGGGAAGGGTGTTGGTGTAGCCAGCCCCTCCTGCACTCTCTCAAGGAATCCAATGGCAAAATATATTATGCCAAGCACTCATTCCTGGAGGCTTTTGCAAATCCCTTGAAGTCAACAGTATATTACTTTCAGGGCTTGGTATGTCTCTCCTCTCCCTCAGGGGTTCTGACCTGCATGGACATCCATCACTCCTATTGCTTGGCCCAGCTCCATGTTTTGGAGCAGTAACAATCCCAGGTTGGGGTGAGGCAGTTAAATTCCCAATCCCTCCCTCTGCTGCCTCCTGGCAGATTTAGAAGTTCAGATTTAATCTGAAAGAAGGAAGATGGAGAGGAGCCTCAGCAGCTGCAGTTTCTGTAAATGTCAGGATAAGGAGATCTTAGCAAGCCTCAATACACTATGCAAATCCTCAGAGCATGGCTGTGTGCTACCAGGGCTTTTTATTCCCCTCCATGGTAATTGGAGAGACAGGGATTAAAAAGAGGAGTTGCCACAGAACTGGCTGGTCCCTCTGCTTTACCAACCATGGTTTATAGACAATATTGAGATATGCAGGGCACAGGGTCTGTAAAGACCTCCAGGCAGAGGTGGGAGCTCTCCTAAAGGGCAGTGACCAAAGACTTTTGCCTGCATAAGGCTGTTAGAAAGTATCAAAAGGAGAGCTACAAAGGGGGAGAAGGGTCTGGAAGGGGAAGCTGTGGATAGGGTAGCTGAGGTCACTTGGTTTGTTCAGCATGGAGAAAACTGAGGGGAGACTTCTCTGGGGTCTGCAGCATTCTCACAAGAGGCAGGCACTGATCTCTGCTCAGAATACACCTCAGTTCCCTACTCTGGAGTATACTGGGTGTATGTGCAAATGGATGAGAGACGTGTGCATGCATTTGGCTGAAAGTGAGACTGTGCTCCATGGAGACAGGAGGAGGAGAAGGCACTGCGTGGTGTCCAGGTGTGAAGCTCTGTGCTCCTCTTTCTACAACTGCATGTTTACATTGCTTTTTTTTCCTCTACATGCTTTTTTTTTAATGGATAAGGAAAGCTCCATCACTTTCCTTTCCTGTAACGATGTTGACCTGATTAAAATTTTTATTGGATTTTACAAAATAATTTCATACATACTGTTCCCTGGAGCACTGCAGGGTGGAGGGAAGCAGGGCAGGGAGAGAGAAGAGAGTATATTAAGAATGAGGTGGAAAAGGAAAATATTTTATTTTACACTGAAATGATGTTTCCTGAATGAATAATAGATTAGAAACCTCACTTTTTTTAAAATAGTGCTCTTACAAGTGCCCCTGCAACATGCAGGCATGAAAAGCATCATCACTTGAGCATTTTCAACCTATTTCAGTAAAAAAAGCTTTGCCTTCCTCCAGCTCCTAAGCCTTTCCATCACGTCTCAGCAGAAAGCAAGCTGTGGTTAAGGGGTTGTCAGCACCTGGGAGACAGGCAGGACCACAGAGAGAGACCCTCCTGGGTATCCACAGCCCTTCCACCAACCAGCCCAGAGCATCCCTCTAGTCTGACTCCTGCTTTGACTTGATGCTTTAATATAAACAAACTATGTGGGGGCACCCCACTGTCCCTCCCCTGTGGGGACAATGGTGTGGGGTCAGTCCCAGGGACTCCTGAGAGCTTCTCATTGATGAAATCACAGACAGGTCACAAACAGGACACACATATCAGACTCTTCTCAAGGTCCCACTGCTGAAGGTATTAAGGTTGTCTGGGTAACTCTTAATATGTGTTTTGGAATGAGTGTGCAGGGCAAGGGTTGAATTCTTTCCCTGCACCATATTCTCTAACAATTGCTGTTTGATATTTCCCTATGGGCTCTGGTTTTACCCCTGTAGTGAATGTTCTGGCAGGCTCCAGGTCTGACCACCGCTGTAGCCCCTAAATCCTGCCCTCCTGCTACCTGCCTGCCCGGGACAGGGCTGCTGGTTCTACACAGGGAACAGCACAAAGTGTCACCTGCCCTCAGAACATAGGCAGAGCTCCTGACCCTCAGCAGTACTGTGGATCACACCTGGGATTTCAGGGCTGGGATTTCACCTGGGCTCTGCAGTCTGCCCTCAGAGCACCACCCCTTCTGCTCCTTCATCTCCTGCTGCACCACTATCCCAAGGGCAACCATCCGTGGCATTTCAGGATCTGTTACCCAGCACATCTTAATCTTGACTTCACACTCTGTGCTGCTCCATTCCCACCTGAGTGCCTCCTGGGCAAAGGCTGGAGGCAGCAGAGGGGGGCCACCACAGTCTGTGCAGGCTGCCCCAACCCAGAGACCAGCAGAGCAGAGATTTTGCAGCAGAAAGGGATTTGCAATGTAGTGAATAGCTAACTGATAGATACTACATTAAGAAAATTCTAAGCTCTGGATAAAAATGGCTTATGGCATTGAGCTGTGCCCATTCTCCAAGAAATGGAGGGCATCTGTCACCACTCTTACATTGCCCCACACCCAACTCCTCATTCATTCTCAACTGACTTATTTCAAGTTCCAGATAGTAACAAAGAAAAGAAGAATATAAAGCTTCCCCAGGAGAGTGAACACAGGAATTCACCAACAGCCCGAGCAGGGTGAGACATGAAATGGCAGCAGCAGGTCCTGCAAGCAGGCAGAGCCAGCTCCAGCCTTGTGCTGCTGCACAGCTGCCCCAGCCCAGGAGAGGACAACAAATCAGGGACATTAATTTCTACTCTGCAATGGGCAAAAAGACAAGCCCACAGGCTCTAACCAAACCTGAGTCTTTCTGGAACTCTGTCATTAATCTTTAGAAAAGATAACTCTCTACATATACTCACATTTTCCTCTTCCTGGTTTGTGAGGAGATGCAAGGCAGATGCTGCCCCTCTTTGCTGGGTGACCAGATCACGCAGAACCCTCAGCTCTAGGAATCTCATGTATGATTTACAGGCCCACTTCCAGTCCTCACAGCTTCACCCCCTCCCGTGGGAGCTCCTGGGAAGCCTCCAGGCTTTGAAGCACACATCCACATATCAGCAGCCTCCATCCAGGCTCCCTGGAGTGCCTGCGTCACAGCCAAGGGCAGCCACCAGCTCCCAGGACACTGCCTTGGCTGGTGTAGTGTCCCTAAATCACACATGTAGATGGGTTAAAACATATCTATTGATTTCTTAACCTCACATCTCCCTGGGAGCAGGGGCTGGAGCTGTCACAGCTGTGTTATGCAGGGCAAACAGGAGATGCAGGAATTTGGGAACTGCTCCCAGACCAGTGAGGAAGGACAGGTCAACATCAGCTCCCACCAACCCCAGCTGTCAAAAGACATCTTTAGTGGGCAAGGATTTGGCAGCCACTGTGTAAAAGGAGCCTGTAGCCCACACCACAAAACCATCACCACAAGTAGCATCTCTTGGCCTCCACCGAAGCAGATGTGCATTAACTTGGTCCCTCAGCACACACAGGAGACTCGTGCTGCTGCTGCTTCACCCTGAATAACGAGGGCTTTAATTTCCAGGTTGCTCAACTTAGCACCTTGCCAGAACTAGGACTCATTTTTAGTATTAAAAAATAATGCATATTTATCAAACCTAGTCAGGCAGAGGGAGGGGGAAACAGCTGGCAGCAACCTCCCTCTCCCCGTCTGACATGTGCTTGCCATTTTTCACATTTTCAACAGCTCTCCAGCTCCAGTCCTTATAATTATGATGAAAAAACCCTCACACTCGACCATAGTGCCTCACAGCCAAGATGCCAATGTGTTTCTACATAAAAGCTTCATTGCAAAAAATCTGAAATTTCTCAGTGTCTCTGCTTTATTCCCATCCTCCTTTACATCATTGTATTCACACGGCGTTCAATTATTTACAAGCATACAAAACACTCCAGCCTGGATTCTCAACTGGTATTAATCAGTGAAATGCCAACTAAATCAACAGAGCTACAAAGAATTGCTCCAGAGAAGGATCTGTCCTGCTGTCCCTAAAGACCCCTTCCTCCCTTCACAGCACACACTAGGAAGGAGAGGATAATACACAGTTTTGGTAGGGTTTTTTGGTTTTCTTTTTCATTCCCTGAGTCACACAAACATATTAATGGCCGCACAAAGACTTGCTCCCCACTGCTGACCTACTTCCCATTGATGTGCATGTGACACATTCACCTCCCAGGGCAGTCCCAGGTATTCCTGGAAGCAGCCATCCACCCCTCACCCAGAACTCTGTGGCAACACCTGGAGCTCTGTGCATGGGGCAGGCCCCTGGGGGTCAGGATAACACCCTTGACCTAAATGACACACAAAGTTCTCAGATTATTCAGCCAAGCCTGGCACTTCCTTGGAGTTGGTGCAGCACCATCTGTCTCCAGCCTGGTTTTTGGGAGCTTTTTCTCCACCCTTTTCAAAGAGGCACAAAGGGAGGGACAGCTCCCTGGGCTGGTAAGCACACAGGGCTCACAGACAGGATGAGCTCCTTCAGTGATGGTTTCATTTCTAGTTTTACAGCCTCCATCACTTTAATTCAATAAGACCAACTGAGCCCCAGGACACAGAGCACAAATCAGAGAGGCCAATACATTGGAACAGGCATAGGATATTTCCTCTAAAGCTGTGTGGCAATCTCCAGTCAAATGATGGTTTTTAGAATCCCCACAGAAAACTAAGCCTTCTATAAGACCAGGCTCGGCACAAGCAATCCTTTTTCAGGAGTCTCTTTTTCAGGACTTTGTGATCACACAAAAATCAGAAACTGACTTCTGAAAGACATTTTGTTATTTGAACCTTCACTTTGAATCAGGAAGTGCAGAGTTATGAAAACATAATATGAGTGTAAAGAACAGGTCTGGTCCCTCAAGAGCATTTTCACAGGCAGACTGGAGAACCACGTGTGAAACCCTGGGGTGCTGGGCACCTCATTAGAAGACAGGAGATAAATGTACTCCTATTTCCAACGCAGGTTCACAGTCTGGGGCTTCTCCATTCAAAACCAGAAGGCCAAGGAAATGCAGGAGATGCACACCAGGCTGGGTCTCACTGCACTGAGCACAGCTTACTCATCCCTTGTGTACCACCACCACAGCAGAGAGATGTCACAAGGCCTTCATCATGACTGGAATCATAATATCCATGATTCACATGGAA
Organism: Sturnus vulgaris; assembly: GCF_052056855.1. Lineage (NCBI taxonomy): Eukaryota > Metazoa > Chordata > Aves > Passeriformes > Sturnidae > Sturnus > Sturnus vulgaris. The sequence continues at coordinate 2,803,148 of NC_142255.1, forward strand.
TACTTTTTTATACAAAGCACCAAGATAAAAATAAAATGAAGAGGGAAAAACTTAACAAGAAACTTGCTTCATTCCCTACAAGATGGATAAACCAAGATGAATGTAAACAGCTCAACTTGACCCAAATATTTTTTCGTTGCTGAGTAACCCCGCAAAAAATGTTGTTATCTCACCAGCATCTGGGGAGATTAGATGGTAGGGAATTTTAAACAAACTTTCACTGTTGTGCCTTGTTTGAGGAATTTCAGACTGGACTTGAACCCTCAGGACTTGTAGCACCCCAGCCCCTTCCAGGAGGGAGCACACAGCTGAGGAGGGCAGGAAACATCTGTTACATCTCCAGCACATGGATATGTGGACATGCTGTTGACATGAATGTTTACATGAAACATTTGGGCCTCCAGCTTTCCAAACCTTTCCAAGGGAAGGATGCAGCTGCTCTGTGAAGGCTCCAAGCAGGAAACAGGCTCAGGCCATGCCTCCAGCAGGAGGTGGGAGCAGTCCCAGCAGATGGCTGTGAGCCATTTTGGGTGGCAGCAGGCACCCGAGGGGCTCAGGCTTCACAGCCCACACTGGCTGCCATATGTTGTGACAGTGGCTCATCATCACACAGGACCCGATTTAGAGCATCCTTTGTGGCTGCAAGCACCACACTACCTCACACTGCTCCCCATTAGCACAATCATCTTTCCACCAAGCATCTTTTAGCAGCTGCCTATCACATTTACTGATTTTTTGCATGTTTCTGTAGGAGGAAGGAGATCTAAGAGATCATCTGAGAGATTCAGGTCTGAGGTTTTAAGTCTCATTTGTGCTCTGGAGGTCAGGCCTGCACACTCCTTCACTCTCTTCCAACAGATAAGTGCTATCTCAACAACACACAGATGCTTTTAGAGATCACCTTGGCCACTGCTAAGCTGTGCAGCATTCCTGCCAAGTGCATCCCAGCAAGCAAGGCTATGCCTGTGACACTGGGAGCTCAGAACAGGGCAGGTGGGAGATTACAGCTCTGGAAATGGCAGCCCTTCCAGCAATAGCAGGCTTCCTTGGTGTATTTCTCCTGGAGAGACTCAGGGAAATGAGAGCAGCAAGGAAAGAAAGGCCTGGAGGTAGCAGGGTGGAAATCAGGCTTCCATCATCCAGGGCTCCGAGGGAAGGGATGCCAGTGGCACCTGGCAACAGGCTGCAATGGCACGACATAAATGAGGGGCAGAGCATCATTGTGCTCCTGTCATACAGCAGCAACATAAACCCCAAGGCTGTAGCATGACAAAGCTACAGCCCAGTGAGCCCCAGAGATGGGCAAATTTGGGATGCCTTTGGCAATCTGAGAACTGAGCCTCCCACCCTGGGATGGCAAAGCTCTCACAACTCTGCAGGACTCTTTGGGAAACATGGCAGGCTGCTCAAAATATGTAGCACCAGGCACATACAAGTTCATGGAGTGGGCTTTCTGCCCTATGAGAGCAATGAATGAGGCCAGTTGTCCCCCCTGTCACCAGCAGGAGCAGGGCACCCTGAGTCACTGCTCTGCATCTCACCCTGGGTCAGCCCAGCTGCCAAACTAAGCATTCAGGCAATTTTCTCCGTAAGGGTCCTTAAAATATCAACTCAGCACAAGTATTGCAGCTCCCACCAGGGCTCTGAGGGAGGACAGTCATCCACACTTGTGCTAGGCAACTGTGGTTGCATCCCTTGGATTTATGAAGAATCTGGGATATTTTTAACATTTCGAAAAAAAACAGCCACTCAGTGTTGGTTATTTTAACTCCGTACAGTCCATGAAGTCAGACCAGCCCTACAAGTCCATTTGCTGCTGTCCAAGCCATCCCTCTCTCCATGGAGGCTCTGGCCCATTCTGGCCCTCCCATGGCAGTTGCATTTTACGCCTCAGGTGGTGCCTCCTCTTCTCAACAGACACAGCCAGGGAGCTTCCTGGAGGAAGCAATTACAGACATTGAACTCACTCGACCAAAAAACAAAACAAAAAAGGAAAAAAAGACAACAACAACAAAAAAACCCCTAAACAACAACAAAGAGCCAAGATAGCTGTCAAAGCCTTAATACTACACCTAGAACCTGCATCAGACCAAAATGCATCAGCAAGAACAGACTTTGCTCTTCTCCAGGCACTGCCTGAGCCTCCACCACTGCTGGCAGCTCTCTGGGCCAGCCCAGAGGCTCCAGTTCACCAAGGAGGTCAGCACAGACCAGTTGTCCTATTTAGACTGATTCAACCAGCTCCATAAAGGAAGTGGTACTGGTTTCACCAGTGCAGACTGGAGCATGGGAGCACCATTTTCAGCCTGGAAAGCAGAAGCTTCTGTCTGCTCAGTGCCTGCTAAAAAGCTTTGTGTCTCCTGCCCTACCTGGCAGCTACACACACAACCAGCTCCATAATCCCCAGCAAAGCACATCTCAGCTGCAACTTAATCTGAACTTCAGCTCTCACTGACAGCTCAAGTGAAAATGAAAAGCAACTGATAAAAGAAAACCCACAAAATGCAGCAGGTGGTGAGGGGGCCAGAGGCAGGGAATGCGACTGGAAAGAGCAATGCACTGCTAGATTTGTGGTGGCAAACATTAATTGCTTTTTAAGTATTCCAGTGCTTTCCCTCCCCAGTGGCTGGTAGCTGCAGAATTTCAGCCTGTTCTCCAGTGTCTAAGGAGGAGAGGGAAGCCAAGAGTGTGTCAGCCAAGCAAGCCCAGGGACAAAGCTCACAAACTGACCCTACAGGGGACAGCAGGAAACGTCAGCGACCCTGAGACTGCTGACATTGCTTTTGAGCACCACAGCGAGAAGTCTACCAGGTCACCTCAGCCATCTTTGGGAGAATCTGAACCACTGGTGCTACCTGTGTGAAGACATATCTTGAGCTTCTACTCAAGTGCACAATTTGCTTCTGATCGAAGATACAGGTAGGAAAAAGCACAAACAAAGCAAGTACAGCCCAGATGTTTTGCCCCACATTCAGCTGCATTTCTGAGACTCTAAAGAACAGAGGAATGACCTTCTCCTCTGCCCTGCTGCCCACTTACCCCTGGATCTAGTAATTTCCAGCTCTCAGAGATTGCCCCCACTGCCTGCCAGCACTCCTCATGCTATCAACACCCTCATAGCAAAGCTAGATTTACACATCCCTCTGCTGCTTTGTGACCTGGAGAAGCCAGGATTGGTAAAGCATCGCCACCACCAGGTCTCACCCATCAGCTTTATCATCTACAAGTGTCCCCATCCCCTCCCTACAACAGTCTTGAGCCAGCAACAGGCTTTAGGTTCAGCCCCTCAAGCCTTCAGCAGATCCCCTCCATGGGAACCTCACCCAGCACCATGCATATGATCCCACAGCAGCCACAGAACAGTAAGTAAATAACCTTAGCTAGACTTTCCTCCAAACAGACAAGATTTGGTGCTGCCATTGTCAGGAGTCACTTTCTAGCACTGTAATGGCTTTGATGGGAACTGAGAGAAAAGAGATGAAGGAAATCAAGCCTAATATCCTGCCCTTCCATAGCCAAGCCTCTTCATGAGGGATAGGGAGAAGCAGCATCTTTAACACAGGAGAAAGGAACTCCTGCTACTGCAGCACAAACAAGCTCACCTTCCACGTGGCACAGCAGGTCAGCACCCCAAGGCATCTTGTAAGGTGGGATGATCTGGGGGTTGAACCCTGTTGGTGCCCCCAGGCAGACAACCAGGCATGTTGTGAGCAAGAGTGAACTGAATCCCAGGCCACTCTTCCAAAGAAAGAAAGAAAAGCAAGCGCCCTGAAGCCTGTGGCAGGACCACATCCATGGCCATTGTGCCATCAAGCCACTAGGGTGTGACATAACACCAGTGGGGGAGACACAGACAACCACCCACCCCATCACCACAGGGGTGCTGAAGAGCAAAAAGCCATCTGGGGTACAGGAGAGACACTTCAAGAGCAGTGGCCAACACCACAACACAGCACTGCAGAGAGGAAGCTCCTGTACCTTCACACACACTGCCCTGTTTCCTCAAAGACCCAATTCCAAGCCCTCCAAAAATCAATGTGGTAACAAGGAGATGAGTTGCAGCCAATATGGATTTGTCAAGAGCAAATCACATCACTCCCATCTATCTCCCTACTCCAAGAGCCCAACAGGCTGTGGGCACAGCACTCCCTGCCAGACACCCCCACTGCAGTAAAGCTTCTGACAGTGCCCAGGCTGCCATTCCCATCAGCCAGGGGAATGTGGTTTTAAGAGAAACAGTGACAGGGCAGGCACAAAACTGCTCAGAGAGCCATGTGTAAAGAGCAGATATCAGCACTCTCCTCTGCTACAAAGGCAGAGCATATTGACAAACAGGATTTTGTAGGAACCTGTCACACACCTGCCTGCTTCAGAGCTTTTGCTACTGAGCTGGATGAAGGAGCAGAAAAGAAACTCATTAAATTCACAGGTAGCATGGAGGTGGGAAGAACTGCAGGTTCTTTTAGAACACAGGATTAGGAAAGGTTGGTATCTCAAGAAATCATCCTCTTTTTCCCAGGGCAGATACAAGGGCCAGGTTTTTCTCTCCAGTAGGAATAATCAGCTGTCCAAGAACAAGTGTCCAAATAGAAAGAACAAGTTTTCAGGGTCCTGCTTCACTACTCTTGCATACCAAGGGTTACTGATGCTGTAAGGAACAGAGGCCTCTTGCTCTTAACCCTTTGACAGTACCATGTAGGGTTCAAGGCATGTTGCATTAGGCAGGCATCAGGGATCCCCTCCCTAGCAGCTTGCAAACAGAATCAGTATCAAGCTCAAAGGCCCAGAACAGGATCAGAAAACACGAATTCCCACTCCCAGGCTGCTCTTTATCTCCTGCATCACTGTCACCTCCTTGCAACTGGCACACGGAGTGCCTCTTGCAAGAGCTGCTTTCAGCAGGGAGGGCTTGCTGTGCCAGCAGCACATCATGCTAATCGTGACAGCCAAGCACAGGCTGCAGCCCACGGCTGTGCATGCCGTACATGTTCCATCAGGTTGTCCCAACTGCCTGCTCAAGCCCTCCCCATAACCAGCTGCACCCAGTTCTGCTGGCAGTGTCCTTCCTCTTTCCCTCTGACAATTCACACCATTTTAACCCACAGGCTGCAAGTCAAGAACTTCTCCAGTTGGGGTTGCCACTGGAAGCAAGCAAAGCACAACTGCCCCACATGAATGAGCCACTATTTCCAGATATGGTATTTTTATGGAAAACCATGGCCAAGCCCCTGCAATGAGCTACATTTTTAGCCTGAAGGGAAGAGACACTTGCAGCCAGTTTCCACATTATCCTTGGGCTTTCCCTTTGACTGCACATTTGGTTTATCTCAGTGTGAGCTGGTGGGGAAGTGGACCTTGCAGCCCTGGGAACTCTAATGTTCCAAGTAAGTTCATTCACTGCCAGAATAAGAAAGCAGAGTTTCCAAATAAGTGACATTTCTTTTGCTTTGGCAGTAATTGCAGGGAAGACTGCAAAGTAGCAGGGGATTGATCTGGCTCCTGTGGAGGTGACTAATGGGAACACAATCCCACAGAGGGCTGAGGACTTGATGGCATTGCCCCCACAGCTGCCTTGGTACAGAGACACTTCCCTCACATGTAACAGAGGGAATCCTTGTACCACACTCCCCACATGTACATCTCCACACACTCCAAGAATACAGAATGGGAAGCAAACACTTGAAATTAAAGCAGGAGAATCAGGTCAGGGAAAGCACTTCAGGTTCAGAAGTACCCAGTCAGCTGGCAAAACCCTCTTCACTGGAGCATCACCCAGACCATGGGCTTTTAGCACCTTGTGGAGCATGACTGAATGCAGTCTTATCCCTTCAAAATGAAGCCTGAAATAAAGCATTGCAGCAGAAATCATAAAGAGACTCAGGGTCATCCCAGGGCAGGTCTTTTCATGGTGAGGGTCAAGACAATCCATGCATCAGGAACTTGACCGAATTTTAAAAAAGGTCAAAGATGAGACAAAGTGGATGAAGTGGCTTGTATTTATTATCCACCACAAAAGACAGCAACAAGATCAAGCTATAAAAGCAAGGCATTAGCACCTCTATGGTCAGCATCAATCTGTGAGCATCTGCCATCTCTCCCACCAATACCTACTGTGGTTTCTCTCCTAAAGGATGGGCTATGCATGTACACATCTGTACACTCTCCTTCAGACTGAAGGCTCACAGTACTGAAACCCCAGCACAGGCTTGTGAGGCTCCACAGCCTGCCATTGCATTTTCTCCATCAGAAGAGACTGGGCATCATTAGCATTGTCAAAAAGCCTGAAGTTTAAAGCAGGATTGCCATTGCTTCCATCATTCTCACAGATGCCAACACCACAAGGGTGCCCTAGAATTTACACAAGATCAGCTGGGAACTGAATGGAAGGTACAGGCTGTGTAAATTCACCTCAAAAATGGCCCTGAGCACTGGAAGGCAGGGTGTGCCACTGGCACAGTCAGTTCAGTTCTTGGCTTCCTCACATCCCTTGCTGCCACTAAGCTCCAGTCAGAGCACCTGTGATCCACACTATTAACACCAGCATGTCAGCTCCTTCCCGCCTGAGAACAGCGGCACAGCCACAGCTATTCGTGCCTTTTGCCACCTCTCAGCAAGACCACAGCAATCTGACAGCCCTGCAGCGTGCAAGGAGCTCTATCTGAAATATGCTCTGTACCCTGAGTGCTCTGTAATCCCATTTCCACACCAGGCTGGTCAGCTGCCTCCCACGTCCTGATCCAGAGATCCAGGACAAATCTCCCCTTGGCCCTTATGTCCCTGTGGCCTCAGCAGCAGAGGCAAGGCTGCTTCCCAGGATGGAGTCAGCATGGAACACCACAGAGTGCCACAGAATCCCGAGGGCTAATCCCATCCATTTGCAGCAGAACTTCCTCAGCCCCTGCTGAGCTGTTGCTGCCCAGGGAGCAGAGGTTATCAGATATTTCCTGCTGCAAACCACTGGGTTTCTTTGTGCTACCTGGTGTGACAGAAATGCACCACGATATGCATTTAAAGGAAATATCCTAGAACATGACTTTCTACTGCAGGCACTTAACCCCTGGGATGACACTGAAATATCCAGACCCTGACAGATGCAGACACGTTCACTCTCATGCACAACTCAAATAGGCATCCTCAGAGCACAGGAAGCTCTGTCTGCAGCCCACACTAATAGTGAAGAGCTTATAAATTCTCAGACTTTTCAGCTATATCAAATTAGCATGGGAATTGTTGGGTTCCTTTGTAACAGGACTGGGACAGGTTATTCAGAACAGGACAGGTATTAGAGAAATGGAAAGGAGAGGTGGGCTCTCCAGTGCAAGCAATGACTATCATGGCACAAAGTGACAGAAAGATATAGTCTCGGTGCCTCTGCTGAGCTCAAACAATTCCCCCATGGCTTCACTCTCTCATCTGTACAGACAAGGAAAACTTGGCTCACCTATCAAACTCCTATTTGCATCAGCTAAAAAGAATAAAGGTCTGGTCCCATGAGGTTCTTATTCACTCTGCTGAAGGTGCCTTATCCTTTTAAGACAAGTTAATGGGAGCTGTGGTACAAAGCAATCCACCTTGTTTGGATGTGTTGGAACAGATGACTTATGAAGAAAGGCAGCCTCAACACCTCACCCTGCCAGCTCCCAAACATTGCTATAGACCTTTTCTTTACCTGCCTCTGCCAATTTTCACCACGAGCTGTACTGCTTTATTATCACCTCTCTAAGGCTCCTCCACATGCTCCAAGCTCATCCCAGACTACCTCAACACCAGCCAGGGCAGGCAGAGAGCCATTAGCACTGCGGTGCTGTTATTGCTGCTGCCTGGGCTGGAATTAATGCTGCTCAGCCACGGCGCAGTGAAAATATTGACTTTCCAGCTAATCAAACCAAATTCCATGAAAGCTACAACTTCAAACTTCAAAAAAATCCATCAATGATTCATAAATATTTGAAAGTGCCAGATTGATTGCATCTGGATTACCGCAGCGGAGGGAGCTGAGGTCTGGCTGTGGAGGAGATGGACGAGGCAGCTGCTCAGACCTTGATGTCATGGATCACCCTGCACTCCCAGGACTGCATGGACCTCCCCAGCCCCAGTCAGAGGAACAGCACTGTGTCCCAGGGCTGTGTTATCTGTGCTGGTGCAGCCCCACTTGATTCAGAGTGCCCAGCCTGCAGGTAAGGATGTACCAATCCAGCTGTTGGCACTGTGAAGATCTGAAGTCCAATAACCTGGCTGTTTAACTTCTGACCTTGGAACAAAAAAATAAAGTAGAAATAGATATTCCAACCTCCTCTAGTCATTGCTGCCCACTAACAAGACTGCTGGCATTCCCAGAACACACCAGCCTTCAGCTGGTCTCCAGGGAAGCAAAGGGATTTGTTAGCCTGGCCTTCTCTCCACCCAGCACAATCCTTCCATCTTCATGCCATTCAGCCAGCCAAGGAGGGGTTTTATTTTCCCAACAACCATTCCAAGGGGAACAAATTCCAGGAAACTATGCAAGATGCAACAAGTCAAACTGATCTATTTTTACTTCTCCCCACAGAGAATCTCCAACTTTTCCCACATAAAAGGAAATTAATCTGCTGTCTAATTCAAACTTGGACAGGGGAAACTTTTTGGAAAGAAACACAACGAATAGCTTTGGTTGCACTGCAGATAGTCTTTGCTGCACAGAAGTTGGTTTGCAAAGCCACTGCAGGCTACCTTTGTCCTCCAAGTCTCTGGAGCTACATTTGTACACAAAAGAAGCCAGCACAAAGTCCTTGCCTGTGAAACCATATATCCAGCTCTTGAAATCAAGAGGGGAAACAGACGCCTACAAATCTTACTCTGAAACACAAAACTCTCCTTCATTAGCAACTGATGTGAGAGAGAGTCCTTCAGGGCAGGGCAGACAGGTAAGAGAAGAGGACCAAGGCAGGTTCAGGGCACCGTGTTCAGCCCCATCTCCTGCAACTGCCTGATTCCTCAATGCCTGCCCTGGCAGGAAGCACAAACGCTGACTCAAGTGCTTCTGTGATTTCAGCATTCAGAGTCTCCCCCCCTAATCCTCTCTGTAATCCTGTAAGCTAACACGGTACAGCTTCCCACTGCAGCCTCTCCCTTGGCAGGGGCACTCACAGCTCTGGGGTCTGCAGAGAGAGCTGGGCCAGCACGGCCTCTGCACCTGCACAAGCCTGGTCTTTGTGCAAGACAAGCAGTAATCCCCAGGGGCTGCCAGCACTGTCTGACACTCCAAGAGACCCAGCTTTCCCAGGAGCACTGTATCTACCCCCACATGGAAAGGCATGGGCATGAAAACCTCATTTCACTGGGTCAGGTACCTCATGCCCATGGCGTGCACAGAGCAGTGCAGACATGCTGATGGCAAGGGCTGTCCCCCACCATAAGGGAGAAATCTACTCCTCATCCTTTATGAAAATCAAGCTCCCAGAGTCTGCCAGCTACTCAACCACAGACCCTGACAAGAAGGAAAACATTTAGCTGCCAGCCTTCTCCAATTTCCAATCCCCACCAAACTTAAGATCTGGCAAATCTATCCCTCCCTGGCATTAAACCATTGGGCACCTCAGTACTCAAAACACTGCTTTGCACTGGTTGCTTGCTGGCTGGGTTTAAACCACAACACACTGAAATAAGGCAATTTGATCACCCATTTCTTTCTCACCACCGAAAATGAACAGAGGCCCTAAGACAGTGGTTCTAAACACAAGATTAGAAAACATTCCTTGCCCATAAGCTTCCTGGAGCAAGCCTTCCTGTCTTCATTCCAGATAAAGATACCTTTAACACAACTCACTCTACAGCACTGTTGGTTCCTCCCCAAACATCTAAGAATAGTCTCATATATTTAAAGGTTTTTCCCTAATCAGGAAAGAAACAGGATAATCACTTGAAGTAGTTTAGTGAACTAATTAAGAAAACCTCAACTTTTTTGGCAGCCACGACTCACGCATTGGTCTGACCCTCAGTGCTCAGTAGGGAGTTTGAGGGCAGGGCTGAACCTCGGTGCTGTGCCACTGCAGTGCCAGAGATTGGGGTTCCCATAACACAAATGAGCACCACAGCTACCACAACAGCCAGCAAAGCAGCAAACACACCCGTGCTGCTCCGTCTGGGTTTTCTGCCGCAGCTGCCTTGGCCTGTGACACTGCCTTGTAAGAAACTGCATAAGGCATAGGAGGAAGTGGAGGGAGGTCCCTGATAGTACCACACAACCAACAGGTCCACCTGCTTCTCCAGCCCTGCTGCTGCACGTACACATCATTTCTTGCTACCCTCCTCATCCTTGCTCCCCAGGGTGAAATTGTTCCTTATGAAAAAATCAGAGGATCTGCTGTTTAAGAATTGGAGTCCAGTTTAAGTAAAAGCTATTTAAAAAGAAACCTGTCCTCATGAATTTGCTCATGGAAATCAATGGCATGCTAGCAGATGTACCAAATATCCCCCAAAGTGCATGTGTCAGTGCATTTCTTCCTTCAGAGATCATTAATGGCTCATGACCAAGGTCAGGAGTCAAGTCTAAGACTTTGCTGCTGATATAGAGGAAAGCTTCTTTGCAGTGACACAGGGCACAACCTGCCCAGCTAATAGACTCACAGGAACTTGACTCCCATACCTCATCCATCGCCTAATTTATAAATAATAAATTGCCATTTTAAAGCTGCTGTCTAGGAAGAACATCCTAAGCCTTTGCCACCCCTTGGAGAGTGCAAACACAAGGACAAGACAAGAAACATATAGCAGATTAAAACAGCTGTAACTAAAATCAGCTTCAAAGCCAGAATAAAAGCCAAGCACACCACCAAAATCTTCTGGACGAAGACAGGTTTTTAGCTGAGAAGGCCTAAAATGAGCAGGCCTGGGACCAGCCCCTCCAGACTCCACAAGGGAGAGCACTCAGTCACCATAGAGACAAAGCACTGGCACGATTGCTCTTGTCCCCACTCCGAAACCTCTGTCTCCTCCGAGGCTCCGGAGCAGATGGCAAGCTGCGAGCAAGGGAAGGAGGGACTGGTGAAATGCTGCATGTAAATAAGACAGCCAAACACTTTTGCTGTGCCTCGGCAGCAGCCGAGCAGGGCTATTAAGGGGCTGCTGCAGGCGAGCGGCTCGGCAGCAGTAATGAGTTGGCCACGAGTGACTGATTCTGTGTCAAGGTTGGGCAGTATCGATCAGATGTGCGGCTGCAGCCCTGCCACTCCGGCACAGACGCCGGCTGATGGATCACCTGCAAGGCCACGGCACCGGGGGAGGGCAAGGGAGCACAGCGTCCCAAGAGGAGGCAGCACAGCGCCGGGACTGCGGGCTGGAGCCATCCCAAGCACTGAGCTGCTGCCTGCTTTCAGAAGCGAACGAAGACGTTCCTTTTGCTGCTGTCCTGATAGCCTCAGGAGTATCTTTTCAGCACAAATTCCTATCTGGGTCTGGAAGCAGGAACAGGGATAGCTTTGCTTCCTTGGAGAGATGTATGATTTGTGGCACAGAGGCCACAGTCGTGTTGGAGACTCCTCCCTATGGACAGGGAAGGTGAAGAGGCAGATGGATGCTCCCGTGCTTTGACACACTGAGTCCCTGCAGCTTAGACTGTCCCATCACTGCCCCAGCCAAGAAACAGGTGTTTGTTTAGGAGCCTCGCCTTGTTTCCCAGGCATTCAGACTATCTGGTACTTTGTGTTTTCCCTTTCTACCTGAGGAATTTTTCCACCTTAAAATTATCTCAGGCAATGAACCTATCTCCTGGGCTTAGCCCACTGTTCCAAGAGAAGGGAACAGCTCTGCACCTCTCAGATGGACTGATGCAGCCTCTCAGTGCGTGTGTGGTACCCAAAGCAGGTAGGTCCCTCCACACACATGCAAGGCCAAGTCTTCTGCACAGCTACATCAGCACACCCCTGCCCAAGATGAGAGAAACAGGAACAACATTCTCTTGGATTACATTATCACAGCAAGGCCTTGATGGATCTGAGCTGCAAAGGGCAGCCTTACAGCACGTGGAGACTGTGACTCTTGGAAGAGAGGAGTATTCCCATTCCTGCTGCTAACTAGTGCACCACATCTCAGCTCAGCTTGCCCTGGGGTTTGAGACGAAGGCTGTGCCCAGGATCAGTCATTAGACCAGTCACCAGCAGTTACAGATTTCTCTGGGTTTACACTCCTCCACCTCTCCCTTACATAGCCTAAAAAGACTAGCAATAGTCACAGCTCAAATACTCTATTTAAAGGCTGCCTTGAGGACTAGAAGTTAATTTTAAAACTAACTGACCTAAGCTCTCTGCCATAGTACCTCAGGAGGTGTCTGGAAGGGTGGGGTTACTGCTAATGCTTGTCTAGAGAGCGTGTGTTTTACCTCCCAGCTCTTATTTCACATTATTAATGTCAAGGTTTTTTAACAAAATTTGTCTTGGTCAATTAACTCAGATGGGGATGCTTGTAACATTCCAAATAAAGCCAACCACATCCTGTGCTCAGAAAGATGAGCGAGCATGGCTCAGGAAACAAGGGAATGACAAGGGCAAGGCATGACTCACACCTACCCCACTCCCACATCCCGGAAAACAACCCACCCGCCAGCCTGGCAAGGGCACAGACACCAACAGCCTCCTGCCCTCCCCACAAGAATTCTCTCTGCTGTCCTGCACACCAAGGCTAAGAGCTGCCTGTGGCACAAAGACAAAAAGCATGTTTTGAAGTATATTTGCCCAGTGGATCTGTCACAACAAAACCATCACAAAGACACTTGCAATTGCACTGCTGCACACTAAACACAGAAAGAGGGATTCCTTTTCATAGGAAGGTGTTACTTGTACATCAAAATACCTCTTGGTTTGACTTTTATCATTTATTATATTGCATTGAAATTTCAGGTATAGTCAGATCGACTAGGGTCATGAGGGCATGGCCCAGCATCTCTGCAGCCAGGTAAGAATCACTCTGGGGAGGCTGGGGCCAATTCACATGGCTTTTTTCCCCTTGCCTGCATGACCACTGCTGTGGAATTGGAAGGCAGAGGCTGGTTGGCACAGAAGAGGGATGCAGGCAGAGCTTTATTAATCCTTGACTGCTGAATGAGTGTGCTTCCCTTCCCAAAAACACCTCAGGCTGTTCCAACTGAAAAACATTTGTGTATCAAAGCATCCAAGTATTTCCCCAAACTATGTCATATCCAAGAGAAAGGATTAGTTCCAGGGAAACCTGGACAAAAAAGTAATTTAGAAACTTCTTCATAGATCTGAAACAAAGTGTTTTGACTACCAGAAATTCATCTCTCAGCTGAAAAAAAAAACCCTTTACCAAACTCCTCTCGAATTTAGGGTCGTTACAGAAGCTGTACTTTCACATAAATAGAAGTCATTGTACAAATTGTGAGGAAGGATTTTTGAAAGCCATCGTCATCTGAACTCGCCACTTTTACTGAGGAACACATTCACAAGTATATTTTTTGCTACAGGAATTATAGCACATGTCATTTCCAACCAGAACATGCACTACCCATCTCAAATCTGAGATATGGTCAGAGCAGGCACAAAACCGTGGGTGTCTGGGGTGAGAATCGCCTCCAGCTTCCCCCAGGCCTTCCTCATCAAGTCAACTGCTAAGGAAGAGCTTGTAAGCATCCACATTAGAGGAGCAGCCCCACAGCTGTGTGGGTAGGGCAGACCTTGCCTCAGACTGTCACCTGGTGTGGCAGGCACAATGGGACAGGAGAGGGAAAACTTCAGCAAGCACCAAGATCTGTGAGGCAGGAGGCTCACAAGGACAAAAGCAATCTGCTGGTGTCCAGGAGGACAGCACAGCTAAATGGCTGGTTCAGGTGAGTATTTATTCACACCGCCCCCAGAGTTTCTTATTCCAATCAATGGAAATAAGGAGTGCTCTACACATTTGGCTTTTAGGCCAGGTATCACCTAAAAGGTCTCAGCAGATGTCAGCTCTTGCCAGCCACGGGCTACAAATCCCAAGGTGTAGGTCCAGACTATACCACTTTTGGCCATGCAAAGCCCACTGAAATTCCCCCCACAACCTCCCTATTCAATCCTAGCCCCTCTGGAACTCTTTCCTGCCCCCATGTGCAGCTGTCTGCACTGGCACAGCTACCAGCTCTCAGTGGAACCAGGGAAATCACACAGGACCTTCTCGAGCTGCCTTCACAACAAACCACCACGGGCACACATCCCTGCTCAAACACTTCTGTAAGTGCTCCATGGTTCAGCATTACCAATCCCAGCAGTATTCCAGCTTTGCACTGCTCACACACCTGTGGTGACTTCTGGGGTGTCTCTCTGCCACGACACACCTCAGCCAGTCCCTTACAGGGCCACCTCTGTGACATCCCATCCCAAGAAGCAGCCTGCTCACTGCTGAACTGCAAACCATGTCCGTTCCATTATCTGCATCAGAACACATGAAAAACTGTAGTTTACAAAATAAATAAATGCCAGTCTCCAATTCAGGAGTGCAGAAAGATAATTGCTTTGATTTGCAGTACAAACTAGAATTTGAAGGAAAGCAAGACCGATTTCTACTAATTAGAATCGTAGAATCCCAGACTGGCTTGGGTTGGAAGAGACCTTCAAGATTCTATCGTTCCACACGTCTTACTGCAGGCAAGGACACCTTCCTCAGGTTGCTCCAAGCCTCATCTAACCTAGCCTTAAACACTTCCAGGGATGGGGCATCCACATCTTCCGAGGGCAACCTGTGCCATGGCCTCACCAAAATTCCCTCCCTTTCAGTTCATTCAGCAGGGATGTGGGAATTACACAGAGCAGAACAGGAGCTGTAGCTGCTGCACAGCTGTGACAGGTTAAGTTATAAGAAGCAGCTGAATCAGGTTACTGCGTTCATCCAGAAGCCCAAGAAAAGTTTTCAGGATGACCTTTCATTAGTGAATCCCGCTTTGGGCTGCACTGCCCACCTGCTGGATGGCAGCAGCCAGGCCCCCAAATGTCACTGAGGGCACAGCATCCACCACATCCTGCAGATCCCCAAGCACTTCCAAGGGAGAGCACAGCCCACCTGACCCAGCACACACAGGCACTGCCTGTGTCCTGCGTGCTGATGCCCAGCGCTGCAGATCAGCAGTGGGATCAATACCACGCTCCTGCTAAAACCAGTGTTGAGGGCAGCAACTTGACACTAACCAGAAACAGAAGTAAAACTGACCTCATCGACTGTCATTTTCCAAGGAAAAACAGTGAGTACGGAGCAGACTAGCAGTGCCAAGAGCAAAAGACTCATTTGGAGGGGGCTTTCTATTTTTAATTATTTCACATTTAATATCCATGCTCTTGATCCTACAGAGATTTAGGATTTCTTTGGGCATACACACTTGTGTAAGGTTGTGCGTGCATTTAAGAGACGGTAGGATCTAAGTCCAAATTTTTACTAAGTACTAGGTAAGCAAATTTGCTTAATAGGAATTTTAATTTGCCATTACCCCTTTAAAAATGTATTTGTTCTCTGCTAAATAGTTATAAATTAGCCTAACAGCAATCATTTATATTTCTTTAGCATCTTGGAAGCATCTCAATACATTTTTACCAACCACAGCAGCCCAATGAAGCTAAATCAACTTCCACATGTACCTCTTACAGGGTTTGGTTTGAAGATGGGGTCTTTACAATAGAAAGCTTGAATTTTTCACTAACTCACTGAAAAAACATATTTATAATTTCAAGTAGGAGGGAAGATGCACAGGAGCTCAGCAAGAAGAGTTTAATCTGCTGAAAGGGAAGAATTTCTTTCAAAAGATTTTATACACTGCCCACCTACCACCACACATCAGGAGATTCCCACACAGCAAGCCCTTCCAACACAGCCTCCTGCACACCTGGGCTTTGGCACACAGGTACCAGTGCATACCCCTGCACCACACCAGGTCATCCCAGCTCCAGAGGTGGGCACTTCTCCCAGAGATGCAGCAGACCCAGCCCAGGCACAAGAGCCCAGGGCTGTCTGTAGCCTTGGTGCTGGCTTCAACAGACAAGGACCAATCCTGGAGAAATCTGTGCTTCACAAGTACTACAGAGCTTTTTTGGGGGGGGGCTTGCCTGCTTCCTGAGCTCCCTTCCCCAAATGCAGAAGGGTATCATCCCCTGAGAAGAGGCTGGAGAGGCAACAGACACCGAACAGGCAGGCATCTCCAAATTGGAGCTCTAAAATGTCTGTATTTTGGCATTCCTCCTCTCCACCATAACTTGCTGCATGTATTACAACCCATTTCATCCCCAACATCACTGCAAAGGCAAGGAGGGGAAAGAGCAGCAACACCTAAAGAGGAATTGAGGCTGACCCAGAGTGGCACAGGAAAAACCACACTACCTCTCCCCAGAGCAGCCATGCTGTTGTTCCCTCTCCCCACCAAACCGAGCTGTGCACTGGAGTGCAGCTGGATAGCAATGAAGGACTGGGTGGAAACAGAATTTTCGTTCTGCCTGGCCGTGGACTGCTGGAGCCAGAGTCATTAGCTATGCACGGCAAGCAGGCAGCACTCCCTCATTAGCAGGCCATTCGTCCGCTGCAGCCACCTTCATTATTGGTTCAAAGGAGTGTGCCCAGCCATTATTGCCCTCTCCAGAAACTCAGCCTAATTGGCTTAGGGAATGTACAGGTTAAGAGCATGAACAGCTCTGCAGCTAGCACAGTTTTGCCAAGTCATGATTTTATGAGTTCAGGGAATTGCATATCCTCAGGTCCTGGAGTCTTCAGCACTGCACTTAACCTCACTTTCTGCATCCACTGAAGGGGACAGGATGTTTCTAATCCTCATGGCTACAGGGGAAAAGAGTGGCCCTTAAAGGACTGCAAGCCAGATGGAATTTTTTCCCCTTTATTCTTTGAACTTGCAGGCCATTTCCCAGGGAAGAGCTGGTAATGTAACGTCCACAAACGTGGAAAAACAGGCATGTTTGCTCTGAGAAGAGGAAGCAGCCAGCCCCAGAGCCCACTACCCTGGGCAGTGAAGCTCTCTTTATCTCCTGAAGCCACAGAACAGGCAGAGAGCCCCAAGGCTCTCTCCCTAGGCATCAGCTAGCACCTGCAGCCCTGTAAGGGTCGGTCCGAAGTTTCCCTCGATTTTGCCTCCCGACCGTCACAAGGAGACCTCGAGGACCCCACCCAGGCTGACTCCGAACAATGGTTTACTGGCCAGGCCAGGTGGATGCTCGTGACTGTGTGCTGGTGTATTGTGTTCACTGGACCGTGCTGTTGTGGCACCAAACAGAGGCTGTGTTGTATCAACTGAGGACTGCTTGTCCGTACCTGTGTCCTGCAGCACCTCACAATGGTCCATAAATCTTCCCACCTCTTGGCCAGAGGCCACTCGCTTTGGAGAAGGACTATAAAAGAGCGACCCTCTGGGAAAGACCCTTTGAGATCTCTCCACTGATGAAGACCCCTGAGATCTCCCCACGGACGAGGACTCGTCTATCGGATGACCCGCGAGGATGCCCATCTCGTCTGTTGGTAGCTATTCTCCCATCCCTTCCTTTCCTTTCCCTTTCCTTATCCTGTACCTCTCCCCTTTACCGTAACTGAATTGTTGGCATTTGATGAAATGCATTGCTGTTGTTGACTAAACTGATTTTCTGTTGTTGAATAAACTGATTTTGTCCCCTGCATTTTGCCTGTTTGCACCTTTGAGATCAAAAGAGCCATCACGACCCCCGCTCTGCATTAATAGCAGATTGTGACAAGCCCACAGCCCCCAGCCCACACCCAGCCCTGCCTACAGGGCTGGTGTCTCTCCATCCATCATCACAACCCAACTCGAGAGAAAGGGAAGGAACGAGGGCTAGGAGGAGAGCCCCTTCTCCAGCCACAGCCACCACCAAAACACACCCAGCAAAACATACCTTCAGTTCCCGAGCCGTTCCTGTTCAAACGATCAAACATCCATAGTGCTCCTGAGGCTTTTGCAGAGGTTTCTCTCCTCTAAAACCGAAGCAATACCAGAACTTGTTCCCCCAGTTCCTCCTTGCTTGCAGACCACTCCCGAGTGCCCAGACTATCCCAGCTCCTCTGGTCTGTTACCTCGTTATGAGTTCCAGGTGCTGCGGTGCTCACCTGCTGAGCCTCCCTGTTGGTGCCACCTGTTTGCAATTACCAGGGATGAGCCAGGCAATTACTGGTGGGCAACCTCCACTCTGGCCTTGCTACTGTTATGGGTAAAATTTGGTTAATGTTTGTTGTAAGTTAAGGTTGTTAATTTTCTAAGTTAATTGTTGCCCTGTTGTGATTTTATGAAGAAGCTCATTGTTTTTGAAGTTAATTGAAGTTATAAGTTTAATTAATGTTTGTTAAGAGTGCTAAAGCAGGGGGATCCAGGATGAGGTGTGAGGGGGCGGTAACATCTTATGAGTGAAGTCTATGGAGTGACATCAGCCCTGCGAGTGGGGATTGGTAAGAGGGCCTGTCCAATCTCTCGATGCCCTGAAGAAAGGATTGGACAAGAATGAATGTCGTTAAAGACCAATAAGAGCCCCCAAAATGGACCAATTACTGTGAGGATCCAAAAACCACCAATCCTGGACCCAAGGTGGGAATAAAAGGGGGTGTTGGACAGTCGTGTGTGTTTTCCTGTGGAGCTCATTTCCAAGGGAGCACCCTGTGTGTCAGGGGTTTTACACATTGTATTGTTTTTCCAGCTTGCTGAGAGGGATCTCGGGCTTATCTCGGGTCCTCCGTTTTCTACAGCTAAGTTTAATAAAGGAGTGCCCGTTTTTACAAGAAAGTTTCTACTCTGTTTCAAACAACCGGGTAACTTTCAGCTAAAAGCTCTGGCCTCGTTTGTAACACTACCACCTGAAACTTGGGCCCTAACACATCTCAGCTGCCCGCTCCTTTCCAAGCTTCTCGAAATCCTGACTGGATTTCAGCCTTGGAGCCCTGTTTCCTGGGGCCTGTACTCTAGGCAGATGTTTGCCTCGGTGTTTGTTAGGGTTAGGATTGTTCCTTTTTTTTCTTTCTCTCGTGGAATTTTGTCCCATTTGTTGCTAAGAGACAATAACGACCAATACTTAAGAGAGACAAAAGATATACCTAGGAAGGAAGAGAGGACTGTACCGGGCTACACTTCTCTTGGCTGGGGAGTTTCTCTTGGAGGGCAGAGAGCCTGCGGGGTTTTTCAGTGGGCTGGGTGCAGCTCCTCGCTCTCTCGCTGTCTCAGAAGAGCCAGGCTGCGGTCACTGTGGGGAGAGCTCGCCAGCACTGCCAGGCTCCGGCTGCTGCCGCCTTGTCCTGCCGGCAGCGAAGCTGCGCTTGTGGGAGCGCCTGTTGCACTGGAGCCTTATCAACACCCGAGCTCAGTAAAAAAGGGACCCTTCACCATCTGCTGGGGTGCCTCAGGGGGAACCCCGGGCCCGTTCCCCCTCCAGGGGAGCCTCTCCCGGCCGTGTTCGGAGCCGGGCTGCCGCTGCCCAGCACCGGCCTTTCTCTGCCACTGCTCCGGGATTTTTGCTACACTGTGGCCACACACGCCCTGCCTGCCGGGACACCCCGCGGCTCCTGGCACAGCTGCCCAGTTTCTGCTGCCTCTTGCTCGCCGCCCGGGAGAGCCTGCCCTGACGTTCGTGCTGCAGCCCCCGCTCGCCATCCTGCCCGCCATCCTGCCCACCATCCTGCCCGTCCTCAGCCCCGCTCGCCATCCTGCCCGTCATCCTGCCCGTCCTCAGCCCCTGCTCGCCATCCTGCCCGCCATCCTGCCCGTCCTCAGCCCCTGCTCGCCATCCTGCCCACCATCCTGCCCGTCCTCAGCCCCGCTCGCCATCCTGCCGGCCGCCACCACCGCGTGAGGGAGACGCTCGCGGCACAGCGCCCCCTGCCGGCGCGGAGGATCATGGCCCTGCCCGGCCCGGAGCCAGCAGCGCCCCCTGCCGGCTGTGCCCGGAACTGCAGCGCGGGGAGCGCGGGGACTTGCTGGGCTCTGTGTCCGTGTGCGGGGCTGTCTGTCTGTCTGTCCTGGCAGACGCACACTCCTGGGCTCTGTGTCCGTGTGCAGGGCTGTCTGTCTGTCTGTCTGTCTGTCCTGGCACACACACCAGTAAAGAACTGGCATTCTCTTCCTCACAGCTTTGCCTGAAAGCCCCTTAACTTCAGAGTTACAATAATTCAGAGGGAAGGGGATCATATTCCCCATTCCAAGGGAGGTTCCCACCAAGACAGTGTTAGGGGTCATAACAAGTCGAGGCTGAGCTGACCTGCTGAGAACTCCAGCACACTGAAATGGATGGGACAACTAGCACTGTCAATCTCATCTTGCAGCCTATTTCTTTCTTGTATCATTCTGATAAAATTCCCTGCAAACTGCTATAAGAAATTTAATATTTTATATTGACATATGACGCAGAGGAGTGTAGTTAGAGATTTTTTGATAGTAATGGTCACAAAAGCTTCCCTTTACTTCTTGCAATAGCTAATGTCTTATTCTCTAGCTAGAGACCAATATATAATACAGGCCTTGTCCATCTTCCTAGAGCAGATCAGAAATTTTTCATCAACAATTGCTTACTACCAAAATAAAATAATTGTGTTCATTTAAATCAACACATCTCAGAAAATACTAATATCTCACCGTCTGTTCATTAGGTTTTTCATTAAAAAAAAAATTAAACAAAGCGTTTTGAGAAGTCTAAAACGCCTTGTTCAAAATGATTTTTTCCAAACAAAATCATTTGGTTTGTATTTTAAAAATACTGGCAAGCTGCAAAGGCTGAAATAGAAATGAAATGTTTAATTTTGGAAGAACATATGCTTCATCAGAATTTTTAACATTCATTTCGGAGTCAAGAGAAAAACTGACACCACAGAGTTTCCTGTCAAAAGGAAAACTCACTTCTTTGCTAGTCCTAATATTTATCACTTCTGCTCAGTGTTAACAAAATGCAGAAATACTTTTCACTTGCCGTGTGAATGAGGGGAGCTCTGTTACTGAGCTGCCACACTCCAGCCCAGAGGCAGCTGCACTCCAGCCCTCTGTGAATCCCTCGTTGCACAGCAAAGGCTGTGGCTCTGGAGGTGACAGCGGCCCCTGTCACGACTGGCCAGAGCAGCAGCAATAGATCAGCATTGCTGTCACACTGCTGTCAGTGCCTGGCCCTTGGCGGGCAAAGGATGGATCCGCTGGGGCTGAATTAATTGAATCCCAATCCTACAGGCATCCTCCAGAGTGGGAGTTGGACACAGCTACCCATGCTTTGGGCACAGGAGCGCTGCTTTTGTCTGAAAGCACCTCTTTCCCAGAATATGTTTCAAAGTGATTAGCGATTGGCAGGTAAACAAGTGACTGAAAGCTCGGTTAGGCATTGTAATTCAAATCTGGGGTTAGCACATCTCTGCTGTCCCTTCACACAGACCAGGGGAAGGGACACCAAGGCCTGGATGGGTGTGAAGCCTCTCTGCAGTGACAGGACAAGAGCAAGCAGCAGGAACACATGTCCTTCCCATCTCCCCTCCAAAATACAGTTCCTGGAATGAGCTGGCAAATGCAGCTCTGGCTGCTGTGTACCACCAGGTTCTCCAGACTGGAAAAGCACTGATGGGTGGTTAGTCCCTGCCTGCAGGAGCACGAGGTACCCACCACCCTTCCACAGCCTTCCACAGGGGATGGAGAAGGGGATGCCTCTGCCAGAGGAGATAACAAAATCTATGCCTGATTCTGTGCAAGCAGCTCTAGCTTTCTCACCAGATAAGAGGTAATGAGTTTGCTGTTCATGTCCCAGTGAGCACCAGAGTTAAAGGGCTTTTTGGAAAAGGGATGTAGGAAGGGGAATGCTTAAAATGAAGCATGGATAAGAAATCCATCCCCATCCCTATCATGATCTTGTTGATGATTAAAATGCTAAGTTAATGGAATGGGTTGGGTTGGGAAGGACCTTAAAGATCATCCAATTCAACCTTCCTGCCATGGGCAGGGACACCTTCCACCAGAACAGGTTGCTCCAAGCCCACTCCAGCTTGACCTTGAAGGTATGCCAGGAGGGGTGGGTCGGTGTGTAATCCCCACCTCCTCTTTCAAGGGCTCCTGCCTCAAAGAAGTGTGTTTGAGGTGTGGGCCCTGCAGAAAGGGCCAGCTCCTTCCAGAAAAAGAGGAGTGTACAGTCACCTAATAGTCTAACTAGTCACCTAATAGAGACACCTAATAGTCAGGTGTAGAGTTGACTCACAAGAGCTTGGCATGTACACCACTTTCCTCACACCCCAACAGGCTGCAGAGCAGGAAAGGACTGACAGTGTTTGTCTCCTGTGATATTTGCAATTTTCCCTTTTCCTACCATCTCAGAGAAGAGTCATGTTCCAATCTTTATACAACCATCCCCAAGCAGTGCCCATGGAGACCTGAGCATTTCTGTCTCTTTTGATAGTGCCTCTGTCCCTCAGAAAGACAAAATGCCCCCAGCACGAAGCAGGCTCTGCAGCAGAGACAGGAGCTTTGCTCGCAGCAGCTGGTGGCAGACACCAGCCCCTGAAATTCCGAGCCTGTCTGCAGGCACAGGCACTCGTGCCTCAGAGCAGTGGGGGTCCCCCAAACACCCATGCATGAGCCTGCTCTCAGGGGACAAACAGCTCCTGAGTCACTGCACAGCCTTCAAACACGGGCTTTGTGCACTGGGTTATAAAAAGATGGGGAAAGAAGTCTTGAAAACATTGGGTTTTTTCATCTTTTAGTGAGGTGGCATGGGAAGGGGTGGGGATCGTGTGTCTCAGTGGTGGAGCAATTCATGAGGCCCACAAGCTTCCCTGAAAGAAGGCAAGGCAGCCCTAGAGAGATCAATCGCAATTTTATCTACCCTTTTCAAGTTCTCATTTCTTTTTATCCCGTACTGCCAGATAAAAATCTCTGCCTCAAACATGGGTAAGGAGATAGAGCTTTATTATACCATTCCAAAAACATTAGATGCTGTAGGCTTCGCCCTTTTATGAGTTCACTTTGCTGGCGCTTTCCTCTCTGCCCCCCCAAATCTCTTCCCTTTAATATTTTTTTCTCTCCAAATCAGAACAACAGGCACAAAACTAATTATGTGATATTTCAGATCCATGTTGTGTTAATGGCACCCGATTGCGTGTGACATTTCCGACTTGTTAGACTATTATTCTCGCTTATTGTTATCTCTGCTGCTCTGAATACTGGCTCAGGGCTTTATATCCCCCCCATGCACCAGGCTCTCATGCCCCCCTTCCCTCTCTTGTTCTCATTTATCAGTGTGTGAGGATCTGTGGAATATTAAACTGGGCCATGCTGGATTGCTCACTCTGTTCATTGTGGGCAATGGTGGAAGGGAAAGTAGAGATTGCAGAGCAGAGAAGGTAGGGAAAAGCAAATGCCAGAATTGATCTGTGGGGAGAAGCCACCATAGCAAGAGTCAGCCCAGGGGAATCACTGACTTTAGGCAGAGTTGTGTCAGGCTGTGAGATGTCCATTCCTCAGGTGACCTTTCAGTGATGGCTGCCCATCTCACCTGCCTTGTATGCTCCAAAGGTGGACTGGAATCCATGGGAGACCCTTCTGATGTGGCTTCATCTCCCACAGGCCTTGCTTGAAGAGACAAAATTGTTCCTTCTGCTTAGAGCTGTGGGTGGGGCCTTAGGCAGCAGAGGCAGCAGACTGAGCCTGACCTTGAGCCCCTGGGCTGCCTCTCAGAGTGACAGCTGGTGGGACATGTCCCACCTACAGCCTGCTGCTGACCATAAACCCAGAGAGGGCCTTGAACCCTGGGCATAGACATGGAGGCCGAGGTCCAGAAGCACCAATAGCCCAGTGAACATCAGCTGCTTTGCAGCTGCAGCACGAGGCAGAACAAATGGCAAGAGCTGATTGAGGGGTGCTGCTGCCACCACACGCCTACCAGGCAAATATCTGTGATGCCACCTCAGGGACTGGACTTCTTAAGGGAATATCACGGTGCAGCTGTTGCCCCTTTAGGGCCAGCTTATGGTCCCAGGGGTTCAGGGGAACATGCAATCATTACACATAGTTCTAGTTGCTCCTTCACCTGCCTGCAGAGCTCCCGTATCCCGAGGACTGCTGAAGGTATTGGCCTGAATGCTGCCATCCTTTTGTTTCACTTCCTGACTGATGGTGCTCCTGGGTCTCTTTAGTCACACAAACACAACAGCTGATTTGTCTCCACGCAGCACTCAGCGAGATGGTGGCTGCCAAGTTCTTCCTGCTGATACAGGCAGTGTGATCATGCCAGCACTGAGACTACAGGGAAAAGGCTGAGTGGGTCCTCTTGCCTCCACTCCTGTTTGCTGAGGCTTCCCAGTGTGCCACAAATCGCTCTTCCCTCCCCATCCAAACTCCCCCACTCCCTTCCAACCCCACCGTTGTTGCTGCTCCACATGTGGTAAACCTGTGCTGCCAGTGAGCAGCACTCCAGACAAAGCCCCCATACCTGGCTCCAGCCAGTAGGTCCATGAAACTCCTTCTACCCTGTGAAACTGTGTCAGGAGAGATCTATATTGGTACCTAAGCCAGGGCCAGAGCCCAGGCTTCAGACACTGTCATGGCCATCCAAGCCAGGACATGCTTCCCTGGCCCACTCCAACCTGCACTGTCACAGAGGATTCTGGACACAGTTCAGGGGATGGCATGAGCCAGGGACTGTCACCAGTGAGCTCATGAGAGGGGCCAGAGTTTAGTTGTATCAGCACAAACCACACTACATCACACCCCCACAGGACCAGACTGGATCCTGGCTCGTTAGGTTTACTAGAATAGATACAGCCTTGGTACAAATGAGCTTTAGAGAGGACTCTTTGCCAGGAATATAATCTCCAGTTTTGTTCCTCTAGGGCTCAATCCAAGAAGAGTTTGCAATCATGTACTGCTCCCTCTGTGCCAAGGAGCTGGGAGGGGGTGCAATACCAAAACCTGAACATTTGAGCTAAATTGCTTTATATAACCCTGAGTCTCTGTCTTGGTTTGAGCCCCATCCAACTCTAATGCCACTGGCACGGCTGGAAGTCACCTGGACTTCCACCATGGGAACCCTTATAAAGGCCATTAGTGAGGCCACAGACACAGGCAGGGCTCTGCAAGTTGCCAGACAGGACCCGGCTGTCCCTATGAGTCTGTGGGTTGGCAGCTATTTAGCAGACACACATGGAGACCTGAAATAAACTTCAGCTGGGAATAGGCTGCTTCCAGTAGCAGCTGCAGGGATCTGCTGCAGGAACAGCTTGGCGAGCACTGCTCATGGGAACGGTGCTGTGCCACTGCCTTGTGCACTCAGGGCCCCAGGCAAGCAGCAATTTGTGAGATTTCTGTGCAACAATTCCTGTCCAGAGACATTCTGTCAGCCCTCCTGGTTCATAACGCACTGAAACTCTCACTCTGAGCAGCTCCAGGTCCAGCTCCATGACTGCATTCTCATGGGCTCTTTACCCCTGTCTGGAAAAGAAGGACTAGGAGGCCAAAAAGTGAACAAGCTGCCTCACTGCATCCCCAGCCCCTTCACTGTTGCCCTCCTGCACCCCCTGCCCAAACACCCATCTGTGCTCTCTGCCTGCTCCCCTCTGCACCATGCCCTGGTCTCCATGTCACTGCTCCTCCCTGGAACAGCTGCAGCACAATATGCTCCACAGCTTGTCAAGGGGGATGGGAGAAGGAGCAGCAAGATATAAATAAATAAAATAAAATAAAATCCTTTTATCACTATACTTCTTTCAGTCATTTACAGAGATAATAATCGCCCAGACTCTGCAGGAAGCACTGATGGAAGCAAACACAGAAATCTCGTGGCAGCACCCTACTCTCTCATCTGCTGTCACTTGGGTTTGAGGCAAGAAAACAAATCTTTACAGAGGGCAGCCCATGAGTTAGTCCCAGTGGGGGTGGCTGGCAGGTGAGCAGGACTGGGGTCAGCAGGATATGGAAAAGGGGAAAAAACAGGAAGAAGAAGAGAATCAGAAGCAAAGCTATGAAGGAGGGGAAATGCAAAGACAGAGAGCAAGCTAAAACAGCATCCTGGCATCAAGGAACAGAGTGAGGGTGGGAAGAGAAGAGGGAAGAGCACATATCACTTTAAAGCCTAGCAGTAAAATGCTGCTTTCCTTGGAGGTGGACCAAAGGCCAAACCACTGCTCCATGCCGGGGCCTGGAAGCCCTGCCCAGGGCTCCTGCCTGCTCTGCCCCAGGGTACAGGAATGGATGCCCTGCTGTGCCCCCAACAGGTCAGCACTCCCCAGGGATGGACCAGGCATCCTGCTGCCCACCAAGGCCTGCTGCATTCAGCAAGGAAGTGGGACAGAAGAACGTCCCTCTGGGCAAGGGCAAGAGAATCACAGCAGGTTCCTTCCAGGGAAAGTGGGCTTTGAGCTGGCCTAAAGCCACCCAATCATGGCAGCAGGGAGAGCTCAGAATGTCACCTCTTAGCTCATGGTGACTCAAGTGCTCCCACATAAAATGGCAGCTGTCTCTTCCAGTAAACAGATGCCTTTGTGGCTTTAAAGGGCAGGGGATCAAGGTCATCTTTTCCCGAGGTTTAGCCATCTCTTTCCTTTCCCTTCAGATTTGCTAATATGGTCCATCAGTCAGCTGGCTCTTCAACACATCTCTTCCAGGCACATCGATTCACACATTGATTTGTTTAAGTGCAGCACCAAATGCAATCCCATTCTTCATGTGTTCTTCCCACCTTGGGGAGTCCCCTAGCAGACCCCAAAGGTGCCTGTCCTCATGAAGAGCCCCCACCCTCTGGGGCCAGCCAGGCCTGCAGCACCCAGGAGAAAGGACCAGGAAACATCAAGTACCGCTGGGTGTGATTTTTAATTTCCTCCAACACTAAGATCTACAGTGCAATACCAGGAAAGCAAGTTATTATCTGCTGTGGCTTTATCCTGCCATAAACTGTCACCATGGGAAGGCTAGGGGAGCTGTGTGTACAAGGACTGCTCATGCTTTGAAGGAAGATCCCTGTATGCAGGTCACTGGCTCCAAGCATCAGCTGGGCCATGAGGAAGCTGCCTCTGGCTTCTCTCCAAGGGGAAAACCTTCCTGGGAGGCTCAGGCTGAGATTTTCCAGGCAATCCTTGCTGAACACGTGGGTTTCAGCCTCTTCACTTCCCTTCCATGAGCCCAGTCAACTACAAGCCTGAGGGGCAGTGGGCCCTCCACATGTCCTGAACAGATCTTTGTGCATTGAGAGTGTTTTCTAAACAAAAAGTGCCAGTGCTTCCTTCTGCCTGTCCCCATAGAGAGAGGCAGTGCCCCAGGAGAGTGACAGGGGAAAACAGAATTGCTTATTCCAACGTGCTCCTACATGGGAGCATTGTCAGTGCTGAGAACATTCCATGGAACCAAAGAACAGCTGAAAACAAAGCAAAAAACAAATCCCCAGAGAGCAGCTTGCCTTCTCCTGACAAGGACGTTCAGTTGATCACCAAATGTCACCTCTGCCTCAGCCCTCAGGTCCCTTGGGCTCCTGATTTTATTCCCTAGCTTGATGAGGAGATAGGTACAGATGGGTTTGGGGAGATGTAGCAGGGGAAGGCTGCTCTGGCTTGCTCTGTCCCCTGACCTGCCTGCCCTGGCTTTAGGTCCTATGCCAGGGCAGTGACACACAGCCATGCTGTGCTTCCCCCATGCATTTCCAGGAGACCCTCATAAAATCTGACCTTCATGCTATAAACCTGTGACTGATTGCTGAGTAATTCCTCCTGGGTGATTTAGCAGGGACTGTCCACAGAGCTGCAGTTTGTCTGGATTAGAAGCAGCATTCATCAGGCAGAAGCATGGCTCACCTGCCTGTCTGCTCTCATTGCCATCTCCAGGCCATTCCCTGCCCTCTTTCTCCCCACACAGCCCTGAGCTGTGAGGAGGGGGAAGAAGTCAAGCAGGGAAAGAGGTGCTGGGGCTGCCTCTGCTCTTTCCCTGTCATAAAGCTCTCAGGGCCAGCTCTGCAGTCAGGGGAATATTATCTCTCCATGCTGCTGTTAATCTCTTTATGGCATCATTTGACCCTTTCTAACATCCATTGATTTTTGAACTACCCTTTATGGGAACGCTTTAGATCCCTTTGGTCTAAATTACTAAACATCAGTGCCCAGGGCAAAACATGGGAACAAATAAAGCAATAGGGAAAAGTCCATTCAGGAACTGTGACTTCCTTGGTGCTTTTGGGGCTCCTTCTCCCTCCTTTGCTGCCCCTCAGCCTCCTCTCTGTGGGCATCTTAGGGATCCTCCTTCCCTCCCAGCACCCAGGGGCACCTCACCCTGTCCCAGCTGTGCAGGTGGTGCCTCCTATGGCACATCTGGCAGAAGGTGCTGAGCCCACCTGGCTTCATCTCAGATTCTCCAGCTCTGCACTTTCCCCAGGCACTGTCATGCTCAGGCTCTGCCTTTTGCCACCTGTCTCCAAACTCACACACTGCCTCAAGTCACATCTAGAAGAGGCTCCTGGCAAAGCCTTGCTAAGGCAGCCTAATAGGGCAACTCAACAAAAGGTGAAGGTTTCTGCTTTTAATTTACTGGATAAATGACTTTTTATTCCAGATTAATATGTTTTAATTTATTTCTGTTTTCCTGCGCTCAGCCCTGGTCCAGCAGTGAGTGTCTCCTTGCCTCATACTTGCTACTTGTCCAAATGAAATACTGAGGTATATTGTCTACTATTATAGTAAAATACACAATATATCACACTGATGCATTCTGCAAGTATGACATAAAAATGACAGATGTGCTCTGGCCAAACACTGAAATGTATTCATCCCGCATTAGTGCAAAATTAATATTAATACGCTAGAAAATGGCTTGGGTGATGAGGGTTTTGTGTCATATTAGAGAGGACACTTCATTCCTTCCTCATTTTTTAGACAGCATCAGCCCTTAGTGCTGACAGGAGCCCCAGGAAATCTACCACAGGCATATTTTCACAGGACTCCAGCCAGGACCACAGAGGATGAAATGCTTGGACATGACACAGACCTGAGTCCCACAGAACAAGTTTTAAAGTCCAAAGCGATACCAGAATTAAAATAGTTCCTGCCTTCTCTGTGCTGGAGATGCTTCATGATTTATCCTTTGTATATTATCATCCCCTCCCTCAATGTCTTCAATCACTGACTGTGTCTAAAACCACCATGAGGGAGGAGTGGGATCCATCCCCACGCATGGTGGGATCAGTTCATCACATTTGGATTTGGCTGGATTCACCTGCTGATTGCAAGTCTGTGTCAGATTTTCGTAATTACTGCCCTCCTCTATGAGGTGTGGTAGAATAGCTGGTGAATGCAATGCTGAAGATAATACACTTTACAATTAGGCCATTTAATTATTCCATGGTGTGATTTCCATAACCACAGGCATATCTCTGCAAATTTATTGACCACATATAACAAAATATATCAAGGGAAGAGGAAAAGCAGCAGATTTAATGTATCAAACATAAAAAATTCTTTCCTCAACTCTCATCTGAAAGTCTCAAGCCCTGAAAGTGGCTCCAAATAAAGTCTGCACACTGTGACTAATTGCCCTGCCAGTACCATATTCATACATACTATACACATACTATGTAAGCAAGACTAAGTGGGGAGAGGTGAGGGACATTTTCACCTTCTCTCACCATATCTTGGGTAATGTTTCTTACACAATAGCTTAGTTGCTGCATCTTTGCCAGATTTCCTGGAATCAACATCTCCCCCCAAGCCAGGCTTGCCCAGTGTCAGCAGCTGAGCAAGCTCACCACGGCTTCATTTACTGCCAGAGGATGAGCAATTCCAGGCCAGCTCTACCACATCCATTTCTCTCCCTCTGGCCAGGACTTCAAGGGAAGATGAAACAAATAAGTGCTTTATCATTATGGGTACAAAATTGCAAAGCCAGGACAGCTCCAGAAACACAGACTTTCAACTCCACCGGCCTCCGGTGCAGTCCCCTGTGTCCCCCTGACCACAAACCCTCCCTCACAGCCACGAGCTGCTGAGCAAAAAAGCCTCCAGAGCAGCCCCAAAGGAACAGTTTGTACCCTGCCTTTCATCTCCAGCACACAGGCCTTTCTACAGCACCATCAATACAGGATGGAGGAGGAATCGTTAGATGCAGCACTTCCATCAATATCTCTGAGAGGAACAGGTGACATGAAAAAAGGTGAACCTGAGACCTCTTCAGATTGGAGACAAAGAAATTACAAGGATCTTTTCGATGGGTTAGCATTTTGGTTTATATCTATATCTATACCTAATTTATATACCTAGAAATGGAGCATCCATTTTTCCTTTGTAAATGGGAAGTGGAGGCTGAAAGCTACAACCTTTGCCTAGAAGACTAAATGGCCTTTGGAACAGGCTGATAAGTGATAAAAACAACCTGCAAAAGCATGTATCCTTGCATCATTTAAGATGACCTTTTAGAAGGGAGATACAGGAAAAAGGGAAGAAAATGAACAGAGAAAAGGAAAAAATGCTGGGGGAAACAAAATTTTAAAACCAAACATCCGCTGTTGGCATTTGAAGCAGCTGCTACTAGAACAAGAAAATAAAAATAAAAATAAAATGAGATTCGACATTTTATTTCCCCCATCAAACAATATATCCCAGCTAATGGCTGTAGAATAAAAATTTACCCAATGAAGCCTGTGAGAGAGGCAAGAGAGGAAGAGGAGAGAACAAGGTAGAGGGAGGGGAGAAAGGTTATTATAAATGTGTCAAGCTTGTTTATGGCCCTTTATCAGCAAGTGCAGTGGAAAGAGAGAGGCACCGTTAGCGCATTTTAAAAGTGTTTGGCAGCTTTGTTTGGGAATGTAAATAATCTTTATGGTCAGGAGCATTTATGTTTCAGGGAGCAGGCAGGCACGTGCCACCTGTGCCAACAGATTTTTGAAGGACCTTCTGACATCCCTGCTGGGCTCTGCCTCCTGGGTCTGCAAACATGGGTGCTTCATCTGAAGTTCTGAAACCACAGATTAAGGAAAAGGCTGCACTGGGAATATCAAGGGATTGAGGGGAGGACTTGAAAATCGTGGAAACCCATCTGTCAAGGTCAGATGCTGGGCAGGTTCACCTCGTCCCTGAGCCAGGGGAGTTAGGTTCCAGTTCTAGTGATGTTGCTACAAGTCTGCAGGACAGCAGCTCTGATGCTCCGTGCAGAAAACCACAGCTCTGCCCAAACTGCAACCCCCTGAGAGCAGGGTGCAGCAGTGGGGGGTCAGTCCAGCAGAGGATTTGGTCACCCCTTCTCCCACTGCTCCCACTTTCTACTACAATTAATGTAAGTGATGGGCAAATCGCTGCCATTAATTTACATGGAAAATATATTATCAGGAATACCCATGCCCTGAAGGGAGCTGACATCTCATTTTTCATGGGGAGGGAGAGCCCTGAAGAGCAGCAGTGGCAGAGATAAACCAGGAGACTGCCATGAACACGGAGACAAAGGAGGACACCGTGGTGCCTCTCCCTGCTGCTGCAAGGGAGATTCACGCTCTGCAGATTAATTCTGAAGCAGTGTTTAACACATCTCCCTTTGGGGATGAAGGATTTGCCCTGCGTTTCAATGAGACATTCAAAATCATACTCATCACTCTCGGAAATGGCTCTTAGTTAAATTGTCACCTCTCAAGCAGGAAGGCACAGCCAGGAGCTGCTTAGCCTGGGTGGAGAATGAGGCTGTGGGGCCATGGCAGGGCTGGGCTGGCAGCAGCAGCTGGAAGCAGCAGCACAGGGCCTTGAAAAACCAAGTTGAGCAGCTTGAGTCAAGGACTTGAAGTACAGGCAGCCCGTGGGATGGCCATGGGGCTGGCAGGGAGCTGGGGCATGAAGGGGTGGGTGTGTGGCTGCCAGTGTCACAGTGTCACAGCCAGCAGAGCAAAAGTGGAGCAGACCAGAAGGATCAGCAGGTGAGCGATCCCCAAAGACCCAAATCTACCCTGCACCTTCGTGGCCTGCTCCAGTGTCCAGCACACACAAAAGGGTGAGATAACAGCCTCAGGAATGTCTCCACCAGCACAGCAGGGCAGAGCAGATGGAGTGACAGCACTGGCTGTGTGCTGCTCTTGCTGTAAATCCACTGTGAGCTGCAGGGGTGGATCTAAGTCACAAGGCTGGGGTTCTCCATTCCAGTACACCTGGCTGTGGGACAGTAATCAGAGAGATTCCTCTCCCACAAGTCTCCAGAGCTGCCAACTGGTAAGTGACAACTTCAACTGCTATTGACCTGAGGACATCTGAACAAAAATCCAAAAGTCCTTTTTAAACCCTCTTATTGATCTTGAGAGTATTCACACCTGCTTTATGAAAAAGTGTAACTGCATTAAATTGACGATTTTGAAGGTGTGAAGCCCCTGTAAGAGAAAAAGGTGAATTTTAATGAACTCAGCACACCAGCACTTTCCAGGAGGCCCTGGAACACTGTCAAACCTGTGTTCCCCTCCAGATAAGGAGCCAGCAAATTCACTTTCCCATGTGCAGCCAGGTACCTAGAAATCGTCATATAAAGGAATTTAAATGTAGATGTGTGATATTTACTGCAAAGCACGACCTGTGTGCAGACAGAGGAAGGAATACTTGAGCAGGAGGAGTAAATGACTATCGCAGGCAGAAAACCCACTGCAATTCATGCATCACACAAATGGTTGTGTATATTAAAGCAATGAGGACAAAGGGTATTGATTTAGCACAAGTATCAAGAGTCCCAGGTGCTAAAACCTGAAGAAATACAAACTGTGCTGGGCAGAACAACAACAAAACGAAATGATAAAAGGATATGAGTGTTTGAAAAGACGCTTTGGACGGGCTATAAATTCTAATAATCCATATTTCTCGAAAGCAGCAGCTATTGACTCAAAAACAAAAGAGCAGGCATTGTAATGTAACAAATGTCAGACGGGATAGCAGCAGGAATTCAATTTGCTCTGGCCATATATCAACTTGAAACTTAATGTAATGGCACATAGTTAAAGCTGCACCCTCACTTAATGGCTATTACCAGTCCTGGGTGGGTTTTCCAGCAAGCATAAAGCAGTGAGTAATTGGCCCCGCTCTGCCTGCATCACTGCTAATGAAAAAAAAAACATGCTCAAGCCTGGTGGGATAAGGGGAAAGCAGGGAACCCTGGCAGAAGCAGGCAGCACTAGAGCTGCCAAGAGCCTGCCCTGCCAGGATCCCTTGAAAGAGCTTCAGGAGAGATCTCCCAGACCTGAGCTGACCAGCATCCATTGTAGAAGGGTCAAATCCTCCAGGCAGCAGGCTGACATCCTTGTTAGCTTCCTAAATGAACAGCATTCGACCTGCTGGAAGAAGAGCAGGAGAGACCCTGGCAGTGATCCCTCCCCTGGCCCTAAGCACGGAGTTTTTTAGGTCTGCTCGGGCAGGGGCTCTGCAGTTGGCCAATTAGAGCCACTGTAATTACTTCTCTGCCGTGACTGACTGCGAACAGTGGAGTTAAACGACAGATTTCCTGTCCCACAGTTACTGTGGCTGCTGGAGTGAAGAAGCAGAAGTGTCAGCATTGCTGAGAATATGCTCTGACCATATGTCAGAGGCAAGAGACACTGAGTGGAGGGGGAGGCAGTGGGGGAGAGGGAGGCGGAATGGATGTGGGACACAAACCTTTGTAGCAAGGAATTGTAGAATCACAGAATGGTTTGGGTTGGAAAGGACCTTAAAGATCATCCAATTCCAACCCCCTGCCATGGTCAGGGACACTTTTCACTAGATCAGGTTGCTCAGAGCTCCGTCCAGCCTAGCCTTGAATGCTTCAAGGGATGGGGCATCCACAACTTCTCTGGGGAGCCTGTTCCAGTGCTCATCACCCTTACAGGGAAGAATTTTTTCTTAATGTCTAATATAAACCTACTCTCTTTTAGTTTTAATACATTGCCCCTTGTCCTGTCACTCCAGGCTCTTGTAACAAAGTCCCTCTCTGAGTTTCCTGGAGCTCCTTCAGGTACTAGAAGGCCACAATTAGGTCACTCCTGAGCCTTCTCTTCTCCAGGCTGAACAATCCCAATTCTCTCAGCTTTTTCACACAGAAAAGGTGCTCCATTCCTCTGATCCTGTGGAGGCCTCCTCTGGAGTCACTCCAACGAGTTGATGTCCTTCCTGTGCTGGGAAGCCCAGGGTGAAGCACCCAAAGCAACCAGGGAGGGCAAAGATGTAAAATTGTCCTAATCACTCCACTGCAGATGGGCAGGGCTGTTCCCAATAGGCACATTAGACTTTTAACCAAGAATAAAGCTTGCAAAATGTGAACTTTCCAGGGATATGCCACTCCAAATTTCAGGATGCAGTTTTGGAACAATCAAAAATAAATCAGGCCCTGGGAGAAACTCTCAGGTTTGTCATTGAGCTTCACACATGGCAGAAGGGAACTCTGGAAGGTCAGTGCTGTGTGAACCTCCCTGCAGCACAAACACAACCAATTTTATTCCGTATCATTAAATATGGAATTGTGGCCTTTGACTTGGTTCTTTCAATGCTTCTCAGGAGGCTATTTAAATACCTTCCACAGCCTTTTATTAAAGCAATAAAGATACTCAGAGCTTGTGACTCAGCTCTGCCTCCCCACTTACCATGAACCGTACCTAGAACTTGCCAAGATGCCCAAGGGTGGCATGGATCACCCCAAGGAAAGGCTGGCACAAGCAGTGCTTTGGGTGGCACAGCTGATTTTCCTCATGCCACAATACCATGAGGCATTGGAGGGGTTTCAGCACAGAAGAGCTGCTGAGCTGTGGGAAGCCCAGCACAGGCTCCCTGGGAGCCCAGCTGCTCTCCTCAGAAACAGGAGGTGCCTGTTTTGCTGAAAAGTTCCCAGCTTCTACTTCTGGGTGAGGGGGTAGAAACACCACAAACCAACAGCCCAAACATCACACCCCAACAGAGAACAAGGTCAAGCAAGAGCCCAGCTTGCCCTTGGTGTTCAGTGCACAGAGGTCAGGAGCAGATTTTGGTGTTGACCAGACAGCTGATGAGTGCAAATGGAGCACTGGAAGCTGAGTGTGCTCATGGAAATCAGACCTTCTGAGTGTGAAGCTGGGAGGGGGAAGGGATGTTGTACAAACCCACAGTCCAGATTAAATCTCATCTTTAAGCCCTGAGTCCCAGTAACAGTATCTGCTGTAATGCCCACAGGCCTTGCTTTCCTCAGTAATCTCAGCCATCAGTCTCCCATGACTGACACCACCAGGAATGAATCTCTTTTGAAGCTGACAAAACTCACTCTGAACTGATTTTCTCTTGAGCTCTGTTTATCTGAGACTGAAGAAAGCAGCTCTGAAGCAATCACAGCCTATATTTACCCCCCAGATCTGCACTGATGCAGCAACAGCCACCAAGTGTGGCCAAGGCCGGTCTTGGCAAGTGCAAAACCCAGCAGAAGCAGTTCTGTTCATTTTCTGTCCCCTAGGCCCCTTCCCCTCTGGAAGCCAAGGCTGTGTTGACACATTTTGGCTGATTCCCAGGGGACCTGGGGCAGGCTGCCTGACAGAGAGGGGACCCCAGCCTGACTCACAACAAAACAGTTGGAAATATTCTGGGTGTCTGTTTACAGCCCCATAAAGATTTTATGCAGTGCATTTAGCCTCATGTCTCTGCATTCATCGTGTTAAATGCTGAGCATTTTACTTTAATACCACAGTGGCTACAAGCAGGAATACTTAACATCAGTAAATAAGAAGTAATCACATTTTCCCAGTGAATGGATCAAAAATGGCCACTGGGAGAGTTAACCTTCTGAAGTCAAAAGCCAGGAGCTCTTGCTGGAGTTTCCAGCAAGCTGTAAAGCCTGTGGGGCATCTCCAGGAAAAGAAAATAATTAGAAAAATAATGGCATAAATAATAAAGCTTCTGCATCTTTTAATTGAGGAACTGGTCTGCAGATTGGGCACAGCACACTCATGCCCAAAAGCCAATATTATACATTCAAATGCAGGCAATGGAGGGAAAGAGGGGCAGAAGCAGACGGACTAAGACTCTCTGCATTTGTGGGTAAAATCTACCGGAAAAGCACATTAGAGCTCCTTGGAAACTAGAGCATTTCATGGAGAAACACACACACACACAGAACAGGGGCTTCTCAAGTGAGCTCAGATTATCACAACAGACTCTCAGGCACGGCTCCTGCAGATCTCTAACCAGCCCTGTCTGGGCTTTGGGCACACTTCTATCTACCTTGGAATTCCAGGCTCCAGCACCAGCTAAATTCCCCTGGATGTAATCAGTCCTTCCTTGAGGTGGGCACATGGCAGCTCACAGCACCACACTGCAGCCTTGGGCCTGCATGTCCACTGTGAGGAGTGGCTCAATGTCTCATGAGATAACAGCTTCAGTGTGGCAGTAGATTAGCAATATATTAATTATGTTTGAGCTATCTCAACTTGTTAAATGATGTTTAACAAGTGGTCCCGATGAAGAAGGTCAAAATCTAACTGAATGTCTCATGGTATTACCTTAACTCACCTTGCCATGTTGACAGGCTGCCCAGAGAAGCTGTGGCTGTCCCATTCCTGGAAGTGTCCAAGGCCATGCTGAACAGGGTTTGGAGCAACCTGTTCTAGAGGGGTTGGACTGGATGATCTTTAAAGTCCCTCCCATCCAAACCATTCTATGGCAGGTTCACATTAGGTATCTATATTACACAATTTTCTAAACACATCTCCACTCCCTGCCTCTGAGCTTCTCTCTATTTCAATTTTCTCATGTAAAATTGCCCCTCCCTTGTTTCTCTCCAACATTTTGTCGTTATTCTACCACCAGAAGACCAGTTTAACTCATTTGCATCCAAATTTAACCACACTCTCAATCTGTCACTCAACTGTCAGCAGTAATGTTGGGAAACAACACTTCAACACCTTTCACACTACATCACTCCAAAATAAGCTCTCCTAAGTCTAACTATTGGCTTCTGTTGGTACCTGGTGTATTACTCTGGTCTAAATCTAGTCCTTGGCTATAGAAAAAACGTCCATAAAGAGGTCTGGTCTCCAGGTTACCCTCTCAAGGGTGGTGCTGATACCAGTAAACCTGATGCACGTTACAACAGACCTTCCTGTCCAGCAGATGAGAAGGGTGAGGTAGGCACAGACAATGCCTGGTAGAAGATAGTACATGTCCCTATCCAAAACATCCTTCCCAGCTGGTTAGGTTCTAAAAACACAAAGATACTTACATAAAGCTTCTTCAAGGCTCAAGCTATCAGCTCCACTGAATTGTTCCTGAAAACTTCACTGTGCAGCTGTGGAAGCACAGACTGAGATGGTGTCCTACAGCTTTCCCAGTCAAAGAGGGGCTGGGAATTAGATTGTGAGGATAGAAGGTGGGAAGCTCATTTGCTTTCTCCATCTCAGTCTTTTTTTTCTTCTCTTGATAAGCACCCTACAGGAAAACGGCCACTTTGAAGTTGACAGCCAGACACCAGCGCTGTCCCACAACTGCTGGGCCACCACAGAACATGACAAGATTTTCAATTTCCTTCAGCAGTCAGAGAACTTCCAGAACACCCTTGATGAGAACACCTCAAGTCTACAGGATGATCCACGAGGTCTCTAACTGCACAACATCCCCCAGAATACCTTGCAGTGTCTCCCTTTGAAGTTGTGACCTGATTACCATAAGCAACGCGCTGCAGATGTACCTCTGCAAGCCCAGAAGCACCAGGGGAAATGAATATATTAGTATTTATCATATTAATGCAGATCAAGCTGGGTATTTGTTCTGACATTTCAATAATAGCTTTTTTCTATTTTTTTTAAGCAGCAGCTTGTATTTTCTTCTCCTTTAAATAATTCATTGTTACATTAAACTTATTTTAAATTGGAGTCCTTTTTTGATCAAACTAAAACCTTATTTGGATAGCCAAAGGGGAAAAAAGGTATAAATGAAAACTCTTTCCTTTCTCTCCTCCATTCTTTCACTCCTTCTTTTTTCTCTCTTGTTAAAATCTCTTAATCAAAGTGACAATCTGTCTTTCCCGGGAAGGAAGCTGGCGCCTTTGAACAGTGCTGCTCCGAGAGCTCTGTGCTTGGATGTGGGATTTAACTTCTGCCTTTAGCAATCTCCAGAGCCTGTGCATGGTGCACTGTGCCAGCCCATGTGTGCCCATGGTGTGTTTTCATGTGTCTTTGTGCCCAGACACAGCCTGACCCACCCATGTGGGCAACAAAAATGAATAAAATGGCGAGGGGAAGCACAGCAAATGCCACGAGCGTGATGTGACCTGTGTGTGTGGAGCTTCTGCTGAAAGAGCTCAGAGAGGATCTTGTTCTTCGCCTTCCCCCACAGTGACATCGCCAAACACTTCATTTGTTAACTCAGCACAAACAGAACAGCCTGTGACAGGGCTGACACCCTGCACGAGGTCAGGGGTGTCCTGGGAGCCCTGGTCCTGCAGGTCGAAGTCCCTGGGCCATGGCTACACCCTTCTGGCTGATGGGACACAATCTGGAGCTCTGGTGCTATTGTGTCACTTGCTGTCCTTTCCCTTCCTTCCCTTGGCTGTGCTCCAGGCTGCCCCTGCTCTCATCACAGTCTTTCTTCTGCTTTGGAAATTGTTTCCCTCATCCCTTCTCTAGGCCCAGCTGACCTCAGCAGAGCTCTGGGGGACAGTAATGTCTTCACCTTGTGAATTCTTTAAGGACACAGCACAATCAGCACCTTTGACATCAGGAAACACAAACCCAGGCTTGGGCAAATGGGCCACCTCAGGAGCCTGGGCCCAGCTTGTTTCCATGGGTCACTACTGTCCTGGTGCCTTGGTCACACATTCTATTGTGGATCAATGTCACAGAAAGCAAAACTAGAGTAGAACTGCTGACATCTTCCCCTTCCACAGGAGGAAAGCTCCCTCTCTATCACATAAAGAAACACCATCACTTGCTGCTATGATTTTACAGCAGCTACTCATCACATAATTCCCAAGACCTCCTCTCTACTCCTAGCAAGTGCCTTCTGGGATTTCACCCAATCCTTCAGGGATCCCTTTTCCCATCAGTGTTGGTACCTTTGTCATCCTTAAGAGAAGTTCTTTGTCTGAGTCAATCAGAGCTCTTGGTTTTGTGCACATTGAAGATTTTACAGGTGCTTCTACTTGTCATCCCTAGTGGTTTTCTGCAGCAGCAGGCCAAGTGCACAAATGCTTTACAAAATACTGAACAACACAAACCTCAGAACTACAAATCTCCAAAGCAGCTTCAAGTCAGAGAAAACGAAACCTTGACAACAACAGAATCCAGCACCACCTCAAGTTTCTTGTACCAAAAGGCAATCTTTAGAGCAAAACTGCTGTCAGTTCATAATGCCATCTATCAAGAGTCCGAGGATTTTTGGAAGTTAAATGTTTTGGGTTTTCCCCACTTTTCTCCTCCTGTAAAAGCTTATACACAAACATACACAGACAGAACGTTCTTCTGCTTTAAGAACAAACACATAAAAACACATATGCAGGAACACATTAATTTTTTCAGGATCTTTTCTTTCTTTTATGTGTGTCCCATTCCTCATCTCTTCTAAATTGAGTTCTTGTTGGAATTCTATCTCACATTTCTGTAAGCTGTGGGGATAGCATGGCAGCAGATAAAACTGATCTCCCTACTTGCCTGCTCTGAGAACCTTTGCTGAGGTACTGCAAATTCCTGCATCACTGGGAAGAGCTCACACCTTGCCCATGGTGACCAAAGAGGGAGATGCCAGAAGAGATCTATCCAGCTTCCAGTGTCTGCATTGCAAACAAGGGATTATAATCAAGACAGAAAATAATGATAGTTACAGAGTAGGAGGACACAATTCCCTAGACTCCATCTAAGCAACTGCTGCCTCTTTTTGGCTTTTGACTGAGACTCTCTGGCCGAGCTGATCTCTGCTGCAGGCCTTCTTTTCTCATCTCCATGGTACTTTTAGGTTCATCTCCCTCTGTTTTGAGGATCTGTGTTCTCCTTGGCTGAGATATTTTCACTGCCCTCCCAAAGGCATTATATCTCATTGAGCATATATTGCTTGCAGAATCTTTTGTTCCCCCACTCCAGATCTCCTTCACTGAAATCTATTTCTGTACATCTTGGATCAGCCAAAACCAAGAGTTATATTCTTTCCATGGAGGAGTGAGGGAATGCAGCAGTTACACTTAAAAACCAAGGGGGTCTGGAGAGGCCAGTGATGGGCTGCCTACATCCAGGGATTGTGGTAAAGGACACAAGATAGGCTTGAGCTGAGACCAAGGTCAGGCTGCTTGGGGAAGGACACATAGAAGAGCAATAGAAAAGATGAAAAGCGAAAAGATAGTGACAGGGAATGGCAAGATCATGAGGAAGATGTTTTGCAGTGGACAGGAAGAATTTGTTTCACATAGAATGGGAAGCAGGGAAACCTCCAGGGAGGTTTCCTTTCCCAGGCATTTACTCTAATTAGAAGACACAGAGGAAATTTCCACCCCCAGCTTTTGTAATGCTTGACGTGGGAAGTAAAGTCTGACAGAGGTACAGCCCTGAGCTAGAACTTCACCACTTCCCTGCCTGTCCTGACCACTGTTATATGGACAGCTCAGTCCATCCCAGTACACTTCCCCTCTAAGCCCCTGCCTTGCAGAGGTGCAGAGCACCCACAGCCCCCCTGAGAACCAGCACACCTCCCAGAGCCTCAGACCCAGATCTCTGTGCACAGCCTGGGTGTTGGGGCACAAGAGGAGTCTTGCTGCTGCTGCCAAATCCATTCCCCTGGTGCTGTCTCGGGTATGGATGATGCAGCTCTGCAATACACGGTGCACTGTGCTGCCCAAGAACAGAGCCAGGAATAGAATCTCTCCGCAGAATCCCTGGGCCATTTCTAGCAGGCAAGCAAAGCAAGAGGGCAGGAGGAGCATTTCCAGGCACACAGCACCTATGCAGAGAGCCCTGGCAGCCCAAGGGCACCTCTGTTCCTGCTCGGTGCCGCTCCCTAAGCCCGAGCCTGCTGGCTGCAGTCACTGTGCTGCGCTCGCCCGCGTTCCACACGCCGCGTGTCCCTCCTGAGATTTGCCACCAGCTTAATTGAGTGCACGTTGGAGAAGGTCCCCCCCGCCCCTACCCTCATGCATACCCAATCAGGTCTCCTGATTATGCAAATTAAATACAGCAACATCATCACCACCAATACACACAACGCTGCCACCAGCCCCCCCGCGCTTCTACCCCGCCCCATTCCAGCACAGAAAGGGAGGGGGGGTGAAAAAGAGTAACAAACCCTTCATTCATAACCAGAAACATTAATTATATGTAATGATGGGCAGTCAACTCCCTGAAGCATTTGCATAATTACTAATGCTAATGGATTCAGAGTGCCTCTCTCCTTCTCGTGGAGGAAATTTAATTGGAAAATGCATAAAAGCATGAGGAAGGTGCTCTGAGTGGTCTGAAGTGGCACATGCAAAGCACAGGAGCTCTCTGGAAATGGAGGAGGAAACCTGGTCACTCTCTCCCAGCTCCCTTGCCTACTCCAGCATCTACCCCATTTCTGGGGTAGCATTAGAGAGCATCCAGGTCAGTCTTCTTCATCCCAAGGGGATTATAAAAATAAAATGCCACGAAATTGGGAAATTCTCACCTAGGCGCCTCAAAGACAGCGAGTAATAATGCATGCAACTCGCTTGGGCCCTCTGGCCCCACAAATCTCCAGGAGCTGTGTCTTCCTCTATTCCCCTACAAGTACTGGTGGCTGCTGAGCTCCCCTGAGGAAGAACTTGCTGCTTTCTCCCCATTGCCTCCAGTTATGCCACCACGGGGCCTCGGCTTCATTCCCAAGCAAAAGCAACATCACAGCAACTGCAGCACAACACCCAGAGCCAGAACCTCTCCGTGCCCTCAGGGAACGTCTTTTCCTCCTTCCTGGCTACCTAATAATGGCTAAAGGGGTGTCAAATCTGGGACTGGGCCACCTCCTGTGGTCTTCTCAGTCCCCAGACTCACTCCCACAGCTCTCCAGGCCAGTGCATCTCCATGGCCAGGATTTGGGGAGGGGTGAACAAGAGTTCATGGAGCTTGTTCTTCCACCTTTTCCTTGCATTTATTCCCCATCTCTGGAGTTTGGCACTGGGTCTGGGTCTGTGCTGCAGACAGTGCACAAGAGGTCAGCTGTGCACCCACTGCCTGTGTCCTCCTCAAGGGGCTGAATTCCTGAATGGAGATAAGTTTTGCATTGCACTGTGAGCAGCTGGTGAGGCAGCAGATGGCTGGGAATCTGTAAAAGTTAAAAAAAAAAAAAATTTAAAAGTGCCGCTGTCACAGCCCCAGGTATTGTTCACTCATTCCCAGTGCCACCAGACTCCGAGTGCATATCAAACAGGGGACGTGCCCTTGGAATCGTCATCAGAGGCAACTGTGTAAAACAATGACAGAGCCACTCAAATGTCCCCAGCCAGGAGGCCAAAGAGGACAGGCCTGACAATAACAAAGCTCTGTATCATCACAGAGGGACAATCAACCTTCATCTTGCCCCTCTGCCATCCTTCAGAGTGGCGCAGCACCCTGAGGGACTGGACACCAGTCATTGCTTTATTGCACCATAAAGCACTGTGCACACCTTTGGCAGTGCATAAATAACAGCAATAATGTGGTCCCTTGAGCAAAGCAGCATTTCATCAGCAAGAAAATTGTCCTCTCTCTCCCTATTAACGTTCCTGTGGGTACCACAGCAGTCCCTCGCCCTGGGAGGGGTTTGCACATCTGCTTCCATTGCAGCCCTTGTAATTCAGGGGGAGGGCTCGGCTGGGTTTCATCTTTCTCTTGGCAAAAAATTTTGGTTAACTTTTAATACTTGTGAGGACCAGAGCCAGGAAAAAGGCAGCTTCGGCAACAAGTCTCTCTCCTTCTGACTCCTGACTTGCCTCAGCAGCTACTCCAAGCCTGGGTCCCCATTTTAACACCACCAGTAAGACACAAAATCCAACTGGCACCTC
Organism: Sturnus vulgaris; assembly: GCF_052056855.1. NCBI lineage: Eukaryota > Metazoa > Chordata > Aves > Passeriformes > Sturnidae > Sturnus > Sturnus vulgaris. Next base: position 2,846,010 of record NC_142255.1, read on the forward strand.
CACGCTCCAGAACCAGTGCCTTAGGCAAGGCTGAGATGGAAAAATGTTTCAGCTATCCTTGCCCTCTTTTGTCAGCTCACAAGGGACCTCACTGGAGACCTGCCAAATTCAGTAGAAGCTGCAGGTTTCCAGCACCTCCACAAAACAAATGAACAAAAGGAGTCCAGTTTATGGCATGGACAGCTGAAGGATTGGTGCACACAGACACAATATTTTACACTCAGGCATGTTTGAGTGAGCGATTCTTTCTCAGAATATTGTTTTAGCTTTAAGTGATTCAATGATAACAAATTCTGAATTTTACTGGTATACTCTAGATCCCCCAAACCGGGGAGGGGTGGATTTTAAACTATTTTTCTTATGAGAAATCCAAAGTCTAAGCTCTCAGCTGACATTTCCCTTTACTTTGTGGCGTTTGTGGTTTTTTGTTTTTTTTTTTTTTTTTGTTTTGTTTTTTTTGTTTTTTTGCTTGGGGGTTTTGTGTTTGTTTTGTTTATTTAATAATGGCCCATTTGGATATATAGATATTTTGCCTGGATTACAGAACACTTTGAAATCTGGTGCACATTTGATCATTTTCCCAATACGGTAGAAATGGACAGAAACCATGGGGTACATTTTCACTCCCTCCAGCTAATCTCAATGCAAAGAGTAGCCCAGCATCACTTCTTTCAGAAAATATCCCTTTCCAATTCATTTATCAGTAGAGAAAGGAAAGGATTGAAACAAAGAAAAAAACTGCAAAAAACCTCACTGAGCAGTGTAAGTGCTGATTAAACCTTGTCTCAGTCGAGAGTTCAACTTGAACATATCTAAAATGTTAGCAAAGTTAATCTACACATTTCCATGGAGAGAAAAACAAAGCTTTGGAATAGTTGTGTGAAGGCTGCACCAGAGACCAGAAATGAGAACCATGAAGGTGCTTTGCTCAGTGCTACCCCAGAGCTCTGCTCTTGGCTTTGTAACCCCACTGAAGGCGAGGAAGAACAATTCTGCAGGAGTTTACTAAGACAATATGAAAAGCAAACATCTGCCACAGCGAGTATTATTTCGTTTTCTTGCTGTCATGTGCAAAATGAGTTTGAGGGCCCTCAAACTTTTTAAATGAAGGCTGCCCCAGAGCCCTGTGACAATATTTGCCCACTCTCAGCTGCCTCAGCATAGAGGGAAGCTCCATCCCTGTACTGGGAATTCCTGCCTGTTCCCAGAATTCCTGCCTGTTCCTGATGCAGCAGGAGAGCTGCTGGCAGCACAGCAGAAATAATGAGCTCTCTTATAGCTCAGGATGAGAAACAGACAGGAGTTTTTTGGGGACAAAAGGGAGGAAGATTTCCTCAAAAGCCAGCACAGGCCCTCCCTCCAATCCTGCAGTGAGGTTAGAGCTGGCGGATGGAGAAAATCAATGAATCCAAGTTGAAGGACTGGAACTGACTGAGGAAGGTACTTCAAATGCTCACTCCCCCAGAGACTGTGTGACTCAGGCTGCCTTGCAAAGCCTGCTTCATTTCCCCAGACTTCCTTGTTGTTTGAGATCAAGGGTTGGCTAAGTGATCTCAAACAGCAGTAGTTCATATTTGTACAATATCCTCAAGACTAACGGACCCTAAAAGTCTTCACAGATTTCATACAGAAATCACCTCAACGATCACAGCAAGATTTTTAAAAGCTAAATTCGCCCAGATTATCACATTTTCTGAGCCTGTTGATCGCTAAATATATTTACCATGGCCTGAATCCAAAGTCCCATTATCTGGAGGGATGCTGGCCCATGAACCAGAATGACTTGGAACAAAAAAACAGATCTCTAATAAAAAATTAATCTGAGAACTATTTACTTCCCTTTATCTTGCCTGGGTAACAACCTCAATGGCACTGCCAGCAGCACTAGAGCAATAACTCAAGGCACATCTCCTGAAGATTTGGTGTTTTCTAAACTGAGTAGAGAAATGATTTTGCATGAATCATTGAAGGCACCTATAATTGTCACAAGACTCATGATAGGTTTTGCAGAAGTTTCTCTGTTGCTTGTGGTGGACTCAGATGGGAGACAGTCCACAAACAAAACCTTGTAAAGGTTAGTACAGAACATTTCTGAAATGGATTATTGCCTGCAAATACAGAGTAACAAAGTGGCTTCTGTGAAATCACAAAGGCACACACCACCACTATTTAGTTGTTTGCAGAGATCCCTTGAATCGGTAGCAAATTAAATAACGTTGTTTCTACAAGATTAACTCGTAGCTAAAATGCTGCATCTTCATAAGGCAAAATCTTTGTTTATTGACAAAAATATATTAACTTCTTTTTCAGTACAGGAAATAAAGACATCCTAGAAAAGGACAATTTTATTTGCTGTCTCTATGCTACAACCTTTGGAAATATAAAAGTATTTTCAATAATCATTTATAACTCCAAAGCTGAATAGGAAGCAACCCATTGTCTTCATAATGACTTTGAAAGTAGTGCTGAAACTTCATTTGGAATATTTTTAAAAGTTAAAGATTTACTGTAATGCAATTATTTCAATATTGGCAAAGTGTCTCCACTTGTAACTGGTAACGTTCATTTGTACATGGAGTTGTAATTCCCAAGGCCAATGGAATACAGGAATATATCATACAGCAAGTATCCCATGGATATATCATCCTTTGATCAAGGAGGTTGCATTGCAAAATTTTAAATCTTTTTAAACTCATCTCCCAAAGTGATTCAGCTTTCCCACAGGGCCCTTGCATATGCTACATTTGAAAAGGGGGTTTTATAAAATGTTCTTAAGCTGCTGGAAGTGACTTTGGTGCAGGGGAAGAGGATTGGATTGTTCAGCAGCAATTTTTAAGCTCTTTCAGGCTGTCCAACACAGGAAGGCACTTCCAGTACCCCACATTAAGGGTCCTTTCACAGCATGCTAAAAGCTTTTTAATGATAGAGTTTTTAAAATTAAAACAATGGCAAAACACATTAAAGCTAAGTTTCTAAGGGGAGTTGAAGAGAAATTATTTGACCATAACAGCAATTTTAATCCCAGAACACATTGTATCCAAAAGAATGGAAAGGAATTGCATTCAACATTATGCATTAGCTCTCAAATATCTGCCTTCACATTTCAATTAATTCTCGTGCCTTAATCCAAGTCAGCCACTGATACAAACTATTTACTTCTCAGGAAACCATGAGCATTACTACTTCAAGGCCAACATTTCACAGAAAGCTCTACAGAGATGTATCCTGACCACAGCACATGCTGAGAGCAAGCTGAAAACACGAGCACAGGCTTCACAAATTCTACAGTCACAGCTGGCCAAAGTTCCTGAAACTCTGGGTCTCCAGCTCTAGCACGTACCTTATGTCCTTCCAGTTGCAGCAACAGAAATAATAATTTCCTTGAGAAATGAGCTGGGGCACATTGCAGAAATAGTAACTCTGTTAAGGCAGAGTTTCAAATTAAAGTCAATTTCAATTATACATGTAAAGAGTTTTGTGAAATCATTTCAAAAAACAAAGTTACATTGAAATGCATTGGGACTGCTAATAAGTATTTTATTTTAGATAAAAATTGACACTTAAGAAAATTGAATTTTGTGCTTGCAGACAACGGAAAAGCAGACTAGAGAAGCCAAGGAAAATTGTTTTAAACATTTTAAAGAACGATTAGCTAAGCAAGGTAGTTGTGCTAATTCTGTGATATTAGGGCCCCAGCTGTGTGTAGTTCCCAGTCAATGACAGACAAAACTATTGAACAGCATTTCCTCACCAAACAGAGCAGAGGACCCCTACACTGCCCAGGCTTTCAGCTCCAGGGAAATCATTTCCACAGCCTCAGATACAGCACAGACACAGCCCAGAGAACTTTCCTGGCCTGGCAGAAGGGAATTAGTGGGAAAATCACTTTTCCTCCAGACCATTCTGGAAGAAAGGAGCTCTGCAGGACAGTCTTCCTTCTAGGTGGACTCATCACTCATCACGGGTGGTTCCCATCACACATGAACCCGTGCACCTCAGAGTGATTTTAAAACATGTATTTTGTGACAACATTTCAACGTATTGCAACAACACTTTCAACATTAGCTTTGATGCAAAATTTGAGGTTCTTCGCTGCTTCTGAACATCAAGGCCCACACAACAAAGCACACCAGCCACAGGACTGTGTTCTTCATCAGCCTAAAATCAGAGCAATCACCATCCTCTCTATTCCACAAGTGCTGCTCAGGTTTGTGTAGCAGTCAGAACCAGTGAGAGCTGAAGTACAAGCACTACAGCCTCTGTCATCTTGTTGAAGGCTCTGTCCTTGAGCTGCTCAGAGCTCTGCAATCCACCTGAGCTGCACCTTGGAGCTGCTGTTTGCTCCTTTATTCCAGCACCCAAAGCTCCTTGCAGATGTGCTCAGACCAGGAGGTCACATGCAAATGCAGCCCAGAACTGCAGCCAAGCTCACACAGGGGCAGCATTCTCACACCTGCCTTCCTTAACGAAGAGCCTGGCTTAGATGTTGAAATAAAGCCTGAGAAATCTGTATGCCAGGCATGATTCCAGCACAGGCTCCCTGGGTGACCTGCAGCAGGACATTTAAGCTCTCAGTAAAAATAAGACTGATAACACTTCTATCTGCCTTGCCTGTTTAGACCTTTAGCTCCTCAGACAGAGACTGGCTCTTACATGCACTGAGCCTGGAACAGTCGGGGCCTCTCAGGATAATTATCTGCCTTACAGTAGTTAACAGCAACAATGCACACAGCAGTGCCTCAGACAGGGATGCACCACCCCAGAAACACTGCAAAGGCAAACAAGCACAAAGCAGGAAGTTGTGGATGAGCAGAACAGGGATATTATCAAATGCAAACATATTTTTGAGCTCTGTGATCAAACTGGAAGGCAGGTTTTGGGCTGGAACGAAAGAAATCACGTTATTACCCACTTGCACAGCCTGACAGCACAGCCCCATGCAGAATGCATGAAAGCTTTCCCTTTCTATTATGCTTAGGGGCTGTGATGGAAACTCATTTTTTCTTCTTTTCATAAATAAAACCATAAATGACTAGCAGTCTGGAAAGGCAAAATCTTGCAGGGGGGGAGCTGTTCTCATGTTTTATCAATGAGGAAGCAGAGCACTGGGCATCATGATTTGTCTGTTTGCCTGTTTTCATTATCTTTTTAATGTTAACATTAAAGCCTTCTGGAGACTGTATTTAAAAATCTGGTGTCAAATGACTATTTGAATAGAGATGAAATGCACCTTTGAGAATAGCAGGTAATAGCAAGGCTTTGCTTCTGCCTGAGAGCTGAGAAATGTCTTGCAATGTCAATGCTGGGTGTTGCTGAAAAATTCTTTCCTGTTCCAGGCTCTCTCTGTTGTGTTGTCTCCTTTGGCCTTTGCTCAACAGCAGCCAAAGGAGAGCTGGGGGCCACAGGATTCCAACCTGCAGCACTTTATGGTGAGAATGACCAAAGCTGCAGCTGCCCTGCCTCACTTCAGGCTGAGTGCTGCCCCAAGCACTCACAAAGTTCCAGGGTATGATCTCAGTCCATCCACTGGGAGCTCGAGTGCTCAGGGATGCTCCGAATAAAAAGGAGGTGCAGAGGTAAAAACAGCTCGACTTTTATACCTCCTTCTTATGCTGTACAAAGTTGAGCCTGAAACCCTTAGGCCAGCTTTTGTTTTGTTGATTTTTTTAAAACTTTATTTGGTTGTTTTCATTCCTGCTCAGGGCTTTTTATTAGACATTCAGGTCTTGTCAATTCTGTTTCTCTAGAAGGTTTTGTGGATGGGTAGAAAACGAATAGGTTTAGGATATCAGAGGAGCCAATAAATTGCAAGAGCCTTTAAAAAATCACAAACAGATTTTTATCTAAAATGAGGCAGTTGCTTAAAGGGTACCACAAAGATGCATTTTACTAACATAACAAATGTTCAGGCCGGCTTTTGCTTAGCAGGAGGTGCAGACTGCTTAGGACATTTTCTTCACAGCCCACCCAAAAATGCTGATGCAAGTGCAAAACCCATGCACACGTGCTTATGTGCACATACACCCAGGGATTTCCAACAAGGAGTAAGCAACTTTCCTGTGAATTCCTCTGCTCCTCTTCCTGGTTTCTGCCAGACTCTCCCCGATTTCATCAGTGCATTCTGTGCAAGAGCAGCTGATAATTATCCTCTCTTGGACATCAAAGCCAGAAAAGATGAGTGAGATCATTTATGCCACATTCCCATTTATCATATACACATATATGTTGCTTATGGCACAATTCAGTTCTTCTGTCACTGCTCTGCTGCAGAAATACTGGCAATGGGGAACAATTATGCTTGTGCCCTTCTGTCCCTCCTGATGGAGATAGAAAAAGCCATGGAAAAGGGTGAAAAAGATTTACCAAACTCTCTGAAGCAAACCTGCCACCTCTGAGCCTCCTAGAGTAATTATTCCCAAATGTGCAGTGTACAGATGAAGGAAACTAGTTGATTCCAAATTCAAAAACCTGAGAAACTCTAAGGAAAAGTGAAAACATCAGAGCCCAGAAAGCGGACCATTAGCTAACTGTGAGTGACAAGATAACTTCATTCCTGTGTTTCTTCCTTGCCTTCTTTACCAAGGCCCATCTACAGATCCAGTTCCTATCCAAGAGCAAAGGTGCAGGCTGGACTCCCACCTGACTCCACAGAGGGGCCAGGTGATCATGGGGGAGCCAGATTCCTTATGGAATCTGTGATTAAAGATGCTGTATCCCAACTGCACTCAGGCAGGTGCTTATCTGCCCAAAGAACTCATTAAGTTGATAGTAAAAGGGAAATCACTAGGATCTAAAGTGCAGGCCTAAAGATGAGCACAGTCCCCAGTGTGCTCCTGAATTAGGGCCAGGGTAAGCAAAGAGCAGAGAAAAGGGAATTATTTCAGCTTTTTTCCCTTCTGGATGCTCCATATGCTCCAGCCAGCTGTTCTGGGTTTGCTCATTCTCATTACACTGGGTATGTGTGGCAGACTCTACCTCCCTTCAGAGGGACTCAATCAAACAGGGGCTCAAATGGTTTGCCTGAGGCTTCAATGCAGGTTGTGTCCCCCAGAGCTGCACACCCCCCAGCTCTCCTCCTGCCTAAAGCCAATGGCTCTAACGAGTCCCACCTCATTAGGTGTGGTTAGAGGAAGCTTTGATGACTGTCCTGTCTGTTCAGCCAGAGTTTCCTCCTTCACCCACTGCACACCTCCATCTTATACACATTTTGGCTACCAGAGGGAACGTGCTTCACTGAAACAACAAACTTGTTTTGGGCAAGTCAAATATACAGCTAAGAAGTTATTCTGAGGAACAAATTCACAGGCTTGGAGCTTTCCTGGCCCCAGAGCCTGACGTGCTCACCAGTGTCACAGAAGCATTCCCAGGGAGTTCTGCCTCCCCCACTGCAGCCGTGTCACTGTCCCCTGTGAGTCCCCAGAGGCTCAACCAATAACCCAGCATGAGCTTTCCACAGCACAGGCCCAAACCCCGAGCTCTGGGCTAAGGAGGACCTTAGACATCCAACAGTGCTTGGCACATCCCAGGATCAGATTTATTCCCAAGGAGAGGGACCCTCTGCTAGGAGAAGTCTTTGGGGTTTAGTATTCTGTCGTTTCTTCCCAAAACTGCCATGCCACTCGCCCACAGTGGGTCTGAAACATGATGACAGGAGAATTTGGCTGTTTTCCTGCTACTGTCCCAAACAATCATATCTCCAAATCACTTGCAGCCTTCTCCGAGCCCTTCTTTTCTTATTATTTCACCCATTTAAACACCAGAAATCCTTCCCCATCATTTTTTTCCAGTAGATTTCCCTTCCAGTGGCTCAGAGTGGGTCCTCCCACTGTTCCCCCACATGTTGTCTCTCAGCTTTAATCAAAGTCACTTCCTTATTTCCCATCTGATTACCCAAGTGCTGCCTGGCCCTCAGCCACCCTCAGAGCTGGCATAAGCAGGTGCAGCTCTGACAAAGTGACATCAATCTATGTGCACCCTGAATTGGAGTTGTCTTCCTGATGGAGACCTCTTGATCCCAAGCGTTTCTGAAAGCACAGTCGCATGGTTTGCACATGTGACTGAAGCACAGGGGAGGAGGCAGTTCTTGCCTCTTTAACCTATCCAAGGATCACCAAATGAAGAATCTGCCTCATTCTGCACACCTTCTCCCTCTCTTTGAAATGTAAATGCCCTCTTTTCAGCTTAGGTATTGGGCCAGAGGGATTGATGAGTCTGCTGAGAGCTCCTGTGGTATCAGCAGAGCCTTCATTTACATTTCTCACAACCAAATCACTCTCCGTGCTCTCCCTTATCCCATTTGAGTCTCTTCCCAACCAAAAGGCTGCGGTGCTCCCTTCAGCTTCGGGCAAAGGTGTCAATCACACAATGAATACCTGACTGTTCTGCACCAACATTGCTGCAGCACCGCACAGGTCAGACACAGCTGTCCCCCGCACCTACAGCTTGTCCCTGGCAGCAGGCACCTGTGGCTGCACTGCCACAGTGACTGTAACCCATGAGAAGAGGAAATGAACTCACTCTCCTTTCTAGCCTGGCTCCCAGCTGACTGAAGAAACACCAGTCTGCAGATTCATCCTGTGGGAACTCCCAGAGTCCTGGAGCCCACACAGATACAAACTAAAGCCTGGTTTTCAGAAGACATGCCAGAAGCTTTGAAAGTATTTCTTAAGCTACAAGCAACACTCTGCTGACTCACTTCCATAGAAAGCCATTCACTTTTCAGAAGCATCAGTGATATCTGCCCAGGGATTTTCAGCTCTTTGAGTTATTAGGTTTGCTTCACTAAAGAAGCCAACACAAAGTCTTGTGTTTTGGACACCAACAGGATTTGAGCAGTGGAACTCCTTGTTTCACGGGGCTTGATGCTAGAAATTCTTGTAAGCTGAAAGAGCAACTGAACAAATTCAAGGGAGAAAATCCCACCTAGAGCTACTGATTGTAGGAAAGGACATTTGGCTAAGAATGCCAAATCTCTGGAGATGGAGAAAATATATTAATAAGTGTCACTACATGCTTATCCTGTTCCTATATTCATCCTCAGGCATCCACTATTTACCACTTCAGGAGAAGGAATGCTTTGCTGCATGGATGCTCTGACTGAGGCAAAGGCAAGCAAAGCACCCTCAAATACACCTGAACACCTAAACTACCTGCACAAACCTTCACAAGGCTGTCCACCATCACCACACTGCACCAGGAGCTACAACAGAGCCACAGGGCCATGATGAATGATTTTCCTCTTGATACACTTCAAAGGGAGCTCCTGTCTGGGGCCAGACACCTGCATTTACCTCTATTATCTGTACACCCAAGGGAATACCAGGGAATAGTCATCCCATCATTTTACAACCAGCAAGTTGGAGAACATGGCCAGAAGGCAAGTGGCCTCAGATGAGCTGATTTCTCTCTCTCCCTGAGAGCTGTGACTTCAATACCAGCAGCACACAGAGCTGCACTCACAGTGTATCTGCATTCCCCAGCTTGGATGGGATGAATCTGAACTTCAACAATAGACACAGAGAACAGAACCTGCACCTCATTGCCCTGTATCATGAAGTAATGCACTGCTGGAGGCTCAGTCTTCCATCAAAATTGTTTTTGAGGAATTACAGGCCAGCATCTCTGTGAACACCCTGAGAAGGGCTGTTCTCAAACACTCCTGTGTCTTGGGCCACTGCAGGCAAGTTCCTGAACAGAATAACCCCTGCATTTGGCCACAGGAAAAACAAACAAGACCAGAATTCCACTGTGATTCCAGGGAGAAGGATGTGCAAAGAAAGCCTCCCAAGGTCAAGGCTGAGAAACCACATCCACAGCAGCAGCTGTCGGGCTCTGCCAAGATGCCTTTGCTCAGGAGGTCTCTGGGACATAAAGGACATCACTGAGCACAGGGGCTAGGTGTGGACAGCATGTTTCAGGCTCCTGTGACCTGGGCACAGAGAATAAAGCCCACCTGCTCACTCTCTAAACACAGAGCTGTGCACCAGCCCTTCAGACGCAATTCAGCCTCATGCTGGAAAAACAAAGGGAGGTGCTAAAGGCCAGGGCTTCTCTTTTTTCCTTTGACAGCTCTGAAACACCAAATATACCACAGCATCTGGCTAAGCAGCCTGGCACATGCTGCTGCTCCCTTGCCAGGGAGACTGACTGACAGATTAGATCAGACACACAGATAATGGGCTAGGACATCTTGAAGCCCCATCTCAAGCAAATTCCTGTTTGCAGCGTTAATCTCCAGTGACAGAGGGCCCCCCAACATGCAGAAACCAGCTGTGCAGCACTGTAAGTAGGACATCATGTCATACATGCTAAGAGGAGCATGAGGGACTTATGAGGTGCCTTGGTGCGTGCTAGGGCAGAATATCTCGATAAGAAACTGCCTCTGATATGAGGAAAGGCTGAAATGGCTGTTGTGAGCAGTGGAATTAGAAGAGAGAAGTCCCAGGATACAGATGGGAGGGTTGAAGTCTCCCTAAAGACAGGCTGTATGTAACCCATTGCTAAGCTTTCTATCAGTAGATGTACAAAGCACTTTCCTGTCACTGAGAGATCTCAGATATCTCTAAAATGAATGCCAAAGAGCAGCCACAAAATTAAACCTTGATCAGGGATGGTTGTCTCCCTCACCACCCACACTGTGATCCATCAGCCCTGTCGCTCACAGGCTGCCTGCAGCCACAGGTGACCCTCTCCCCTCATGTTCCAGGTGACCTCTGCCTGATCTCCACTCCAAATGCTCCATCTCTAGTCCCTCTGTCTTCCCTGGTGGAACATCCACCCTCTGCTTCTGCCACAGAGCTATGAATCATGATAGAATAATAAGCTCATTTATGAGCAGCACACAAGCCCAAAGGACCAAAGAGTGAAATAAATCGCTACAAAGCCCTCTAAGCCGATTTATTCATTCAACAGCTTCTTACTTTGACTCCAGCCTTCTCTAACCACTGTCCAAACATCGTGGTAGTACAACAGGAAAAACAGCAACCTTCTTTCAAGAGGTTCATTACTTTTGTCTTTTCGAGATCAAGAGATGAGCTGCCTTGTAGAGCATTTGAAGCCCAGGCTGCCAGCTGAGTGCATCACTGCTCTGGCTGACTCTGAGGCTGGCAGTGAGGCCTGCAGCCCTGGCTAACATGTAAATGAACTGCTAACACACAGCCTGGCCAGGGAAAGATACTGCCACAACTCCAGGGCCTTCTTGACCTCAGGAGAGTGGATGAGGATTTAATCGTGGGCCTCTCTTGGGGCAGAGAGACTTCTGAAGTTGAACACTGCTGTTTGCTGGCTGGTGGTACGGTATAGTGTCAATAAAGGGGGCTTGGCCCTTCTTTCACACCAAGCATCACAACAAACACTCAGCAGATAGCAGGCCCCCCAGGCAGAGCTGCATCCCTATGATAGCTGAGAATCACTCACCATATGTCAGAACAGGAAACAGAGACAAGGCAGGCTGAACACAACCATCCAAGTTTGTTTTTTAGATAGGTACAGTACTGGGACAGAAATCTTCACATTCCTCCTTCCTGTCCCTCACCATCTTAGCTCCCCTTTCACTTTTTCCCCCAAACCTTCATGCCAATAGCTCAAGTCAGCCCAGGAATGGGTAAGCCTGAAGGACAGACAGGCCTGGCAAAAAATGACAGGCTTTCTCACCCCAACCTCTCCAGGATGCTGCCAGGAAAGTTGTACTTCTGTTGCTTTTCCAACCTTGTCATAGCTCAGGTGCAGAGAATAAACAGAGCATGTTTATGGTCACACAGGATTTTCCCTTTGAGCAGCCACTCACAGAAATCCAGGTAAGTATCCAAGCCTGCAGTTGCTCCTTCTCAACCTCACCATAGAGAGTAGAGTGTGATCTACTATGACACAATGACCCAGCAACTGGAGATCCCAGACCTGTTTCTCTATCTGCCCTTGAATTACCTGAATGGCTTGGGTAAAAAGGTGTTCTCACCTATAAGAAATGCTTGAAATTGCTCTGTGAACTTGTTTTGGGGGGGTGGGGAAGGTGAGAAAAACTGTGCAATGACTCAAAAATTCAGCCTAGTGGAACATTCATGTGGGATACAGAAAAGGGTCAGGGTCCCATGGCAGACTCCACTGCTGCTCCCTAAGCCTATCTGTGAGTGCCAGGTGCTACATGAATGCAGAATATTTATATATATAGATGATTTGGACAGGAACTGTGAAGGGGGAAGCAGCAGGGCATAGCTATAAGAGAAGTAAGCACAAGATGCATCTATTAGCAAGCATCCAATTTAGTGACTACCCATAAACCAGGCAGTATGAATAAGAGACATTAATGGAGCTCTCACAGGCCTTTGCTATTACTTTTCCACATGAGCATGACAGCAAAAAGGAAGTCTTAAGAGTAGGTTGAGTCCCTTGATTCATTACTCCCTCTAAAGTCCTAAAAGCCCCATACCGAGACAGAAAGCACCAAAACAAACTGCAAGCAGCTTTTCCCTGATCCAGAGGAGTTTTACCCTTTGGGAGGTAGTTGGCCATTTTTACTGATGTCCTCCCTGCCAAATCCATAAGATTTTCTGAAATCCCTCTGCAGAACAGTTGGCTTTCCAAACTGTGTAGCCTTCATGCTGAGAGTATCCCTAATTTATCTCCGTAGGGATGAGAGGAGCCAAGAGAAAGGAATCCAGTTCTTGTTCAAATGAATCTCCCTTTGCTTTCAAAAAAGCCCAGGAATCCCTCAGTTGGCATTTCTGTCCATGACTAAACACTGGTGGAGGGTGTAATATGTGGCTTAAAGGAACAGCTCACTGTCAATACAAACATGCCAGGCTCACATGGCCTCAGCTTTGCAGGAGGACTCTGGGCTTTGAAAGGCTCTTACAACTTCCTCTCCTCTACATAATTAAAAAGTGATTAGCTTTGCAATGCAGGATGGAATCACGTTCAACATCCTGTGGGCAGCAAGAAGCTAAAGCAAGGGAGAGAGAGGCACGTTTTACAGCTAGAGGATAAATGGCCTTCAAAAAACTGTGGAGGAGGAACAGAAATTGCAATGAAAGGAGAGGCTGGAAGTGAGAGGAGGGGCTATTCAAATCCTTTAGGGGTGCAAATTTTCGCAAAGTACTTGCTTCAAGATCAGGGTTGAGGTTCATTTAGCAGAGCAGCGGGGGAGAATCAAAACCAAATTAGTAAAGACAATTAATTCTTCCCTGTGTGCTGGGTGCAGGCTCAGCTCAGCACCACTGCAGCTATTGGAAATCTTCCAAATGACTGCACTGACCCCCTGCCAGCAAGGCCTGGGCTAGGAATCGCTAGCAGGAGCTGTCCATGGCCCAACCGAAGCTGGAGTCTCTGAAGGTGTCCCACCTGCACAGGAACCTCTTCAGCTCTGTGGGGAACAGGCCAAAGCCTTCTGCTGGAGTGCAGGCAAAACTGCTGATCAAGGCAGGAAACTGAAAAAAGCAGGCTGACCTCTGTGACTGCATGACTGGTGGCTGTCTTTAGGAAGGACAATGCCACACCTTTCTTGCAAAGATGGAGAGCAGCTTGCTCAGGGAGCAGCAGTGGAGGCTGGCATGGCACAGCACGAGCACAGCTCACGTCTGTCCCGTGCTGCACCCAGCCAGGCACACATTATCCCAGCACAGTGTTAATGTAGGCTCAGCAATGCCTGAGCTGCCCAAAGAAAAGGCAGAGCCCACTTGTGCTGCCTGGGAGAGCTCCTGCAGCAGTGCCACTACTTGCATGTGAAACAGCCAATTTAAATTTGGCCCTCGCCTGTTTTCAAGAACAGCAGCCTCAGAGTGATCACACTGTACATACAAAAAGTTTTCTTTTTTTTTTTTTTAAATCTTTAAAGCAGCTCTGGCATTGATTTCAAAGGCATGCAGGCAGTGTAGTACTTTCAAAAAACCCTTGGATTCAAGAATCAAGAACCTGACTGTTTTGGGATACTTACTAAGAGCCCACAAAGCGCTTTTGAACAAGGGACTTGGCCCCTTGAAGGCATTTAGTTACTGTGAATCCTACAGCTGCATGGCTTCAAACTGGTTCCATAACATAGAGATTGATCCAACACCTCACAGTATTCAGTTCAGACATTTTTTCCTCATTTTCGCAGGCAAAATAACCACTTAAATTTGACTTTGCATCAATAAATTGCCTGAGATAATAGGATAGATGAAAAGAAGAGCTGACTAGCAGGAAAACATAATAAAAAGGTGCTTGACTGTGTGAGTCAGTTCTGGCCTGTGTGTCAGCAGCACAATTAGTCCTCCCCTTGCAGGCCACATGGTTTTGTGTTGTATTTGACAGACAAATCAATCCTCCCCTTCTTTAAGCACTGTCTAATGAATAAATCAACAAGGTCACCGGTGCTGCTGCTTTGCCCTTTCCCTGCCAGGCAGCTGGAGCTGGCCTGGCTCCATCTGCTGTGCTTCCAACGGGATCCAAGTGTCCTGGGGACCAAGAGGAGCAGTTAAAACACTACTGGGCAGCAAAAGTCCCTGGGTCTACTCCTGACTACTGTGTTGTCCTGGACAAGTCACCAACCCTTAGGCCAAACAATGCATTCACTCAGCAGACCTTGGCAGGTGAGGCAGAAGGAGGAAAAGGGGGAAATCAAGGGACAAGTACCAAAGGATTCGATGCCACTGGTTGGCATGGGAGCAGCCAAGGAGACAGGAGGACACACTGCAACCCAGACCCCTCCTGCCTGGCACAGGCCCTGGCACAGCTAGCCCAGGACTTTGCTGGAGAACCCTCCATGGTTACCCCACATGCCATAAACAAATTGCTGTGATCACCTGGTCTTGTGCTGCTAAGGGAATTGAGCTATTGATGCAATAGTAACAATGGCAGGAATTTATTCAGCACCAAGTACAGAGCAAGCATTTGCAAACCACACTGGCAAATGAGGCTGCTGTCCCAAAGTACTGGCTCTGAACAGAGAAGAGGGAGAGATGGGAAAACACACACAAGGGGATAGGTGAGAATGGCAGCACATTTGAGACCAGCAAGTGAAGCTTCTGGCAGACCTGCTACAAATCCAGCCCTACCCAGCTGTGCTTGTTGCTTTTGGTTTTACCCAAGGCTGTTCCCATGACAAATTTGCTTCAGAACTCCAAACAAGACCAGCATCCCCTCCACTGCTCCCTCAAGTAAAGTATTTCCCACATCTCCTCTAGCTCCTTCACTCATACATCTCACCATTTAGTACCCCTGAAATTCCAGCAGAATATCCAGGACCAAAATGGTTTTGGAAGCCCACAGAAAGTGCTTCCCTCAGCCTGAGCCAAAGCCCAGGGTAAGAGGTGAACATGATTTCTGTGGAGTGGCTGGGAGAAGGGATGCAAAGGAAGAGCCAGCTGGGAAGGCAGAGGTGAGTGCTGAAGGGGGAAGGGGTGACCCAAAGCTCACTAGGCCTGAAGTCAAGAGAGGAGTGTCGCACCTCTGACCTTGTGGAGAGGATTTCTTGAGAGAAAAGCACATATCCCCTGCCAAGGCATGGGCAGCAGTCAGTCATACATAGGAGAAGCATGTCTGAGCTGGAAAATGGCCAAGGGCTCCATGTGACAAGACTCCCACCCTCAAAGGGAGGCATTTTCTCATTCATACCCTCTCTCTCACAGCCCCCAACACTGCCAGTCCCTTCCCCAGTGCCACCCTGCCCAACTCTGGCTGTCCTCCTTCCCAACCTGCTTCTACCCTCCCTTTTCTCTGCCAAGCTGACAGGCTGCTTCCAGCACCCAGGGATCTTTCCCCCTTTCCTAGGCAGTGAAGTCCCTGGAGAAAGGCCCTGCCTTCCCTCTGCTAGCTCTGAGAGCCTGTGATGCCATGGGAGCCATTGGCTGCTCCATCCCTACTTCTCACCCACACATCCATATGATTTGTGGATGTGCTGGCACACAAACACTTAGGAGAGCTGTAGGAAATTCCTGCAGGGATAACCCAGCAGCCTGGCACAGCAGGCTGAGAGAGCCCTGAATACAAACAGCTGTGAGGAAAAAAACAGAAAGCAGAACAGAAGGGAGAGCAGAGGCAGGGGGAAGAGACAATGTGGACTTGCAGGAGGAACAGAGGAGTCAAGCAGTGCACCTCAGTGCAGGGCAAAGGATCCAGCAGGAGAAAAGCAAGAGCCTGATGAAGTCCTTGGGGAAATGATCTGTAAACCAGTCCATTTTCCTTGATATTAAAATGAGAATGAGTTACCTACCACTAACTTTGCCTCCTGGAATGGGCCAGGAAACCGTGGTCCTGAGAGAACATTGTGGCCTGGAGAAGTGTTTGTCTGTTCACCATACCAAGTGCCCACAAAAGGGATGGGAGATACTCCCAGGAAAAGCACCAGAACAAACCCTTTGCCTCAGCTGGGCTAGCCAGAGCAGACCTCTAATATTCTCCCTGAGGCATTCATTCCAAGTTCCATTTAGATACAAAGCAAGAAGAACACTGCAATGCCTTCTTTGTCATGGAGCACACTGGAACCACTTCTGCTTGAGCCCAAAAGCTCTCTGAGCAGCTGACTGCCCTCACTGGCTGTTAGCCACAACATCAAGGAAAGGCCCTGCCAGCTGCTGGAGAAAGAATGCCCATACAGTAATGAAAGATGACTAACTGTTAGGCCATTGCTACAGATATTAATTACAAATACAGCTTTCTGCCATGCAGGCATTCTAGTAATCATGTAAACAACAAGTTCAACTGCCTCTTTCCATCAAATTGATGGAATAAGAAGGCAGTCCTCTGGGCTAGTATGAATCACCAAAATGCAGCCACCCCCAGGGTGGGATGCAACTGTGTGCAGTGACAGCACCTAATCTATAAAGGCAGAAACAAGCATGACTGTACCAGCCACAACAGGAGACTGAAGTGAAACAAGGCAGAGAGCACCAAAATTCCTCCCTGCCACAACTTTCCTAAAATTAGAGGGGAGAAACCAACAGCAGGGCTCTTGTTATTAACCCTGCCTCTGGCCTTGATGACAGTGACCTTCATTAGTGACTCTAAGGGCTAAAGGCACCTCAGAAGCTCACAGTCCATCTTGAAGACAGCCCCATTACCAACCATTTGCACCTTCCTCCCTGGTCTAAACATGGCAGGGGTTGAGGATGTTGCAAGGACAGAGCAAAGCACCAGCAAGATGAAGAGCCTGTCAGATTTGGCACGAGGCATTGCTCCACACACTGCAACTTGTAGCATCCCTCCCACACTGCAGGAAACAAGAACACTGTGGGAGGAGAGATGTCTGCCTGCTACTGCCTTGGACTCTGTTCACTGCCTCTCTCCTCACCCCAGCATGGAGGAGTCACCTCTATGTGGACTTCAGGAGACCGAGGGGCACAAAAGCTGCTCCTGCTTTCCTGTGGGTCTGTTTGAGCATGGAACACCTCCCCCTCCCATCTCCCCTTCACTGTCTTTTATAGCAGTCTGGGTGTACAGGTACTCAGCAGATGCTGAGCTGTAAATCCAGTTCCAAGACAATAAATTCAGCTTGCTGAAAACACACATTCATTGCCAGTGAGCACAGGAAGCCAGGGTTTTGCAGACAGCAAGGCTATTAAATGCTGCTGTCAGAACAGGTTTATTTGACTGCATCAGCTTTTATATATATAAGCAAAATGGAATTTAGTCCTGCTTGGGATCACCCGCAGCACTACAGACTGGGAGTACAGGCAGTGGCCACTGCCTGCCAGTTCACAGTTGCCTGCTTAGGGGCAGAACACACAGCACAGTCATCAAGCCATCAGCAGAAGAGTAAAATCAGCCCCAGGTCCATGAGGGAGACTAAGCTTTACAGCTTTTTTTTGTCCATATCTAACTTGAGAGACAGAACTACTCTGAGTTTAAGCTCTCAAAGGAGTGTCAGGGAACTCCTTTGAGCAAGGCCCTGCTCTTCCATAAATGCAGACAAGGCTGGAAGCAGAGGTGTGGACAACAACCTCTCCAGCAGGATATAGTTCCACAGCACTTGAGTCAGGCAGTTAAAAACAGGTCTATTAATAAATCATCAGGCAAGAGTAAGATAACAAACCAGGTCCAGGGTCAGCCCAGGAAGTCCAAACAATCCTGAGTTCAGGAAAGGGCTGGAAGCAGATACACTGAAACTCAGGAAAGGGCTGAGGCCCAGACCCTAAACGGTGCCCTGGGCTGATGGGTGGAGAGGTGGATGGAGGGCCCAGGTAAGGGAGATCAGGGCAGTTAAAGCCTGTTAGAGCACACTGCCCTGACAGGGAAACACTGTCCTAGGGCACAGCTCTGCTGCCCTGCTCCTCAGCAAGAGTTTTCTGAAGGAAACAGGGCTGCTGGAACTTCCTCCTTCCTTCCAGAGCTGCTGTCAAAGAATATTGAGCTGAAGGTGATGAGGAAGCTGCAGGAGATGGCAGACTCTGGAGGAGGAAGGGAAGAAAAGGGAAACCAAGAGACAGAGAAGGGAGAAGATAAATTATCATCACAGGACAGAAGCAGGAAATCCTTGCTGCTCACACAGAACCCAGTCCCTCACACATGTCCCTTCTTCCAGGCCCCACTGAGACTCCCAGCCAGCACTGCCATGCCACAAAAGCAGCTTTCCTCTCCAATGCAGACAGGACACAGGCAGCTGGGACACACAGCACCTCTGTGACCCACTGATCCCATTTCCCACTTCAGTACCAGGATTAAGAGAAGGGACAAATTTCAGCAGGCAGCATAGTGAGAGCATCTACCTTGGGACCACAGAGGCAACATATCCTCTGCTGACAATCCCAGGAAGAAATTTTGCTGCAGAACATTTAGAGAGGTGACCCAGATCCCACAAGGATGCTGAGCAGATGCTCTGTTTTACAGTGACCAGTTCTTGTTGCAGATAGCTGAAGATTATTCCTAGAACTTCCTGGGGAATTTGAAGGAGATTTTCTTGTTTCACACAGCTTACTTCACTAAACTAGAAATAAATTGACCCTTGTTTGCCTGGAGCATTCAAAACAAAGTCAAATTTCCCATGTGCCCAATGACCATCTCTTCATCTGCTGATCCCCATGCTTAGAGTGGAATTTGGTTTCTCTCTGGAAAAAGGATTTACCTTGCAGAAGCAGCCCAGGATCAGTTGCTATGCCAGTGGAAGCCCTACAAAGCCACATCACTGCTTAGTTACACAGTTATGCAGCCCTATGAGACTCACTGCCAGGTCCTCCCAAGCTATAAAAGCCAAGAAGTGATATCAGATCTGAGAGTGAGAGGACAATGTAAGAGAGCAGCATGAACCACTGGACTGAAACGAGTGACAGGTGAGTCAGGCCTTGCATATGGAGGCATCACAATTTTTAGGATCTCTACAAAGCAACAGAGCTACAGGCAATAGAGCTGGGCCCACAAGTGGGGGGCACAAGGAAGAAAAGTGTCAAAGCAAACACTAAGCAACATGGACAACCCTTTTTATTTAAATAAATAAATAGCTACCTGGCTAAACAGGGCACATCCAGCAAAATTCCTCCTTTCTGCTTTTATGAGATTTCCAAAGTTGCTGGGGGGGATTTCTAAATTCCACTTTAAATTAATGTGAATCAAGTATTGAAAACCCTATGGTAACTTGGCAAATCTCTGCTTTAATATAGAGTCTTGCTGTAATTAATATCTGATTGTGGAGCTCTGGGATGTACTGTAAGGAGGTCACTGGAGGATCTCTGGCATTTTCCTGAAGGCCTAAATTCAGGCTGAACAATAAGGAAATCGCATGGGGCAAGCACAGCAGTTCTGTGGTTTCAAAAGGACACAGCCCCCCTCCCTGTCAGCTTACACAAGCAGGGTTCAGCCAATGCTCCTCATACCCCTGAGAGCCCAGGAATTACTTTTGAATCGTGTTAGGAGGCCCACTGTCAGAAGTCTGGAACTCATTTTGCAGCATTCAACACCTCACTTAGGAAACCTCACAAGGTGTACCAATCAAAACCTTGAAAGCTGTGGAGGAAGACGGCCTCAGTGCATGCTCCTGCCACAGCAGCTCTATTATTGGCACAGGCCAAGGGCCCAGCCACTCCTCCCCAGCAGAACTGGCTTCATTTCTGTGTCTCCAGGCACAGTTATCACAGGATTGAAATGCCCCC